>NC_048577.1:59235168-59610168 GCF_013265735.2 Oncorhynchus mykiss
ATCTGGTTACCTATAAGTACAAACATAATTATTAAATATTTATTCACTTAATTCTGGAGATCTTCTCATCTACCCACAATGCACTATTTTTCAACGGCATTTGGAGGATCTACTCTGTGCTACAGAGTTTATATTCCAGCTCGGTTAGCCACTAATGTTAGCCACTAGCCATGCTACCCACTGCCACAAAGTCAGTGAAGAGCAGGCTGCATGGCAGCACGTGTCCCATGTAGCAATGCTCTTCACTGACATGGGGCACGTGTCCCATGTAGCAATGCTCTTCACTGACATGGGGCACGTGTCCCATGTAGCAATGCTCTTCACTGACATGGGGCACGTGTCCCATGTAGCAATGGTCTTCACTGACATGGGGCACGTGTCCCATGCAGCAATGCTCTTCACTGACATGGGGCACGTGTCCCATGTAGCAATGCTCTTCACTGACATAGGGCACGTGTCCCATGTAGCAATGCTCTTCACTGACATGGGGCACCTGTCCCATGTAGCAATGCTCTTCACTGACATGGGGCACGTGTCCCATGTAGCAATGCTCTTCACTGACATGGGGCACGTGTCCCATGTAGCAATGCTCTTCACTGACATGGGGCACGTGTCCCATGTAGCAATGCTCTTCACTGACATAGGGCACGTGTCCCATGTAGCAATGCTCTTCACTGACATGGGGCACGTGTCCCATGTAGCAATGCTCTTCACTGACATGGGGCACCTGTCCCATGTAGCAATGCTCTGTAGCAACTAGAAAAGTAGAAAAGTGAGCTGTATCTTTACATTGGGACTTTTAATGTATATACTAATGCAAATCCATTTGTTATATGTGGTTACAAGCTGCCTTTTTTTAAGTAATACCTTCCCGCACACAGTCTCTCCCATGTAGAATGTTTGTAGTGCAGCACACCCACACAGACACACACTTCCATCTCATCAAGGCCATAATGATAATGATGCACAGTATCTCTCTATAATACACTCTTTGTTCCTGTAACAAAATGACATAATAACATGTCGGCAGCAGAACAAAGAGAAAGGAAAAGGGAAGAGAGAGAGTATCCTCAAACATATGCCTTAGTTCCACTGACACATAATGGCTTTGTTTCATGTGGATCTGTGGGCTGCTATTGAAGGTTAAGGTAGAACAGAAGTAGAGAGGTGGGCTGCTATTAAAAGTTAAGATGAAATACAAGTAGAAAGGAATGTGTTCTGGGAGAAAGAATACACCCCAGACTGTGAAAATGACAGATACAATCAAAGTTCTTCTTCAGAAAGAGGTGTGTGTTGTTGGCAAGGAAGGTCTGTAATTGCTGTCTGAGATTTACAGCATAGAGCTAGGCAGTGTAGAGACCCGACAGGCTAGCAGTGTGTGTGTGTGTGGGGGGGGGCACATGGGGATGTGTGAAACTGCCTCCTCAGCCAGAAGTGTCCCCACTTGCGCTGCCAAATAGCTGCTATTCACGTGCCGTGATTGGTAAGACACTTCAGGAGGGTGGTCATGTGTGCTTGCAAAGAAGCAGAGGTCCTGTGTTCGGGCCCCGGTATGAGCCGAATCAGGAGGAAGCGGCCCTCGATAAGCAGCGTGACGTCCTTTACATGCGCGTTACTTGCTGGGAGTAGCACTTGTCTTGAGTCAGACTGTGTAAATGTGTGTTGGGTACCAAACTGACAATCATATCTTATTGTGCCTGCGAGCGCCATGCACACTATTGATGGGATTGGTCAATGCAATGTGGAAAGATCCATTACTCTTCATGGCATCCTTTCCATCCACTTCCATATAGGACAGATAGAGAGCAGGAAGAATAGAACACATGAAGGCTGCTGACTGGCTGCATTAGTGGGAGATAGGCTCCCCCTACTGGATAATAGATGGTACAGCCCGCTCCAACATGTAGTCACACAGAACAGAAGTATAATGGGGGTGTATATAGGGATTATAGAGACTGCTGCCAGATTTTGCACTTACAAATACCACATGTCAGTGTTGGGGAGAAATGGGGTGCCGGACTCATAAATTAACTGTGTGTGTGTGTGTGTGTGGGCGCAGGCAGGCAGGGAGAGGGAGTGTCTGTCAGTATGATTGCATTGGCAGGAGAGTAGAGAGTGAGTGAGAGAAGAGGAGAAACAAAGGACATCCAGATGGTCCCCTTCTCTTCATCCCCTGTTCCCTCTCTTTCTGCACCTCTAGTCTTAGTATCCACAGACCGGCTGGCTGTGGGAAACATGGCCGTAGATACAGCTGTGAGTCAGTGGTTTGTCACTGTGTAGCGCTCAGTAATCTCCAGTAGCTGCCTGGTAGCTCTATATTACTGTGTGTATTCTCATCAAGTGTTTTCACATCGCGACACATAGGACAAGGAGGCTACTTCCCAGTCTGCTCATCCTGACTCTGATGATGTTGCCTATTTGTACACTGACTGCATCATTCATCACCATATCGTTTGATTATATTAGGTATTCCTAGACTTTTCTGCAAAGTTTTTAGGAATTTCATAGTGAATTATTCGATAATAAACTGGGGACTAGACCATTTCTTTATTTTCCGAAGAAAATCATCTATTTGTCCTTATCGTTAGAGAATTTCTTGGGAATGTGGGAACTAGAGTGTCACTCTACTAGAGCCTTCAAACTCATCTCTGGGCCTAAATGCCAGTTCCACTGTGTTTTCATTGTTCCCCTCTAACCAGGGACAGATTTAGACCTGGATGCCAGTTCCACTGTGTTTTCATTGTTCCCCTCTAACCAGGGACAGATTTAGACCTGGATGCCAGTTCCACTGTGTTTTCATTGTTCCCCTCTAACCAGGGACAGATTTAGACCTGGATGCCAGTTCCACTGTGTTTTCATTGTTCCCCTCTAACCAGGGACAGATTTAGACCTGGGACACCAGGTGAGTGTAATTAATGATGAGGTAGAACAGAGAACCAGCAGGCTCTGGACCTTGTAGGGTCAGAGTTGAATAGCCCGGTACTAGAGAGCAGATTTTTTGGGGGTATTTCTTAGTGAATCATTGGAGAAGTAATTTGTTGTGTGGGGACTGGGGAGGAGAGACGGCTTCAGAACATCTACTTCTATCCAAGACGTGTACTAATGTAGGAATCAGTCCATTGGAATAACTGACCGACTTCATTAATGCTCCATCTCTCTCTCTCTCTCACTCTCACTCTCTCTCCATCTCTCTCTCTCTCCCTCCATCTCTCTCTCTCTCTCCCTCCATCTCTCTCGCTCTCTCTCTCTCCCTCCATTTCTCTCTCTCTGTCTCTCTCTCTCTCTCTTCCCTTCCCCCATGCCTCTCTCTCTTCCCATCTCTCACATTTCAAATGTCACTATGTCTATATACAGTGTTGTAATGATGTGCAAATAGTACAAAAGGGAAAATAAATTAACATAAATATGGGTTGTATTTAAAATGGTGCCTCTTCACCAGTGAAGAACAAACACCATTGTAAATACAACCCATATTTATGTTGATTTATTTTCCCTTTTCTTGTGGCAACAGGTCACAAATCTTGCTGCTGTGATGGCACATGCTGGTATTTCAACCAATAGATATGGGAGTTTATCAAAATTGGGTTTGTTTTTTGAATTCTTTGTGGATATGTGTAATCTGAGGGAAATATGTGTCTCTAATATGGTCATACATTGGGCAGGAGGTTAGGAAGTGCAGCTCAGTTTCCACCTCATTTTGTGGGCAGTGTGCACATAGGCTGACATGGCTCTCAAGAGAAGACAGGCTATGCTCACTGAGTTTGTACATAGTCAAAGCTTTCCTTAAGTTTGGGTCAGTCACAGTGGTCAGGTATTCTGCCACTGTGTACTCTCTGTTTAGGGCCAAATAGCATTCTTGTATACTCAGTTTTTTTGTAAATTCTTTCCAATGTGTCAAGTAATTATCTTTTTGTTTTCTCATGATTTGGTTGCGTCTAATTGTGTTGCTGTCCTGGGGCTCTGTGGAGTGTGTTTGTGTTTGTGAACAGAGCCCCAGGACCAGCTTGCTTAGGGGACTCTTCTCCAGGTTCATTTCTCTGTGGGTGATGGCTTTGTTATGGAAGGTTTGGGAATCACTTCCTTTTAGGTGGTTGAACTCTCTCTCTCTCTCTCTCTCTCTCTAGGAGGTTCTGTGAGCACCTGGATGTGTTTCTGTTGGAGTTGCTGCTACCTAACCTGGTGTGGAAGGCAGGTCGTACTGCTGCAGCTATCCGTACCTCAGCTCTCTGCTGTCTGCTAGCCCTGCTGCAAGGGGGAGCCATCCCGCCCAGCCAGGTAAACACACACGTAGAATCAGAGCTGCCATATCTGTCAGCACCATCTTACTAGCCTGGTGTATAAACTCTGAGCTTTGGCTAAAAAATATGTTAGCATTGTCAGAAATGCTACAACAAGGTAGCACATCATTGGTTCTTCAATTAGAAATGTAATCAAAACTGTTGGTCATACAACCTTATTCAGTCTGAAAGGTGGCAAGTCTGATGGTCAGTTTATGGATGCTGTAGGCTTGTTCTTATTCGATGCCTAGATAGTGAGCTAGGTCAGGGAAAGAAATAGTCCTTTTTTCCCCTAATGTTAATGACCCTGTTAAAACTCTGGTTCTCAGTAATGGCATGACGACTCATGACCAGAGGCCTCCAATCAAGTTGATTTGCAAAGTTTCATCAACATCCATGTCATATTGGTTTAGATATGATGGTAGGGAGCTTTGAATTTAATCAAACCATACTAATAATTATATATATAAAAAATATATTTTTCATTAAAATCAGTGGTCTCCATCATTCTTAAATGGAAGAAGTTTGGAACCACCAAGACTCTTCCTAGAGCTGGCCGCCTGGCCAAACTGATCTATCAGGGAAGAAGGACCTTGGTCAGGGACGTGACCAAGAACCTGATGGTCACTCTAGCTCTAGTGTTCCTCTGTGGAGATGGTTGTCATTCTGGAAGGTTCTCCCATCTCTGCAGCGCTCAACCAATCAGGCCTTTATGGTAGAGTGGACAGACGGAAGCCACTCCTCAGTAAAAAGCACATGACAGCCAGCTTGGAGTTTGCCAAAAGGCACCTATAGACTCTCAGACCATGAGAAACAAGATTCTCTGGTCTGATGAAATCAAGATTGAACTCTTTGGCCTGAATGCCTGGAGGAAACCTGGCACCATGCCTACAGTGAAGCATAGTGGCAGCATCATGTCTGGAGGAAACCTGGCACCATGCCTACAGTGAAGCATAGTGGCAGCATCATGTCTGGAGGAAACCTGGCACCATGCCTACAGTGAAGCATAGTGGCAGCATCATGTCTGGAGGAAACCTGGCACCATGCCTACAGTGAAGCATAGTGGCAGCATCATGTCTGGGGGAAACCTGGCACCATGCCTACAGTGAAGCATAGTGGCAGCATCATGTCTGGAGGAAACCTGGCACCATGCCTACAGTGAAGCATAGTGGCAGCATCATGTCTGGAGGAAACCTGGCACCATCCCTACAGTGAAGCATAGTGGCAGCATCATGTCTGGAGGAAACCTGGCACCATCCCTACAGTGAAGCATAGTGGCAGCATCATGTCTGGAGGAAACCTGGCACCATGCCTACAGTGAAGCATAGTGGCAGCATCATGTCTGGAGGAAACCTGGCACCATGCCTACAGTGAAGCATAGTGGCAGCATCACGTCTGGAAGAAACCTGGCACCATGCCTACGGTGAAGCATAGTGGCAGCATCATGTCTGGAGGAAACCTGGCACCATGCCTACAGTGAAGCATAGTGGCAGCATCATGTCTGGAGGAAACCTGGCACCATGCCTACAGTGAAGCATAGTGGCAGCATCATGTCTGGAGGAAACCTGGCACCATCCCTACAGTGAAGCATAGTGGCAGCATCATGTCTGGAGGAAAACTGGCACCATCCCTACAGTGAAGCATAGTGGCAGCATCATGTCTGGAGGAAACCTGGCACCATGCCTACAGTGAAGCATAGTGGCAGCATCACGTCTGGAAGAAACCTGGCACCAT
Organism: Oncorhynchus mykiss; assembly: GCF_013265735.2. Lineage (NCBI taxonomy): Eukaryota > Metazoa > Chordata > Actinopteri > Salmoniformes > Salmonidae > Oncorhynchus > Oncorhynchus mykiss. The sequence goes on from NC_048577.1 coordinate 59,241,180, forward strand.
GCCTACGGTGAAGCATAGTGGCAGCATCATGTCTGGAGGAAACCTGGCACCATGCCTACAGTGAAGCATAGTGGCAGCATCATGTCGACGCGCCCAGGCTCTGTCGTAAGTTCACCTAGTTTAAACCATTGGGAGAGTTCACCTAGTTTAAACCAAAGCGTCCCTGCTTTGCCCACTTACTTTCAATATAGATGGTCCCACTCCACCATTTAATGTAATGGACGGTCATCCTCTATCCATCTCTCTCCCCTCTGTCTTTCCATCTTTCTATCCACCTCTCTCTTTCTCGCTATGTCTCTCTCTCTCTCTCTCTCTCTCTCTCTCTCTCTCGCTCTCTCTCTCTCTCTCTCTCGCTCTCTCGCTCTCTCGCTCTCTCGCTCTCTCTGACAGGCCCTGCACCTGCCCTTGGGACTGCCTATCCACTCAGACATATTCACACCCTCTCGACCGTCTGTTTGTCCTTGGGACTGCCTATCCAGTCAGACATATTCACACCCTCTCGACCGTCTGTTTGTCCTTGGGACTGCCTATCCAGTCAGACATATTCACACCCTCTCGACCGTCTGTTTGTCCTTGGGACTGCCTATCCAGTCAGACATATTCACACCCTCTCGACCGTCTGTTTGTCCTTGGGACTGTCTGTCCAGTCAGACATATTCACACCCTCTCGACCGTCTGTTTGTCCTTGGGACTGCCTATCCAGTCAGACATATTCACACCCTCTCGACCGTCTGTTTGTCCTTGGGACTGCCTATCCAGTCAGACATATTCACACCCTCTCGACCATCTGTTTGTCCTTGGGACTGTCTGTCCAGTCAGACATATTCACACCCTCTCGACCGTCTGTTTGTCCTTGGGACTGCCTATCCAGTCAGACATATTCACACCCTCTCGACCGTCTGTTTGTCCTTGGGACTGTCTGCCCACTCAGACATATTCACACCCTCTCGACCGTCTGTTTGTCCTTGGGACTGTCTGTCCAGTCAGACATATTCACACCCTCTCGACCGTCTGTTTGTCCTTGGGACTGTCTGTCCAGTCAGACATATTCACACCCTCTCGACCGGCTCAAACACCACTTTGCGTTGCACCACTTTTAAAATGGTGTTTAACAACGGTGAAAACAGTTTGGAGAACACTGGCTGTGTGTGGGTGTGTTCCTTTCCACAGGCAAATCAAACCGGGCTTTGTCTGGGGAACATTGTTCCAGTCCTTCACTCCTTCCTGTAAAAACAATTAGCTGCTCCATTTACACACCGCCCCATCAGATAGACACTGATGTCATGTTAGATCACTTTATTGCCAAGCCCTCTCTCTTCTCTCTCTCTCTCTCTCTTTCTCTCTTTCTCTTTGACCCTCACTCATGTGATCTTAGACCAGCTCAGGGATGGTTGTGTTCTGTTGTTGTCTACCTGGTCCAGTGTCAGTCTGCTGCAGCTCTGTCCTGCTGTGCTTTCCCCATCACTCCCACACTCACAGCCTGTCTCATAGTCACCAGGGATGATGGGCAACAGCCATCTCTGTCCAGTTCCTCCTCTGTTTAAAGTGTTTGGGAAGTCAATTGGTTATATAACAGGGTCTCCAGTGTCAGACCTGTGCTTTGGATTACTGTGTGTACTAGAGTGATTCACTGGCTACCTGTGAACATAACATGTATGAAATGTGAGTTCAGCTTTCCTGCTCTTTCGCTGCCAAGTGCCCACACACTATTTGCACAGTAGTAGTTGTGTACCGTAATTTCTGGACTATTAAGCGCACCTGAATATAAACCCCACCCACTGAAGGTGCCGGTGCCTACCGGTACATTGAAACAAATGAACTTTACACAGCCTTTAAACGAAACATGGCTTGTAACAAAAATAAATAGGCTTTAACTAAACACGGCTTGTTACAAAAATAAATAGGCTTTAACTAAACATGGCTTGTAACAAAAATAAATAGGCTTTAACTAAACACGGCTTGTAACAAAAAATGTAAAAATAGCAGTAAACAGTAGCCTACCAAGAAAGTCATTGGTCACTATCTTCCTCCTCCTGTGCACTGAAACCACTGAAGTCATCTCCTTCGGTGTCAGAGTTGAATAGCCTCAGAATTGCTTCATCCGATGTTGGATCGCTGCCCTCTTCAACACGCAGCAGTCCAACCTTTCCAAACCCGTTGATGATAGTGGATTTTTTGACAATGCTCCACACTGTCAGCAGCTCTATTTCTTTTTCCAACAACCAGATCGATCGCCTTCAACTTGAAAGCTGCATCATATGCATTTCTCCGTGTCTTTGCCATGATGAGGGTGACAAAATGACTACCGTAATCAGAATGATGGGAAGTTTGAGCGCGCTCGATTTACGTCACATTATGTGACGGTGCTCAGTTTTTTGGTGGCATGAATCTTGTGAAAGCGGGAAAAATCCATAAATTAGCCGGGTCATTGTATAAACCGTGAGGTTCAAAGCCTGGGAATAAAGTAGCGACTTACTTCAGGGCCATCTCTAGCCTATTGCGGGCCCTAAGCAAGATTTGGTTGGCAAGACATGTTGCCATGGGGCAGAGAGAACTGCAATTCTACATGTTGCCATGGAGCAGTGAGAACTGCAATTCTACATGTTGCCATGGGGCAGAGAGAACTGCAATTGTACATGTTGCCATGGGGCAGAGAGAACTGCAATTTTATAACATATATTTTATGCAATTCTACAGAGAGAAATGTGCAGTTTTTCAGCTAATTTCCTACCCATTTTGCCATGGGGTGGAGAGATTTTTACAGTTTTAAAGCACATTTCCTGCAGTTCTACACATGTTGAAATGAATGATGCCATGTTAACATGATAGTCATTCTCACTCAGATAGGCTAACAAAATCATTGGGGGCCCCCTGGAGCTCAGGGCCCATGGGCATGTTCCCCGTGTGCCCGGTCAGGATACGACCATGTTTACCAGAAGTGTAAATAGCTAGCTAAACTAACTACCAATTAAAACTTGGTTGCTGACATGGATAGTTGAGTGACTGACATAAAGAGAGAAAATGCTGATGCACAACCAAATGTTCTGTTTTTATCTCTGTGTCTGTAGTTACTGGCCGTAGAGGAGAGGCTGAGCCCCCAGGTGTTGTCTGCTCTAGAGGAAGACTCTCAGCTGTCCAGACTACTGGCCTGTCGCTCTCTGTCCACCCTGCTCAAACTGATAGGACCCAGTCTCCGCCCAGATGCCCTGAACAACATCTACCCTGGTACTATACTGGTGTCTCCCTCTGTGTATCCTGTCTTTGTTAGAGCAAACATGTCTTTCTCTCCTCTCTTGCCCACAGTATGCCTATCTTTCATTCTCTCTCCTTCTCTCTCTTTGTTCCTCTCTCAATCCTCTCTCATTCCCTCTGTCACTGACACACACCTTTTTTCTACATCTTTCTAGAATGCATCCATGATTGTTTATGATCCTATATAAATAGATTTAGACATTCTAATTTAGTCATTCTAATTTGTTCCCATCCTGCTCTCTGTTTGTGTCTGTGTGTCTCCTATCTTTGCGTGTCTCTGGGTTCTTTTATAAATGTGTGTGTGTGTGTGTGTGTGTGTGTGTGTGTGTGTGTGTGTGTGTGTGTGTGTGTGTGTGTGTGTGTGTGTGTGTGTGTGTGTGTGTGTGTGCCCTCAGAGGTGCTGAAGCGTCTGGATGACAGCAGTGAGGAGGTGAGGGGCGTGGCCCTCAGGGCTCTGGGCCTATGGCTTGCCTCACTGGGGAAAGACTACAACTCCCAGCTCTACAGTCAACACCTGGTGGTCCTGTTCCAGCAGCTGCTGCTGCACCTGGATGACCCAGACAGCCGCGTGCAGGACACTGTGCTTGGTGAGACTCACAATACCACATTGGTCCAATCCTAAATCAACCCTTAGACCAGGAAGAGAGGTCATGACAACCCTTAGACCAGGAAGAGGGGCCATGACAACCCTTAGACCAGGAAGAGGGGCCATGATGGAAAAGATGGTATGGAGGAGAAACAGATGAGATTGGAAGACATGAGATGTTGATAAAGAACACAGATACCATGATGGTGGTGATGATAGCTAGTGAACATTGAGTGAATATGGCTTGATGTTGATCAGGTGGGTAGCAGTAGTGCTCATGTTTCACAGGCTCTGTCCTGTCTCAGTCAGAGTTTAAAGAGTTGATCCCTACGTCTAACAGCCCCATACACATAACCACATTGCTAGGATATCAGATCCCCCTTTTCCGTCGTATCAAAGGCTATCTATCCACCTTTTCCACTCCATTCATCTTTCACGCTGACCCGTGCGAAGCCCCCTACTCCACACACACACACACCACCACTCCCCTCGTCCATCACGGGGCTGGGAGTGGGTCCAGAGGCAGAGGAGTGTGTGTGATTGACGCTCCGTCATCACCCCTGAAAAGCTACACAACTTCCCTTCTGGATGACAGTGAGTATATAAGCGAAGGTCCTGTTCATAAACATGATTTACATCCCAACCACTGAACATCCTGTGGTCAAGGTTACTGATCTGATACCCCGACACACAGCCAGAACACATCATATTAACTCTGATAAAGGTTTCAAACGGAGTGGAATCCACAGTACGGTGGCTGTTGTTGTATCAGCTCTGCCCAACGTTGTCACAAACAGCATCCTATTCCCTACATAGTCAACTACTTGGCCCTGGTCAAAAGTAGTGCACTATAAAGGGAATAGGGTGCCATTTGGGATACAGCCCCATTTGATGTTCTTTTCCCTCCATATGAAGATGGGAGAATATGGTTGAATCATCAGGCGTTTGTCACAGATAATCAAGGAGGAGCCTCCATGAGAAGCAGAGTGAAACTCCAGCAGTGTTCTCCGCTAAGGCCCCACATCCACACTACAGGAAACACACTCAGACCTTCTGCCAATAAATAACACACACGTATGCACATTGCTCGCACGCACACACACACACACACACACACAAAGACAGATACTCATGCACACATGTACACACACACAAATAGCCATGAAACCACAGAACCGTCAAACCCTGTCGGAAAACACCAGGCATGAGAGGGGGAAGAGACATGGAGGAAAGGGTTGAAAGAGGGATGAGAGAGATGAAAGAGAGGGGGATAACATGGAGTGGCTGTGTGGAAAGATGAGGGAGAGGGGTCTCCATGTGGTTGTGATTAGGGGGTTGTTCTCCTGGGTAGTGGGGGGGCTGGAGGCTCACATTATCCCGCTATGGGCTGCCTATCCTGGGTGTGAGGGTACAGGGATTGGGTGTAGAGGGTTGGGGTTGATAACAGGTTTTGGGGTCAATTCCATGTCAATTCAGTCAGTTCAAGGGGTGAGTTTAAATTCCAATTGCAGTGTCCCTCAGAAAAAAATGTAATGGAATTGACCCCAACCCTGGTCGATTGATACAGCCAGTAGGAAGGGAGGTTAGCGGTGCCTCTGTGTGTGTGATATGCATGCACATGTGCGCTGCTCTGCTGTAAACGTGTGTGTGGATGAGCTCACCCAGTGCTGACTGATAGCTGTGTCGTACCCCCGTACCCATAACCACAATCCTCCCCACAAATCTGGAGACATTCTTTGTCTCATGTCTGTGTTTGAAGCTTTTTTCCTCCTTCCGTCTCTCTTTCTTCCTTTCTTTCCTGCTTCTATTCTTTTATTCTTGATCCCATTCTTATATGGTTCTTGAATTTCAAAGTCATCTCCCAAGAGCTTGATGTCTGCTGCTCCTCTGACAGTATGATGGACAGTACTGCCACTCCTCCCGCTCTCCCCCTCTCTCATCCCTATTTCCCTGTTCCCATAATTCCTTCCTCCCATAATCCCACAGCCCTGGCAGCGCGGCTGCTGCTCCACACACACACACACACACACACACCCCGTGGTTGGCACATGTTCAGGGGAATCACCGGATCCCCTCTCATCACAAGTCATCATTGTTCTCCTTTGTTCAAAAGAGCTCAGAGAAAGAAAAAAACACTATTTATACACACAAGTCGCAAAAATCCCCCTTGGTCACCACTTGAGGAACAAAGCGGATTCCGAGGTGTATCGAATGCTGACTTGACGTGAACTAACTCATCCCAACTGACAGGAGTATCAACACTGTACAGCTTCAGTTACGCCATGCGGTTTCCTCAACACTTACTGTTGGCTCTACTTCAAGTAATTCCATAGCATCTTTATTACCATCAAATACCAGTGGTATCTGTCCTGTTGGAGTGGATGTCACTGTGGTACAACACCCCCATCTGGTGGTGAACGTGAAGTGCTCTTTTTGTAGGGACTATTCACTCTTTATTTCACCTTTATTTAACCAGGTAGGCCAGTTGAGAACACCTTTATTTAACCTGGTAGGCCAGTTGAGAACACCTTTATTTAACCAGGTAGGCCAGTTGAGAACACCTTTATTTAACCAGGTAGGCCAGTTGAGAACACCTTTATTTAACCAGGTAGGCCAGTTGAGAACACCTTTATTTAACCAGGTAGGCTAGTTGAGAACACCTTTATTTAACCAGGTAGGACAGTTGAGAACACCTTTATTTAACCAGGTAGGCCAGTTGAGAACACCTTTATTTAACCAGGTAGGCCAGTTGAGAACACCTTTATTTAACCAGGTAGGCCAGTTGAGAACACCTTTATTTAACCAGGTAGGCCAGTTGAGAACAAGTTCTCATTTACAACTGTGACCTGGCCAAGATAAAGCAAAGCAGTGCGACAAAAACATCAACACAGAGTTACACATAAACAAACGTACAGTCAATAACACAATAGAAACTATGTACAGTGTGTGCAAATGTAGAAGAGTAGGGAGGTAAGGCAATAAATAGGCCATAGAGGAGAAATAACTACAATTTAGCATTAATACTGGAGTGATAGATGTGCAGATGAGGATGTGCAAGTAGAGATACTGGGGTGCAAAAGAATAAGTAATAATATGGGGATGAGGTAGTCGGTTGTGCTATTTACAGATTGTCTATGTACAGGTACAGTGATCGGTAAGCTGCTCTGACAGCTGATGCTTAAAGTTAGAGAGGGAGATATAAGATTCCAGCTTCAGTGATTTTTGCAATTCGTTCCAGTCATTGGCAGCAGAGAACTGGAAGGAAAGGCGGCCAAATGAAGTGTTGGCTTTGGGGACGACGAGTGAAATATAACTGCTGGAGCGCGTGCTACGGGTGGGTGTTGCTATGATGATCAGTGAGCATAGACTTATAGATGACCTGGAGCCAGTGGGTTTGGCAACAAAATATGTAGCGAGGGCCAGCCAACGAGAGCATACAGGTTGCAGTGGTGGGTAGTATATGGGGCTTTGGTGACAAAATGAATGGCACTGTGATAGACCTCATCCAGTTTGCTGAGTAGAGTGTTGGAGGCTATTTTGTAAATGACATTGCCGAAGTCAAGGATCGGTAGGATAGTCAGTTTTACGAAGGTATGTTTGGCAGCATGAGTGAAGGAGGCTTTATTGCAAAATAGGCAGCCGATTTTAGATGTAATTTTGGATTGGAGATGCTTAATGTGAGTCTGGAAGGAGAGTTTACAGTCTAACCAGACACCTAGGTATTTGTAGTTGTCCACATAAGTCAGAACCGTCCAGAGTAGTGATGCTAGTCGGACGGGAGGGTGCGGGCAGCAATCGGTTGAAAAAAACACTTAGTTTTACTAGCATTTAAAAGCAGTTGGAGGCCACGGAAGGAGAGTTGTATGGCGTTGAAGCTCGTTTGTAGGTTTGTTAGCACAGTGTCCAAAGAAGGGCCAGAAGTATACAGAATGGTGTCGTCTGTGTAGAGGTGGATCAGAGAATCACCAGCAGCAAGAGCGACTTCATTCATATATACAGAGAAAAGAGTCGGCCGGAGAAATGAACCCTGTGGCACCCCCATAGAGACTGCCAGAGGTCCGGACAACATGCCCTCTAATTTGACACACTGAACTCTATCTGACAAGTAGTTAGTGAACCAGGCGAGGCAGTCATTTGAGAAATGTGGGAGCAAACGGTACATATAGGGACAAACATAATACTGTAGAGCAAAGGTGTACATTAGACCACAAACAGAAAGCGGGACAGGAAACCAAAGATTAAACAGACATAAGTGTAATGGCCGAAGCCATGTGTGCTTTACTGTGCATAAGGACTTCTTCAACCCGGTGGTAATATTGATTGTGATAACTCTGCCTTCTTCAACCCCGGTGGTAATATTGATTGGGATAATTCTGCCTTCTTCAACCCCGGTGGTAATATTGATTGGGATAACTCTGCCTTCTTCAACCCCGATGGTAATATTGATTGGGATAACTCTGCCTTCTTCAACCCCGGTGGTAATATTGATTGGGATAACTCTGCCTTCTTCAACCCCGGTGGTAATATTGATTGGGATAACTCTGCCTTCTTCAACCCCGATGGTAATATTGATTGGGATAACTCTGCCTTCTTCAACCCCGGTGGTAATATTGATTGGGATAACTCTGCCTTCTTCAACCCCGGTGGTAATATTGATTGGGATAACTCTGCCTTCTTCAACCCCGGTGGTAATATTGATTGTGATAACTCTGCCTTCTTCAACCCCGGTGGTAATATTGATTGGGATAACTCTGCCTTCTTCAACCCCGGTGGTAATATTGATTGGGATAACTCTGCCTTCTTCAACCCCGGTGGTAATATTGATTGGGATAACTCTGCCTTCTTCAACCCCGGTGGTAATATTGATTGGGATAACTCTGCCTTCTTCAACCCTGGTGGTAATATTGATTGTGATAACTCTGCTCCATTGGACATCTTCCTTGTCAATCACTCAGACTGAGAACGGTATTGTGTACAAAAGTAACAAGTACAGAAATGCTGCCAAAAATTACTATTAAAATCAATGTATAGTTGCAAATATTCTCTGGTGGTTTCTTCACTGTCAGTCCTCATAAATACAATTACATTGAATCAAATTATTCATTTCCAATGAATGATTGCAGCCAGTGACAATAATCCACCCCAATATCTTGACTTTGTTATTGTGTTGAATTCATTTGTGTGGAGTTCCTCAAGGTAGTCAACGTTCGTGTGTGTGTGTGTGTGTGTGTGTGTGTGTGTGTGTGTGTGTGTGTGTGTGTGTGTGTGTGTGTGTGTGTGTGTGTGTGTGTGTGTGTGTGTGTGTGTGTGTGTGAGAGAGATAATCTACTGTTACTTATTTGTGTGTGTCCATTTCCACTTAACCCCTGACTGTCTCATGTCTGTCTGTGTGTCCAGAGGTCCTGAAGACCGGCAGTGGCGTCCACCCAGCCCTCCTTAAGCAGGAAGTGGAAGCCGTGAGGGACAAACAGCGCACCCCTGTCTACTGTGACCAACTGCTCCAGCACATCCACTCTCTACGCAAGGATACAGTGTAGAGATGCATAGTACTGGAAAGATCTACTGATGTGACAATACTGGTCAAATGAAGATCCTATATCTGTATGTAATCTAGACATCATATAGATTATATTTCTATGGCATACCAAGAAAAGTAAACCTGGAACTGCAACTCTCACAAATGGTCATGTCCGGCATGGACTCTCTCTCTCACACACACACAGTATATACACACACAGCTGTCACTAAGAGAGTGATGCAATGATATGGGCATCCCGAAATATGACTTGACACATTGTATCTATGTATGTAACAGCACTAAGGCAGGTATCTATTTGTTTTACCCTGTACAACAAGAATATTGTCCAACTGCTTAGGTTCTCTTAGAGCTCAAAACTGTTACCCTTTTTCAAATCTACCCCAGAACACACGGTTGTACTCTGTGGTTGTGTTTGTTCGTTACTATGCTTTTTAATTGGTTTCTCAATGTTGATTGTTGATATTTCATTCTGTTGTGCCTTGATTTCTAGCCTGAATTGACTGTTTATCTTTGATAAATATAATACATTTTCACTAAGTGCACTGTGGTTTGCTTTCTTTTGTAATGTGTGGTCACACTAATGTTCCAAATGGCATACAGGGGAGGGCTTTCACGTTGTCATGCAGGGTTCTAAAAACCTTTTATCTGTGACATATACTCAGTGGCCAGTTTATTAGGTACATCCATCTAGTACCGGGCCAGACACCCCTTTGCTTACAGAACAGCAGGAATTCTTTGGGGAATGGAAACATTGCTCAATTGGTATCAAGGGACCTATCATGTGCCAGGAAAACATTCCCTACACCACCGCCACCAGCCTGTACCGTTGACACCAGGCAGGATGGGGCCATGGACTCATGCTGCTTACTGAAAAACCACTCCATTGAATAGCTGGCTAACGTTCATGGTTTCTTTGCAGTGCTTGCAGTTAGCCACTGATTCCTTCCAAACGAGTCATTGTTGAATTTGGGATTTCCAATTTGTTGTGTAATCTTTATGGTCGATGAGCACCGATACGTTTTATCTATAATTTCCCTTCATATGACAAGGATTAAAAAGGATTTAGGAGTAGATTGTCGACTTGATTCATGATGATGATGACTGCTAGCTAAGATTTTGAAAGTAAGATGTTGACATGATCAGTCCAATCAAAGCTACTGTACATAAGACATCATTTTAAATAATTGTATCTGTGTCCAATGACCTTGAGCCTTCTTTGAAGGGCACTTGTAATACAACTATATGGCAGGACCCAAAGGGCTGAAATTTTGGATGTCTACCCTTCCTAAGGATGTTATACTTCATGAGTGACAGAACACTGAGCCAATCACAGCGCAATGCTCCTATTTTCTGCTGGCTCACCTCACAGCCACAGAAAGCACTGTGCTAGGCTGAAACCTGCAATTTGGAGCTGCCTTACTCAACAAAACAAAAAAGAGACCATGTGTGTATGCGGCTTTATTAACTGAATGATATATATATTTGACATTGTTTGCAAACTGATATGTGACAAGTATTAACACTAAAATAACATGCAAAACTATATTTATTTATAAATATATATGTATTTTTTAGGGGGGGGGGGGGGTGCTAAAAATGTGCACCTACCCTGAATAAACTGGTCGCCACTGTTTATATACCACGGCCACATGACTCATCTGTAGGAGTGAACCATTTATGTGAACAGGGTGGTGTGTAATGTTCAGTATCTATAGATGAGTGCATAGCCACAGTCAGAAACTCTCCACTATGGCTCTAGCCATAGAAATATCATATATTTCTGTCATTCTATTCTATTGTATTTCTATGGCTCAGACTGCAGCTATCTCGAGTACAGTGTGAGCGTGGTACCTCTCTCTCGTCTCTGCTCCATAGCAACGACCTCTAGATCGGTGTGTACTATGAACTAGAAACCGACTGATGCTCTCTCCTTTCAAATCTCGGATTCTGCAACATCCCATCGCAATATAATATGGTGTGTTTTTATTTTGTGAAGCTGGAGCAGTGAGTCGGCTGTGTCTGGAATTATGCGTAATTTAACTCTTGGTTTTTTTTGCTGTGTCTGGTAGTTAGTTACCTAAGCGCATGCATCTCGGTCTCAACTTGGAATCTCACACCAGCAAGGAACTATCATTCGGTGATCAAGTAGATCGATCAAATAAATGAGGATTGAGAACAGTGACAGTGTATTGATTTTATCATTGGAGACATTTTAATCAACGCTTCTAAACGATGTTACAAATTGGAGACGAAGTTTATTTCTCAGCGGTATTTCTGCTGGTTCTATTCGGGACCAGGAGCGCGATTGGAGCATCGGCCGTCACCGCATCCATTTACGTCTTTATCGTGATGTTCCGGTTCCCACAAGTGCCGGCTGACCAGGCAAGTCAGGTGCTGCGGCCCACTGGCCTTGCGAGCGCCGGCGTCCCCGTGGTTGCGCACCGGGCAGGGGGACACGATGCTCCGGAGAACACCATTGCAGCGATCCGAGAGGTGAATCAAGGACAAAGTATCAGTTATCTACCCTGTCTGAGCTACTTAATGCTGTTGCTGCAAATAAAATGATGAGTAGGCTTCCTAGGCTATAATGATGTGATTTAGGGGCAGCAGGTGAAGTGAGCAGAGGCCGATGAAAGGCATATGACGTCCCTTGTCTGTACTGAGACATTGTTTCATATTATCAGGGGGTTCTCTAAATGTTGCCCAAAATCCATGCAGAGGGAGAGCCTGTTAACTTATTTTGCCATGGTTAGTTATAGTTTAGAGTGTCTGGAACATTATTTTTGTATCTACTCTTTAATTTGAAACATATTTTGGCTAATATCTAGGCCTACTAGATCAGTACAATCCCAGTTGGTTTAATAGCCTGCTGCTCCGTCTCCCCTACTCTATCTATCCATTTCAGATCTATATCTCTCCTGTCTTTCTCCACACACCTCTTCATCCCTTCCTCCTCCCCCTGCTTCATCCTCCTCTCCTGTCCTCTAGGCCAGCAGGAATGGAGCCACAGGGGTGGAGCTGGACTTGGGCTTCACTGCAGATGGAGAGGCAGTGCTGATGCACGATGAGACGGTGGACCGCACCACCAACGGGACGGGAGCGGTGGGCACGCTGCGTCTGGCAGAGCTCAGGACGCTGGACGCCACGGGCAAACACAGGCTCGGGTGGGCTTGGCAGGGGAGGGGAGGTTAGGGCCTGGTCCAAAAGCATTGAACTCCTGGGTCATATTCATTAGGCAGGAAATGGACTGAAACAGGGAGGGATCAATAACAAATGCTTGTTTTTGTTTGCTGTTGCAAAACATTTTCAGTTGTATAGCCTAATGAACATGACCCTGACCTGAATGTTACGGTTTCAGTGTTAGCAGATCTAAAAAGAACACAAGTTAGTGCTTCTGCCAGGAAACACTGATAGGGTCGGTACCTGGTGCAAACGCTTAGTAAACATGGCCCCATGTGTGATCGGTGAGTTCAGTTGGACTTCAAGCAGGACAGAGTCAGGATGACTGAAAATACACTAATGGGGGGTGTAAACTGTGAATGGTACGAGGCCAGATATAGACCTATTGATATAGAATGGTATAATGGTACGAGGCCAGATATAGACCTATTGATATAGAATGGTACGAGGCCAGATATAGACCTATTGATATAGAATGGTATGAGGCCAGATATAGACCTATTGATATAGAATGGTACGAGGCCAGATATAGACCTATTGATATAGAATGGTACGAGGCCAGATATAGACCTATTGATATAGAATGGTACAGGGCCAGATATAGACCTATTGATATAGAATGGTACGAGGCCAGATATAGACCTATTGATATAGAATGGTACGAGGCCAGATATAGACCTATTGATATAGAATGGTACAAGGCCAGATATAGACCTATTGGTGGTGTCTCAAATATAGCAGCAGTACAAACGTTTGTGTGTCCCCGCTGGCCTTTGTGTGTCTCCAGGGAGAAGTTCAAGGGGGAGAGGGTGCCAACGCTTCAGGAGGCAGTGGAGGAATGCATCAACCACCAGCTGACCATCTTCTTTGATGTCAAAGATCAACCTGATAAGGTATTGTCCCTGTCTTGGAACAGCCCCTACTTCCTAGATACAACTGGAGATCTGAGGGGATTGGATAAAGGTTTAAGCAATATGGTGATGTCTCCATCTTGTCTTCTGATTGTGTAGCATATTGCTTACACTTCCACTCCTCAGTTCTTTCCAGGTGTCTAGTGGGTAGGCTATAGGGGTTGTTTCTGGACAGGGCCTCTCTAGGCAGGTAGAAGCCTTGTTATAAACCTTTAGGACTTAGGGCTTCACTACAGTATACACCAGGTTTTCCCAACCCTGGTCCTCCAGTACCCCCAACAGTATACATGTTTATTGTAACCCTGGACAAGCACATCTGATTCAACTTGTCAACTAATCATCAAGCCCTCAATGAGTTGAATGAGGTGTGTTTGTCCAGGGATACAAGGGGAAGGTGTACTGTTGGGGGTACTGAGGGACCAGGGTTGGGGAAACACCCATATACACACTCCAGCAGCACTTTGAATGACAACCACATCACTGTAAGGTCAAATGGTAGTAAACTGAGTGTATAGGGAGATTAAGGCCGGTTAAAAACCCAGCTGTTTAAGGTAGTAACATAGGAATCCCTACTATAGAGATTGGTTATAAAGAATCTCACAGCTGCCCCAGACAGTAGGTCTGAGAGGAATTACAATGTGACTCACTATACTTCCACCTTCCCCATATTGACAGTTTTGTAAGCGTTAGATTTGTCCCCTACAGACCTCATTATATATGGAGGACCAAAGCAGTCAAAAAGACAATTAAATAGTCTTGGAGCAGTTTCCCGGATACAGATTAAGCCTAATCCTGGAATAAAAATGATTTTGAATAGAGATTCTCCATTGATCTTTTTTAGTCCAGTACCGCATGATGTCGTCACCATGGAAAGGTGAAACTCCCGCCCATGCAAACCTGCTGATTAGAAGGTCTTGTGTAGATTGTATTTTCAACCAGCAACTATCAGGAAAAAACACTGATCACATGTTTTCACACTTTTACAGTGTTAGTTCCATCAGATGTTGAACAATATGATAAAACACAGGAAAAAACAGAATTTTCACTCCATTGGGCCTTAAATAAGATGCCACTTGCTGACCATAAGATCATCATATATCACAGCCATACTCAACAGGCGGACGTGGTCCAGATCTGAACCCACAATGGGGTCAACACACTCAACACACTCAAATGTGTAGAAGTGCAGAAAATGTGCTTTAAAACTGCAATATTTTCATTCCGCTAACAAGAGGGGTATGAAACGTTGAGGTCGCGAGGTGGGGGGGTTGGGTCCAATAAAGACCATATCAATCCGGACCTCTGCCACAGAGGGGTATGAAACATTGAGGTCGCGAGGTTGGGGGGGTTGGGTCCAATAAAGACAACATCAATCTGGACCTTTTCCACAGGGGACATTTGTGTGACTGGATCTTCTCAAATAGTAGTTGAGTAGTCCTGATATATCATGTTGTCACAAAGGATAAGCGCAGGGAAATGTGTTATTTTACAGGGTCAGCCATAGTGGTACGGCGTTCCTGGAACAAATTAGGGCTAAGTGCCTTGCTCAATGGTACATCGGCAGATTTGTCACCTTGTCGACTCGGGAATTCAAACCAGTGACCTTTTGGTTACTAAGCCACCTGCCGCCCACATGTATTTGTGTTACACTGCATGTAGTTTGACAGTAAGTACTGTACAGTGGGGCAAAAAAGTATTTAGTCAGCCACCAATTGTGCAAGTTCTCCCACTTAAAAAGATGAGAGAGGCCTTTAATTTTCATCATAGGTACACTTCAACTATGACAGACAAAATGAGAAAAAAAATCCAGAAAATCACATTGTAGGATTTTTAATGAATTTATTTGCAAATTATGGTGGAAAATAAGTATTTGGTTACCTACAAACAAGCAAGATTTCTGGCTCTCACATACCTGTAACTTCTTCTTTAAGAGGCTCCTCTGTCCTCCACTCGTTACCTGTATTAATGGCACCTGTTTGAACTTGTTATCAGTATAAAAGACACCTGTCCACAACCTCAAACAGTCACACTCCAAACTCCACTATGGCCAAGACCAAAGAGCTGTCAAAGGACACCAGAAACAAAATTGTAGGCCTGCAGGCTGGGAAGACTGAATCTGCAATAGGTAAGCAGCTTGGTTTGAAGAAATCAACTGTGGGGGCAATTATTAGGAAATGGAAGACATACAAGACCACTGATAATCTCCCTCGATCTGGGGCTCCACGCAAGATCTCACCCCGTGGGATCAAAATGATCACAAGAACGGTGAGCAAAAATCCCAGAACCACACGGGGGGGATCTAGTGAATGACCTGCAGAGAGCTGAGACCAAAGTAACAAAGCCTACCATCAGTAACACACTACGCCGCCAGGGACTCAAATCCTGCAGTGCCAGACATGTCCCCCTGCTTAAGCCAGTACATGTCCAGGCCCGTCTGAAGTTTGCTAGAGAGCATTTTGATGATCCAGAAGAAAATTGGGAGAATGTCATATGGTCAGATGAAACCAAAATGGAACTTTTTGGTAAAAACTCAACTCAACGTGTTTGGAGGACAAAGAATGCTGAGTTGCATCCAAAGAACACCATACCTACTGTGACGCATGGGGGTGGAAACATCATGCTTTGGGGCTGTTTTCCTGCAAAGGGACCAGGACGACTGATCCGTGTAAAGGAAAGAATGAATGGGGCCATGTATCGTGAGATTTTGAGTGAAAACCTCCTTCCATCAGCAAGGGCATTGAAGATTAAACGTGGCTGGGTCTTTCAGCATGACAATGATCCCAAACACACCACCCGGGCAACGAAGGAGTGGCTTCGTAAGAAGCATTTCAAGGTCCTGGAGTGGCCTAGCCAGTATCCAGATCTCAACCCCATAGAAAATCTTTGGAGGGAGTTGAAAGTCCGTGTTGCCCAGCAACAGCCCCAAAACATCACTGCTCTAGAGGAGATCTGCATGGAGGAATGGGCCAAAATACCCGCAACAGTGTGTGAAAACCTTGTGAAGACTTACAGAAAACGTTTGACCTCGGTCATTGCCAACAAAGGGTGTATAACAAAGTATTGAGATAAACTTTTGTTATTGACTAAATACTTATTTTCCACCATAATTTGCAAATAAATTAATTAAAAATTCAACAATGTGATTTTCTGGAGAAAAAAAATCTCATTTTGTCTGTCACAGTTGACGTGTACCTATGATGAAAATTACAGGCCTCTCTCATCTTTTTAAGTGGGAGAACATGCACAATTGGTGGCTGACTAAATACTTTTTTGCCCCACTGTATATGTTCCCTCCTCTCCACCAGGCAGCTGCAGCCCTAGGGGAGATGTATCACAAACACCCTGTCCTCTACAACTCCAGCATTGTCTGCTCCTTTCAACCTAAAGTTATCTACAAGGTAAACTTTGTAACATCTCTGGTCATTTGACATTTATGTTTGTTCGAACACAACCTTTCAACTCAGTAACACACAACATAGCTCAACTATATGCACAAAAACTTCAAATTAAACTGTAAATATGAATTGAGACATCTATGTGCACATTTAGTCATCTTCTGTTCCATTATAGTGGTGTTTTTCTTATAGTGTGCAGTATAGCATCAGTCTGGTCCCAGGTCTGTTTGTACTGTTTTGCCTACTCCCTACGGTCATTGTCATGTTTGGCCTGTAAACAGCCATTGTCCAACAGGTGCGGCTCCAGGCTAGGCTTGTTACACACTGTATGGATGTGTTATAAGAAGGCTGTTATCTGTCCTCATAACCATAACACCACCTCTGACCTCCTCATCGGTCAACTCCTCCAGATGCGCCAGGCGGACCCTGGGGTGGTCACGGCCCTGACCCACCGGCCCTGGAGCCTCAGTCGCTATGGCGATGGAACACCCCGTTCCCTGTCAGCGTGGACAAACTACTGGCTGGGAGTTCTGGATGTGCTGCTGGACTGGGCCCACCATCACCTGTTGTGGAACCTGTGTGGCGTCTCAGCCATCCTCATGCAGAAGGACTTCATCTCCCTGTGAGTAATACTAACAGCAGTGGCTCGGCCTACTGAGTTTGTTACATGGGTTGTGTTCATTAGGGAGAAAATTGAATAAAACACTCTGACACTGGGGACACTACCTGGACTTTTTCAATAGGAAACTCTCATTGTTGTTTTCAATTGCAAAACGTTTCACTACATACAGTGTAGCCCTAATGAACATGACCATGGATTGAATCACACATCATTGCGTGTTAATATCAGAGGAAGTTCAAAATTGAGACAGTTGTATCCTATTGTCAGATAACATATACTGTTTGTATTCATATAATATATTGATGTTTGTTGAAGTATTAAAACAAACATGATACCCTGACCACTGACCCAACAGGTCTCCACTCCCCTCATCTATCCCTCTCTACAGAGACTATGTCCAGTACTGGGCAGAGCGAGGGGTGGAGGTGGTGGGCTGGACCATCAACACGGCCGTGGATAAACAGTACTACCAAGATGTCCTGAAGATCAGCTACATCACTGACAGCCTGAGGGAAGACTGTGAGCCTCACTACTGACTGACACACAACACACACGCAATTCTAGACTACTACCTAACAACGTGTAGTTGTACAAGGACTCAGACCTCACTATCATAGGGAATATGGAGTATGAATGTACAGGACAGTACACATCCAATATAGCTGCATAGCAGATCATTTTCTAGTTCAGGTTGCCCCTTTTAACCAGAATAGTTTTTACTGCAAACACTCATACAAGATCATACAATGTCAACCCTAATTTGGCAACTATACTACACCAACAATACCACCATAATCTCAGAAATACTCTCTTGGACCAATCATCACACCACTAAATGCAGACAATTTGCTAATTTTGAATTGTTCATCTTAATACAAATCTGTAAGAGATTATGCTACATTCATTAATATTGTATTAACAATATGACACTGATATATCAATGGTACAAAATATAACTATCTTTGTTGACATGTATCTTTGATTTCTCAATGAAAACATGATGTACAATGTATCCTTTATGAAACCATGTTATTTATTGTGACTACTGCAGGCCCACTGTAAATATTGGAAAAATAAATATCCCCTACATGCAGATTGGTGCTGAATAGTGAGTATTCTAGTGGATATGTGATTGTATTGTATGGTCACTGTGTATACATGACACCTTATTCTTGTTTTGTTCATATCTGAAAGCAACGTTGATGACAGCGGCAACGCTGTACCCCTATCTTCAGACCTGTCCTCTGCCATACAGTCAGTTGGTCACTGTCGCTTTAAAAGACGGAGGGAGGCGTGTTGCGATGTCAAAATGTATGCGCGTTGGTTGAGTGTCTTTGCAGCTCAATGACAGCTCATGTTTCATCAGATCTGACATTGTACGGACTCGGACAGCCCCAAGGACCAAAGTTACCGACTTCTTCACACACTTGGATGCAAGGCGATCAGCTCGTGCCACAGGGCCTCAGGAGAACGTAGCAATCTATAATGGTTTGTTTTGAGATACGTTTTCAACTAGAATGATTTAATACCGAAAAAGAGGAGCTTGATTCATGGTTATGTTGTTGCGCGGTAGATTATCCCAAAAGTTTCCACCAGTCGTTCGAAGCGCAGAAGATTCTAGTAGTTGAAATGCAGAGATAATCTTGAAACGGAATTTGCCCAATGTAACAGGAAAAACACGGACCTGTTTTTTGAATCGTGGAAGCGTCGATAAATTACACGAGAGGAAGTATTGTAAAGATTTTATAAATTATAAACTGTGCCTATACCCAATTTGCCTCTGACATAACCGGCCTGGGAAGTCTATAGGACACTCCAAAGTGCCATACTGAAGTTGACTAGGATTTTGCTAGCACATGATGTACACAATTACAAGAGGTCCCAGCAAACTTGTTACACAGCGACGAACAGGTGAGTGTGGTGGATTCTAGGAGACCGATTCGGACACTTTTGTAACAACATGCCAGTGACATCTCGCTCACACTGTCATCAAAGTGATGATACATTGTAATTATGAGGTTAGATACATGCCTTGTTACATGTTAACATTTACACTGTGGCACGGGTGTATATTTGCGCATGTGCCAATGTTGATGCCAATCCATTACATGGCCTTCATTCAGAGGCAGTAACATACATTGTGTTTTCAGTAGTTAACTTAACATGTTTATATCGCTTTCCTTTTCAATGCAATGTTGATATCTATTCCCTTTTTTAATATGAGGTCAAACGCAGCAGATTGACAAAATAAATGACTGCAAGCACAAACAAACGCCTTGGTCTATACCAGAGTAAGTACTATTATTGCATTGTACATAGGTTTAACAGTGTTATTAGCATATAATGGCAGTGTCACTGTTATTATTGTACTGTAATGATGTTTGGCATAGCTTCACCTGCAGCCCGTGAAGCATTAAAGTTTCAGAAATGCACATCTTACAACATTGTTGTAGCGCGAGCGCCTGTATTGGCACGTAATAGTAGCAAGCTAGCTATAAAAACTAATATCCATGGGGCACATTCTATCACAAGGCACACTGTTGTGGGTCTTTTCCAAACCACAGCCACCTGCTTTTATGTCATTGAACAGGGGCGTGAAACGACCTTGTGTGTGGGAAGCAAGGTCACCGAAGAGCGTTTGTTGTCACTGTCTAGTCCCAACACGTGTATGCTAGCTGAGCAACATGCTACTGAGCAACATGCTAGCTTGGTAGCTGCTCTCTGCTGTCTACTCACATATGTTTACTAAGTTTCAAGATAACCCGTTTCAAATAAACATCAACAATAAGGCGTTTATCATATCTTTAGCAATATTTCACTAATTTGGTCCTGATCGAGGAGAGTAGAGAGAAGCACAATCTGCGACATATCCATCATGGCATCCTCCATACTGTTAAATAAAGGTCAACTAAATAAAACAAAAAAATACTGCATTCTTATCATGTGGGCTTTCGTTATCACCATAGAAACCGTACTGTGTTCGAAGGTATGGTAACGATGTGGTTCAGGTGGATGACTTCCTATCTAGCTAGTCCTTGCTCTGAGTGAAGCATACATTTTCATTCGTCATGAATGAATGATTGAGAGAGAGCAGAGTCAGAGTAATTTATGACGCCTTTACAGTAACAAACATGCCTAAGAAACTCTATTTGGAGAACATTTCATCATGTCATATTTACTACAGGTCTATAGGTATATATTGTGTGTAGACTTAAAATAAATCAACAAGTTTTTAATGTTTAAGTCCATATTTTTTTGTCGTGCAGCTCTCCTGCACCCAAGATAGTGTTTAACCGCCTGAATGGGAAGAAGTACCACAACACCCCAGCAGCTCTTCTACAGGTGGACCCCCAGCCCAAGGAGGGCTTCACTTCTGCACACCAGGAGAATGTCAAGTTTATCTATGAAGGTAAAGGAGTGAGAGACCATAGAAATACAATTTATAGAATGGACCAAGCCCCTCAAACCTTGGCAATTTGACTTTGACTGTACACCCACGAGTAATATGGTTGTGACTGAGGACTTCTATGGACAATGGGCCTCTGGAATCTGATCTTGCCCCTACAACCCACTTTACAAAGAATGTGTGTTTCTCTTTCAACATGGTCAGCCATGTTCTCAGTCAACATGAATGTGTGCCATGGTAAACATAATATTACCATGCTATTATTATTCACCTCATCTACAGTCTGAGTAGTGTCCAAATCATCTCCTTTCTGTCTAGTGTCCCTTTAGAGGTGACAGTAGGACCTCTCCTCTACCACTCCCTCCCAGTGTTCTCCCACCCATCTACAGGCAGGGTGAGGGTCAGGGTTGGACAAGGAGTCAGTCTCCCCTCCCAGGCTCAGCATCACAGCTGCACTGACACTGATACCAGTGATAGCAGGCACAGCTGGCTGGAATTCCACTACCCTCACACCCAAATTGAAGCCCTCTGCCAGCCAGCCGTCCGTCCGTCTGTCCATCTGTTCGTCTGTCTGTCTGTAAATGATCTACTCTGCCTCCGATGAAGGTAGTACACAATGGCTTCTAGAAATATGTGTTGATAATCACTGCGTGAATCTGCAGTGTAATTGAATGAAGACACAGGTATTTCTTTGTGCCTAAGTGGAGCTCTACACAGTAAGCTCAATGACTGTATTTCAACATTAACCCTAACCTACCCAGCCAAACAGCATGTGTAACTTGTTAAGTCATTCCTCCCTTGCCCATGTGACACACTAGGTCGTTCCTACTGAACGTTTGCAATGGCAGCACATTAACTACATAACCTTGGTCAGAGTGGACAAGGACAAAAAGTAGGCCCTGCTCTTACTAGGCGTTCTACAGAGAGGTTCTAGAAAGGAGGATTGCAACAAGTTGTATAGGATCATTAACCAGTAAATACACATTTTAAGTTACACCGAGTTACTTGTTACATTATAAAACAACACGTTGGTTCAACACTTGTAAGTCATGTGAAGGTCCGTATGGTGAAAGGTGCCTATCATAGATGTGAAAGGATTGGATCATTAACATGGTAGCTCCATCTTGCCTTCACTATGAGCATGTTTAATTAAAATGATAGTAATTCAAACTTGCCTTCATCATTCATTTATTTATGCAGTCATTCATTCCCCAATAGGGGTTCATTTTGACTTATGATTTTTTACATTAGTACTTGAAACATTTAGACTAGTGACATAACATTGGTCATTAGTGCCAGTGGACTGAACGCTCATAAATCCACATGACAGAGTGCATTATTTAAAATGTAGTTTCAAACGCGGCATGCTTTGTAAAATTCACCCTACTGGACCTTACACTGCGGGTGTGATGTGGCAGGACTACTTTTGTTCAAAGGTTATTTCCTTTTTACACCTTTTAAGCTGCAAAATGTTTTGACTCTTAGGGTGAGTTTCCCCCTATTTTATGTTTACCAATTTCAACTATATGACTGTCTGCTTTCATATTGTTTTCTTCTTTGTTTCTCCTGGTAGTATTTTGATATTGTTTTCTTCTTTGTTTCTCCTGGTAGTATTTTGATATTGTTTTCTTCTTCTTTGTTTCTCCTGGTAGTATTTTGATATTGTTTTCTTCTTTGTTTCTCCTGGTAGTATTTTGATATTGTTTTCTTCTTCTTTGTTTCTCCTGGTAGTATTTTGATATTGTTCTCTTCTTCTTTGTTTCTCCTGGTAGTATTTTGATATTGTTTTCTTCTTCTTTGTTTCTCCTGGTAGTATTTTGATATTGTTTTCTTCTTCTTTGTTTCTCCTGGTAGTATTTTGATATTGTTTTCTTCTTCTTTGTTTCTCCTGGTAGTATTTTGATATTGTTTTCTTCTTCTTTGTTTCTCCTGGTAGTATTTTGATATTGTTTTCTTCTTCTTTGTTTCTCCTGGTAGTATTTTGATATTGTTTTCTTCTTCTTTGTTTCTCCTGGTAGTATTTTGATATTGTTTTCTTCTTCTTTGTTTCTCCTGGTAGTATTTTGATATTGTTTTCTTCTTCTTTGTTTCTCCTGGTAGTATTTTGATATTGTTTTCTTCTTCTTTGTTTCTCCTGGTAGTATTTTGATATTGTTTTCTTCTTTGTTTCTCCTGGTAGTATTTTGATATTGTTTTCTTCTTCTTTGTTTCTCCTGGTAGTATTTTGATATTGTTTTCTTCTTCTTTGTTTCTCCTGGTAGTATTTTGATATTGTTTTCTTCTTTGTTTCTCCTGGTAGTATTTTGATATTGTTTTCTTCTTTGTTTCTCCTGGTAGTATTTTGATATTGTTTTCTTCTTCTCTGTTTCTCCTGGTAGTATTTTGATATTGTTTTCTTCTTCTTTGTTTCTCCTGGTAGTATTTTGATATTGTTTTCTTCTTCTTTGTTTCTCCTGGTAGTATTTTGATATTGTTTTCTTCTCTGTTTCTCCTGGTAGTATTTTGATATTGTTTTCTCCTTCTTTGTTTCTCCTGGTAGTATTTTGATATTGTTTTCTTCTTCTCTGTTTCTCCTGGTAGTATTTTGATATTGTTTTCTTCTTCTTTGTTTCTCCTGGTAGTATTTTGATATTGTTTTCTTCTTCTTTGTTTCTCCTGGTAGTATTTTGATATTGTTTTCTTCTTCTTTGTTTCTCCTGGTAATATTTTGATATTGTTTTCTTCTTCTCTGTTTCTCCTGGTAGTATTTTGATATTGTTTTCTTCTTCTTTGTTTCTCCTGGTAGTATTTTGATATTGTTTTCTTCTTCTTTGTTTCTCCTGGTAGTATTTTGATATTGTTTTCTTCTTCTTTGTTTCTCCTGGTAGTATTCGCAATATTAAACTAAAACATGTCTAAGAACAATCTATAGATTTCTAAGAAAACCCAAGGAACCTACATTCATTTCTACTGAAGGCTGCATGTATCCAGGTTGTGTCTGTGTGTTGCTGTTGCAGCCTGGCAGGAGGTAGTGCAGCTGGCGGAGGAGGGAGGAGCCAGTGATGAGACAGGAAGTGCCAGTGCTCAGGGACCAGTGCAGTATTCAGACACCAACCCCAACCCAGCCTTGAAGAGTGAGTCCTGACCTGAGTCTACCTTCCTCCTTCAGTCTCATCCCTTAAACACTCATTCACTGTAATCTGTTCTCCATTCTCTCCCCCTCAGTACATTTCCTTGACACTAAAGCACTTCCTCTGTCCGTACCTCCCATGCTTTTCACACCCAATGGAAAGATGCACCTTCTTTTGGTCACCTGGACAGAAGGTCACATCTGCGTGTGTGTTAGGGCTGTCACAGCACTGCCACCACATAAACCAGTGTGATGTAGGGTTGTGTCAGTCATCATGTCTTCATTCTTAGCAATGTGAAGAGGCATTTTGGGAAAGTCCTATTTGGGAACATTCAGAAGTTATATTGGGGGACATTGGGAAGTGATATTGGGAAAGTCATATTGGAGTTCATTGACTGGGAATGTCCTATTGGGAAACATTGGGAAAGTTCTGATATGACCTCTGAGTTTTCACTGTTCGTGGTCTTAAAGGCCCAGTGCAGTTGAAGTTGTGAAAATGATGAGAAAAGACTGCTTGTTTTGGCCTGCCTGATGACATCACCAGGTGGTAAATGAGTTATATAATAGACCAATAAGAAAGAGAGTTCCACACCTCTGCCAATAACAGCTGGTTTTCAGTTTTCCATTCCCTACTCAGACAGTCGTAGCAGAATTCTTGCTTGTGAAATCTCTTTGCTAAGAATCTATTTTTGTTTCTCTTCGACCATTCTGATTGGAAACAGTCACAGTAAAGTACTCAATTATTACCCAGAAATGATTTAATATTGAGATAAAAACAGCTGCATTGGACCTTTTAAAGTCATTTCACCACTGAATTCTTACTTTAGTTTAAAATATAGTCACCATCTATGTTTGACCAGTTCCAATAATGTGCTTCTAACCTTTGTTCACATCATCACCCTACAAAAAGTTAAGGTCCACTTGTTAATGCTGCCACACCATAACCCAATGTTTGAGGCCTCCTCTAACTCTCTTCTTTTCCCCGTCCCCAGACTTTGTTCCCATCGATCTGGATGAGTGGTGGGCCCAGCGCTTCCTGGCCAACATTGACAACCTGTCCTGATGGGCTTCTCCATCTGGGGCCCCATCGGCCAGGGAAGAGGGCCTTATGGAGGGGCCTGGAGGTCGGGGTGAGAGGGGGGGGGGGTTCAACCGGGTTGGAGCCTAGTGCACCTGGTAACAGGTGTGGAAATATGGGATGGCGATGGGCATTACTCGAGAGCAGCGCTGGGACGCTGGCGATGACATAACCATGGCAACCCCCTCACCTGAACTCTTTTACCTTTTTAACAGAAACAGTACAACCAACCAACCAACACTGTCCACTTGGGCAGCTACCCGGAAGATACAAGTCTTGAATTTTTGGTTATTCTCCATCTCTCAAGCCCAACACTGTGGGCTAAGATGTCAAAATGTCTGTACTACTTTAAAAACGCAGTAAAGATGTGTTTTCAAGACGTGCCGTGGTGAGATTTATTCTTCACTAATTTGGAGTTTGGATGTGGCTTGCAATGCCATAGCTCTACACAGGGGGTCACTGATGTCAAACAACAGTGGTTCACTGCTTGGCTACATTATTTTATCTTTATTTAACTAGGCAAGTCAGTTAAGAACAAAGTCTTATTTACAATGACACTGGCCAAACCCTAACCCGGAGGACGCTGGGCAAATTGTCTGCCGCCCTATGGGACTCCCAATCACAACCGGTTGTGATACAGCCTGGAATTGAACAAGGGTCTGTAGTGACGCCTCTTGCACTGAGACGCAGCGCCTTGGACCGCTGTGCCACTTGGGAGCCCGTGGAGAGAACTGATCCCTGTTTATACCGGCTGCTAACATGCGTCCTGATCTTGGCCATATTCTGATTTTGGCCACATTTCTAGACAGGTATAGACAATTTAAAAAGAAGGAATTGTGATCAGATCTTCCTGACCTCCTTCCTCCTCCGGAGGTAGTCATGCTGTGTTCATAGTACCACCTCCAGAGGTAGTCGGGAACTGATTGATTGGTTGGATGAAAGCTTAGTGGGAAGAGCTTAGTGACAGGTCAGTCAGTGGAGTTTACAGGTGAGAGTTAAATACAATAAAGGCTGGCAGGGAGGTTGGAGGTGGATGGAGGGTCAGGGAGGTTGGAGGTGGATGGAGGGTCAGGGAGGTTGGAGGTGGATGGAGGGTCAGGGAGGTTGGAGGTGGATGGAGGGTCAGGGAGGTTGGAGGTGGATGGAGGGTCAGGGAGGTTGGAGGTGGATGGAGGGTCAGGGAGGTTGGAGGTGGATGGAGGGTCAGGGAGGTTGGAGGTGGATGGAGGGTCAGGGAGGTTGGAGGTGGATGGAGGGTCAGGGAGGTTGGAGGTGGATGGAGGGTCAGGGAGGTTGGAGGTGGATGGAGGGTCAGGGAGGTTGGAGGTGGATGGAGGGTCAGGGAGGTTGGAGGTGGATGGAGGGTCAGGGAGGTTGGAGGGTCAGGGAGGTTGGAGGTGGATGGAGGGTCAGGGAGAGAGATTTTTTTATGTATTATTATTTATTTCACCTTTATTTAACCTGGTAGGCTAGTTGAGAACACCTTTATTTAACCAGGTAGGCTAGTTGAGAACACCTTTATTTAACCAGGTAGGCCAGTTGAGAACACCTTTATTTAACCAGGTAGGCCAGTTGAGAATACCTTTATTTAACCTGGTAGGCTAGTTGAGAACACCTTTATTTAACCAGGTAGGCTAGTTGAGAACACCTTTATTTAACCAGGTAGGCCAGTTGAGAACACCTTTATTTAACCAGGTAGGCCAGTTGAGAATACCTTTATTTAACCTGGTAGGCTAGTTGAGAACACCTTTATTTAACCAGGTAGGCTAGTTGAGAACACCTTTATTTAACCAGGTAGGCTAGTTGAGAACAAGTTCTCATTTACAACTGTGACCTGGCCAAGATAAAGCAAAGCAGTGCGACAAAAACATCAACACAGAGTTACACAAACAAATGTACAGTCAATAACACAATAGAAACATATATGTACAGTGTGTGCAAATATAGAAGAGTAGGGAGGTAAGGCAATAAATAGGCCATAGTGGCAAAATAATTACAATTTAGCATTGGAGGGTCAGGGAGGGAGATTGGAGGGTCAGGGAGAGAGGCTAGAGGTGGATGGAGGGTCAGGGAGGGAGGCTGGAGGTGGAAGGAGGTTGGAGGGTGTTAAATTAGGTGAGGAGAGAGGACACAAAACTGAGGAAAGAATAATTGAGAAAGAGTCTTGGAATTGTGCTCAGGAGTTTTCCTCATTCAGGGCAGGATTCAATACAAGGCTCATTACAGAGCAGCACTAGACAATATAAAGTTGACATGAATCATGGGTCATGTTCAGCAGGACCCAATGTTTTGGGTTCATATATAAATGGGCTATCTAAGTAGGACAAACATGCCTCTGACATGTAGACTAAGGAATCACATTAGCTCAATTAATGATATTTCTATCTGCAACGTTTGACAACATTTGGCAACAAGGTGGCCTCAATTTTGTTCTCAGAGAAGCTCAGGCTCAAAGACAGAACTAATTTGATTGGTTAGATGAAAGCTCAGTGGGCAGAGTGTAGAGTGGCATGTCAGTGGATGGAGTTTACAGGGTCATAGACGGGATCCGGCTTTTGTCAAAAGTAATTTTTTTGTATTTATTTTTTGCATTTGAGTTAATCCTAACACTTTTCTTAACCTAATTCTCATAAACCTGCAACAACAAGTACATTCTGACAAATGCTGGATCCCTTCTAGCCATGACCAGTTTACAGATGGTCAAATAAAATAAATGCTTTTAAGGGAGGGAGGTTGGATGTGGATGGAGGGTGTTAAATGCAAGTTGTGACTCGCAAGGTTACCAGTTACCAGGTTACCATCCTGGTAGCGACTTGTTTTCCAACCTTACCCAACATTCTTAACTAATCACATTTATAATCTACACTGAACAAAAATAGAAATGCAACATGCAACAATTTAAAAGATTTGACTGAGTTACAGTTCACATGAGAAATAAATTCATTAGGCTCTAATCTATGGATTTCACATAACTGGGCAGTGGTGCAGCCATATGCCCAGCCACTGGGGAGCCAGGCCCAGCCACTGGGGAGCCAGGCCCAGCCACTCGGCAGCTAGGCCCAGCCACTGGGGAGCCAGGCCCACCCACTGGGGAGCCAGGCCCAGCCAATCAGACGGAGTCTGTCCCCACAAAATGGCTTTATTACAGACAGAAATACTCCTCACCACTCTTTCCCCCCATCAGACGATCCCACAGGTGAAGAAGCCAGATGTGGAGGTCCTGGGCTGGCGTGGTTACTCGTGGTCTGCTGTTGTGAGGCTGGTCAGACATACTGCCAAAATATATAAAACGACATTGAAGATAGTTTATGGTAGAGAAATGAACATTTCATTCTCTGGCAACAGCTCCGGTGGATATTGCTGCAGTCACCATGCCAACTTGAGACATCAACTTGAGACGTGGAATTGTGTTGTGTCCACAGCACAAGATGCATCTGTGTATTGATCATGCTGTTTAATCAGCCTCTTGATATGCTACACCTGTCAGGTGGATGGATTATCTAGGCCAGGGCTGCCCAACCCTCTTCCTGGGGTTTTCATTCCAACCCTAATTTAACACATCTGATTCAGCTCGTTAAGGTCTTTTTGAGCAGCTAATTAGTAGAATCAGGTGTGTTAAACTAGGGTTGGACTGAAAACCCACAGGACTGTAGATCTCCAGGAAGAGGGTTGGACAGCCCTGATCTTGGCAAAGGAGAAATGCTCACTAACAGGGACGTAAACAAATTTGTGCACAAAATTTGAAAGAAATAAGCTTTTTGTGTGTATGGAGAATGTCTGGGGGTTCTTTTACCTCAGCTCATGAAACATGGGACCAACACTTTACATGTGTATATTGTTGTTCAGTGTGCTACCTTTAAATATGTGAAAAAACAAGAGGTGTCACAGGTTTTAATCTTGCCGAAGCATTTTTTGAGAAAGTGGATGGACATTTTTTGAGAAAGTGCTTCGGCAAGGGTGTAGATCCCATCACTATCTGATGAAGCTTTGCCTCATCTACACTTGGTATTAAAATGTATTTTTCCTGGTCCCTCTTATTTGAGTGTGATATTTTTAGATACATTCACTCCATAGAGCAGCAGGCTGGACAGCCACCAATTCAGCTTTTAAAGGCATTTTCCTCTACGTCCACAGATAGCGCATTTACAGTCATCTCTGCAGACTCAATCAGAAATGACCTGGAAAATGTGTGCTATAATACAGAATGGATTGAATCCCAGCCTTAAATGGTTGCATAAAACATCTGTTTACACGAGACATCCAGCTAGACCGTGTGCCTGACTACAGGACGCATTACGCATGTTAGCACCAGGTATAAACAGGCCTCTAGAGGTCAATCCACAGGGTTCAGTAAATGGCTTTTATTCACAATACATCAGTATCATACGTTACAATCGGAGTATTAGACGCGCTCTTTCTTCGATGTCAGCCTTTGTTAACAGGTACAAAAAAACAATTGGATGGATAACTAATAATATTGGATATATAACTAATAATATTGGATGGATAACTAATAATATTGGATGGAGCACCGAATTAAGACATTTGTCAAATTCCACACAGATGGTAATATACAATCTCGTTCAAATTTCTCCCAGCAACACATCTAATTGTAAAATAAGTCTTTACAGTCAGTTTGAATACTATTCTCTGAAGGACAGGAATCTATGGCTCTAATATTGGGATTGCCAACCATTATATCTGAGGAATAGCTGGGAGGAAAATATCACCTAACAAAGCAATGGTACAAAAAAAAATGTGGAACACGAATCAAGATGACAAACACTAAAATAGGAAGAAAAAAAGAGGGCCAACAGTAACAATTGTATTGAACGGTCATCTAGGAAGTCTGCACGTCATGGAAATGTGTACGATCATTACACCAGTCCCAATGTCAATAAGACGTCCTTTACAAAGCCCTAACCCATTCTTCAGATCTGGGGTTTCCACTCTGCTCATGACACAGTCTGATAAATATCTGGGTCATCACACACAACATGAGTCAACACTGCTGGAGAGTCCGAGCAACACACACATCCACAGTTTGAGTCGTGTCCGTCTACTCCATTTTCAGGTCTCTGAGCAGGCCGAAGCCTCCCTGCTCTCCTCCAACAGTCCGTTGGTATTGAAGGGACTTTTCTGGGGTACAGATGGGCAGGCCTGAATGTGGAAAGGCCACCAGAGCCGTGTGTTGTTGATGGGGGTAGTATCTGCAGCATGTAGAGCCAGGTCACGTGTCTATGTAGGGCCTACCTGACCAGTAGGACAGTTGGTTGGGGAGATGGGGAGTTAAACCAGGCAGTGACTGTAGTGTATCGGCCCTACAGTTGACGGCCGTGACGTCTCAGTGTTTCTCCAGCGCTCTGGTCAGCAGGTTGTTGAGGCGGGCGATCATGGGTCGGGGGTCGTCGTTGAGGCCCGCTGCGATCATGGCGTTGTCGTAGATCTTGAGGTCAAGGATCAGAAGGGGTTAGAGACACATGCAAGACTGGTCTAATACCACCGTCTCAAGGATTCATCTTAGTTTGACATCTAGGAGTCCGAACACAACAGGTATGAGAATGAAACTGACACAAATAAGAGTGAAACAGATTGCCATTAAGCTCAGAGAACTATGAATGTCCCGAAGAGCCCCATTTCCAGAGAATCTAACTACCATGTTTTTTAAAGTGCTGATAATGTTTGTGTCTCAACCAGTGTTGAGGGTAAATTCCATTTCAATTCAGTACAATTCAGGAAGTAAACTGAAATTACACTGTAAATGGAATGGGCCCAAACCCTGGTCCCAGCTTGATATGGCTTCAGACCCCAAAGTGTAGGGAGTGTGACCCAGGATCGTGTGACCCAGGATCGTGTGACCCAGGATCGTGTGACCCAGGATCGTGTGACCCAGGATCGTGTGATCCAGGATAGTGTGACCCAGGATCGTGTGATCCAGGATCGTGTGATCCAGGATAGTGTGATCCAGGATAGTGTGACCCAGGATAGTGTGACCCAGGATAGTGTGACCCAGGATAGTGTGACCCAGGATAGTGTGACCCAGGATAGTGTGACCCAGGATAGTGTGACCCAGGATAGTGTGACCCAGGATAGTGTGACCCAGGATAGTGTACTCTACCTGCTCCAGCAGCAGTTGTGCGAGTGCAGAGTCGGACTCCTTCAGTGAGTGCATCTTCTTGATGAGGTCATGACTACAGAGGAAAGGTAGAGCAGGAGACAAGCACAAATCAACACAATACTATTTTGACATTGAATACTGCTGACAAGTTAAGCATTTCACTTGTGCATGTGACAAATAAAACTTGAAACTTATGGATTTGCATAAAACGCCTCGATTTAGAGATCCATCCCCCCTCCTGTACCCAGCGTTGATCTCCAGGGTGGGCTGCAGTATCTGGGCCCTCTCCTCTGTGCTGCGGGCCATCTGCTGGGTACGCAGGAAGTGGCGTGCGGCACCCATCTCCAGCACCGTGATCATGGCTGGGTGGGTGTCCAGACGAGGGGTCACCTGGAGGTCAGGGGGTCAAAGTTGAAGAATGAGCAGTCACAGACAAAGGAAATCTTACAAATGGACTGATTCTTACATACGGTACCAAAGTCCAGTTAGCCAGTAGTTACTGTATATATAGGCTGGATCAAATCAGTCACACAAGACCACGGAAGAGGCCCTGGACCGTTCCCCACTGGGTTATAGTGATCAGGGTAATGGAACTAGTGTAGATAGTGATGGTAGGGTAACAGTACCTTGATGTTGGTGACTAGTGTAGATAGTGATGGTAGGGTAACAGTACCTTGATGTTGGTGACTAGTGTAGATAGTGATGGTAGGGTAACAGTACCGTGATGTTGGTGACTAGTGTAGATAGTGATGGTAGGGTAACAGTTCCATTGATGTTGAATAGTGTAGATAGTGATGGTAGGGTAACAGTACCTTGATGTTGGTGACTCTGTTTCCCAGATTGTTCCTCATCCAGGAGATCAGGTCCTCAGTCTGCTCCTCTGTCAGACGCTCAGAGGCTATAGACACAGGAGAGAACACAGAGTTAGTTTTAGAGTACTTCATATTGCTGTCTGACGCTAGGTTAACTCCTAGATTAGCTCTGTGGTTGGAGGCTAAGAGGCAGATTTCACTTTGTCTCCCATTAGCCAGGATTCCATCCAATTGGAGACAAAATCTGCATAAAAACCTGTGTGTTGTCCCACCAGAGATGTGTGTTGTCCCACCAGAGATGTGTGTTGTCCCACCAGAGATGTGTGTTGTCCCACCAGAGATGTGTGTTGTCCCACCAGAGATGTGTGTTGTCCCACCAGAGATGTGTGTTGTCCCACCAGAGATGTGTGTTGTCCCACCAGAGATGTGTGTTGTCCCACCAGAGATGTGTGTTGTCCCACCAGAGATGTGTGTTGTCCCACCAGAGATGTGTGTTGTCCCACCAGAGATGTGTGTTTTCCCACCAGAGATGTGTTGTCCCACCAGAGATGTGTGTTGTCCCACCAGAGATGTGTGTTGTCCCACCAGAGATGTGTGTTGTCCCACCAGAGATGTGTGTTGTCCCACCAGAGATGTGTGTTGTCCCACCAGAGATGTGTGTTGTCCCACCCCACCAGAGATGTGTGTTG
This sequence comes from Oncorhynchus mykiss, assembly GCF_013265735.2. Lineage (NCBI taxonomy): Eukaryota > Metazoa > Chordata > Actinopteri > Salmoniformes > Salmonidae > Oncorhynchus > Oncorhynchus mykiss. The sequence continues at coordinate 59,273,877 of NC_048577.1, forward strand.
TCCCACCCCACCAGAGATGTGTGTTGTCCCACCAGAGATGTGTGTTGTCCCACCCCACCAGAGATGTGTGTTGTCCCACCCCACCAGAGATGTGTGTTGTCCCACCCCACCAGAGATGTGTGTTGTCCCACCCCACCAGAGATGTGTGTTGTCCCACCAGAGATGTGTGTTGTCCCACCAGAGATGTGTGTTGATGTGTGTTGTCCCACCAGAGATGTGTGTTGTCCCACCCCACCAGAGATGTGTGTTGTCCCACCAGAGATGTGTGTTGTCCCACCAGAGATGTGTGTTGTCCCACCAGAGATGTGTGTTGTCCCACCAGAGATGTGTGTTGTCCCACCAGAGATGTGTGTTGTCCCACCAGAGATGTGTGTTGTCCCACCAGAGATGTGTGTTGTCCCACCAGAGATGTGTGTTTTCCCACCAGAGATGTGTTGTCCCACCAGAGATGTGTTGTCCCACCAGAGATGTGTTGTCCCACCAGAGATGTGTTGTCCCACCAGAGATGTGTTGTCCCACCAGAGATGTGTGTTGTCCCACCAGAGATGAGTGTTGTCCCACCAGAGATGAGTGTTGTCCCACCAGAGATGTGTGTTGTCCCACCAGAGATGTGTGTTGTCCCACCAGAGATGTGTGTTGTCCCACCAGAGATGTGTGTTGTCCCACCAGAGATGTGTGTTGTCCCACCAGAGATGTGTTTTCATCAGTCACTTGTAGGGACAAAAGTCTGTGTGTGATGACGTAATGTACATAAAATACCTTTTGCATTTTTTTACTGAATAAAAAATACAAAGTTAAATGGGTTTCTATTGTCAACAGTACTGAGGGTTCTCTCACAACACGTTAAATAGAGAGTGTGTCCACTCTGGTGTAGCAGGGCGCTCCAGCCAACAGCTGGCAGAAACAGTGCTGGTGTAGCCTACATGACATTATTACGGGCAAAAGAGATAAATTACTTTTTGTCGTCAAACGGCAGCCAAGCATCAAACAACATGTCACCAGAATCAGACCCTGGAGATTTATTGGAAAGGAGCGTCAAGATCACTGTGCACTTTCATCACCCTAAGTTCTTCATAACCTCCACCTGAAGCCTAATGAACTGAGGGCTTTCCCCAGTCCTAGTGAAGTTCTTCATAACCTCCATCTGAAGCCTAATGAACTGCATGCTTTCTCCAGTCCTAGTGAAGTTCTTCATAACCTCCACCTGAAGCCTAATGAACTGCATGCTTTCCCCAGTCCTAGTGAAGTTCTTCATAACCTCCATCTGAAGCCTAATGAACTGCATGCTTTCTCCAGTCCTAGTGAAGTTCTTCATAACCTCCACCTGAAGCCTAATGAACTGAGGGCTTTCCCCAGTCCTAGTGAAGTTCTTCATAACCTCCACCTGAAGCCTAATGAACTGCATGCTTTCCCCAGTCCTAGTGAAGTTCTTCATAACCTCCATCTGAAGCCTAATGAACTGCATGCTTTCCCCAGTCCTAGTGAAGTTCTTCATAACCTCCATCTGAAGCCTAATGAACTGAGGGCTTTCCCCAGTCCTAGTGAAGTTCTTCATAACCTCCATCTGAAGCCTAATGAACTGAGGGCTTTCCCCAGTCCTAGTGAAGTTCTTCATAACCTCCACCTGAAGCCTAATGAACTGCATGCTTTCTCCAGTCCTAGTGAAGTTCTTCATAACCTCCACCTGAAGCCTAATGAACTGCATGCTTTCTCCAGTCCTAGTGAAGTTCTTCATAACCTCCATCTGAAGCCTAATGAACTGAGGGCTTTCCCCAGTCCTAGTGAAGTTCTTCATAACCTCCACCTGAAGCCTAATGAACTGCATGCTTTCTCCAGTCCTAGTGAAGTTCTTCATAACCTCCACCTGAAGCCTAATGAACTGCATGCTTTCTCCAGTCCTAGTGAAGTTCTTCATAACCTCCATCTGAAGCCTAATGAACTGAGGGCTTTCCCCAGTCCTAGTGAAGTTCTTCATAACCTCCACCTGAAGCCTAATGAACTGCATGCTTTCTCCAGTCCTAGTGAAGTTCTTCATAACCTCCATCTGAAGCCTAATGAACTGAGGGCTTTCCCCAGTCCTAGTGAAGTTCTTCATAACCTCCATCTGAAGCCTAATGAACTGAGGGCTTTCCCCAGTCCTAGTGAGAGGACCACACAATACTTACACATAAAAGCGTATCAACCGGCATTTCCCACATAATTAATTTTACAGACACAAAAATATCCCACATTGTCCATCATATTTTGTTTTGTCGACATTTGGAAAGTTTACTGACAAATTAGCTGTTTCCCTCAGGCCTGTCATGACATGTTTTATCCGACGAACTTCACTCACATTAACAGGTTGGAAGGAAATCTGGTTATTGATATCCATGATCAGGTGAAAATGTGACATAAGTGGAAGCAAGGATTTCCCCTCGAATGTAAATTCCCGCAGCATTCAGTGACATGGTCAGAGAGAGATGGGTCTTACCAGGCTTGCTGTCCTGGTACTTCTCCTCCTTGTAGTGGTCCACCACAATGTCTGTTTCCACAGAGATCAGCTTCTTCTTGTCAAACTCTCTGAGGTGCAGGAGGGTGAGCTCGTCAAACTGCTCATAGCAGAACAGCACCTGGAGACAAAGAAAAGGAGAGAAAGAAAACAGACTGACAACAACTAGAGGGAGTAATGATGAAATCCTGCCCACCACTGATGAAGTGACAGACATTATCCTCCACCATCACTTCTGTCTTATATTCCCATCTGAAAACTAGCCTGGTCCCAGATCTGTGGTCGTTGTTTGACATGACAATGCTCATAGAAGTTAGCAAGACAGACAACAGATCTGGTAGCAGGCTATCTGAAAACAACTCACCTCCATGTCTTTCTGCTTCATGGCCTCAAAGTAGGGGGAGTGTTCAGCCAGGTGTCGGTTTGGGGCACACAGGTAGTAGATGTTACGTGTCCCAGCCTTCATACGGGAGCCGTACTCCTTCAGGTTGGTCTGCTGGCCCGCGGGTAGCACTGAAGACTCAAACCTCAACAGCTTGCCGATGTCCTCCTGTACAAAGACAGCGAGAGAGACAGAAAGGACTGAGTGATAATGAGTGTGGGACATGACTGACATAATTCACATTTCTGATTCCTAGGACATGATCCTCTTGCTCCCTTCCCCAAAAAACCTACACACATACCATTTTTTCTATTCTTCACACCTCCATTCCTCCACCCCAGCTCTCCCCTGTCCCAGTCTCACCCTGACGTCCTGCTCTCCCCTGTCCCAGTCTCACCCTGACGTCCTGCTCTCCCCTGTCCCAGTCTCACCCTGACGTCCTGCTCTCCCCTGTCCCAGTCTCACCCTGACGTCCTGCTCTCCCCTGTCCCAGTCTCACCCTGACGTCCTGCTCTCCCCTGTCCCCGTCTCACCCTGACGTCCTGCTCTCCCCTGTCCCAGTCCCCCAGTCTCACCCTGACGTCCTGCTCTCCCCTGTCCCAGCCCCCCAGTCTTGTCCTGCTCTCCCCTGTCTCAGCCCCCCAGTCTCGTCCTGCTCTCCCCTGTCCCAGTCTCACCCTGACGTCCTGCTCTCCCCTGTCCCAGTCCCCCAGTCTCACCCTGACGTCCTGCTCTCCCTTGTCCCAGCCCCCCAGTCTCGTCCTGCTCTCCCCTGTCCCAGCCCCCCAGTCTCGTCCTGCTCTCCCCTGTCCCAGTCTCACCCTGACGTCCAGCTCTCCCCTATCTCAGCCCCCCAGTCTCACCCTGACGTCCTGCTCTCCCCTGTCCCAGTCTCACCCTGACGTCCTGCTCTCCCCTGTCCCAGCCCCCCAGTCTCGTCCTGCTCTCCCCTGTCCCAGCCCCCCAGTCTCGTCCAGCTCTCCCCTATCTCAGCCCCCCAGTCTCACCCTGACGTCCTGCTCTCCCCTGTCCCAGCCCCCCAGTCTCACCCTGACGTCCTGCTCTCCCGTCTCAGCCCCCCAGCCTCACCCTGACGTCCTGCTCTCCCGTCCCAGCTCCCCAGCCTCACCCTGACGTCCTGCTCTCCCCTGTCCCAGTCCCTCAGTCTCACCCTGACGTCCTGCTCTCCCCTGTCCCAGTCTCACCCTGACGTCCTGCTCTCCCCTGTCCCAGCCCCCCAGCTTCACCCTGACGTCCTGCTCTCCCCTGTCCCAGCCTCACCCTGACGTCCTGCTCTCCCCTGACCCAGCCTCACCCTGACGTCCTGCTCTCCCCTGTCCCAGCCTCACCCTGACGTCCTGCTCTCCCCTGTCCCAGCCTCACCCTGACGTCCTGCTCTCCCCTGTCCCAGCCCCCCAGCCTCACCCTGACGTCGTGCTCTCCCCTGTCCCAGCCCCCAGCCTCACCCTGACGTCCTGCTCTCCCCTGTCCCAGCCCCCAGCCTCACCCTGACGTCCTGCTCTCCCCTGTCCCAGCCCCCCAGCCTCACCCTGACGTCCTGCTCTCCCCTGTCCCAGCCCCCCAGCCTCCCCCTGACGTCCTGCTCTCCCCTGTCCCAGCCCCCCAGCCTCACCCTGACGTCCTGCTCTCCCCTGTCCCAGCCCCCCAGCCTCACCCTGACGTCCTGCTCTCCCCTGTCCCAGCCCCCCAGTCTCACCCTGACGTCATGCTCTCCCCTGTCCCAGCCCCCCAGTCTCACCCTGACGTCATGCTCTCCCCTGTCCCAGCCCCCCAGTCTCACCCTGACGTCATGCTCTCCCCTGTCCCAGTCTCACCCTGACGTCATGCTCTCCCCTGTCCCAGTCTCACCCTGACGTCCTGCTCTCCCCTGTCCCAGCCCCCCAGTCTCACCCTGACGTCATGCTCTCCCCTGTCCCAGCCCCCCAGTCTCACCCTGACGTCATGCTCTCCCCTGTCCCAGCCCCCCAGTCTCACCCTGACGTCATGCTCTCCCCTGTCCCAGTCTCACCCTGACGTCATGCTCTCCCGTCCCAGCCCCCCAGTCTCACCCTGACGTCATGCTCTCCCCTGTCCCAGCCCCCCAGTCTCACCCTGACGTCATGCTCTCCCCTGTACCAGTCTCACCCTGACGTCATGCTCTCCCCTGTCCCAGTCTCACCCTGACGTCCTGCTCTCCCCTGTCCCAGCCCCCCAGTCTCACCCTGACGTCATGCTCTCCCCTGTCCCAGCCCCCCAGTCTCACCCTGACGTCATGCTCTCCCCTGTCCCAGCCCCCCAGTCTCACCCTGACGTCCTGCTCTCCCCTGTCCCAGCCCCCCAGTCTCACCCTGACGTCCTGCTCTCCCCTGTCCCAGCCCCCCAGTCTCACCCTGACGTCATGCTCTCCCCTGTCCCAGCCCCCCAGTCTCACCCTGACGTAATGCTCTCCCCTGTCCCAGCCCCCCAGTCTCACCCTGACGTCATGCTCTCCCCTGTCCCAGTCTCACCCTGACGTCATGCTCTCCCCTGTCCCAGTCTCACCCTGACGTCATGCTCTCCCCTGTCCCAGCCCCCCAGTCTCACCCTGACGTCATGCTCTCCCCTGTCCCAGTCTCACCCTGACGTCATGCTCTCCCCTGTCCCAGTCTCACCCTGACGTCATGCTCTCCCCTGTCCCAGCCCCCCAGTCTCACCCTGACGTCCTGCTCTCCCCTGTCCCAGCCCCCCAGCCTCCCCCTGACGTCCTGCTCTCCCCTGTCCCAGCCCCCCAGCCTCACCCTGACGTCCTGCTCTCCCCTGTCCCAGCCCCCCAGTCTCACCCTGACGTCATGCTCTCCCCTGTCCCAGCCCCCCAGTCTCACCCTGACGTCCTGCTCTCCCCTGTCCCAGCCCCCCAGTCTCACCCTGACGTCATGCTCTCCCCTGTCCCAGCCCCCCAGTCTCACCCTGACGTCCTGCTCTCCCCTGTCCCAGCCCCCCAGTCTCACCCTGACGTCATGCTCTCCCCTGTCCCAGCCCCCCAGTCTCACCCTGACGTCATGCTCTCCCCTGTCCCAGCCCCCCAGTCTCACCCTGACGTCATGCTCTCCCCTGTCCCAGCCCCCCAGTCTCACCCTGACGTCATGCTCTCCCCTGTCCCAGTCTCACCCTGACGTCATGCTCTCCCCTGTCCCAGCCCCCCAGTCTCACCCTGACGTCCTGCTCTGCCCTGTCCCAGCCCCCCAGCCTCACCCTGACGTCCTGCTCTCCCCTGTCCCAGCCTCACCCTGACGTCCTGCTCTCCCCTGTCCCAGCCCCCCAGTCTCACCCTGACGTCCTGCTCTCCCCTGTCCCAGCCCCCCAGCCTCAACCTGACGTCCTGCTCTCCCCTGTCCCAGCCCCCCAGCCTCACCCTGACGTCCTGCTCTCCCCTGTCCCAGCCCCCCAGTCTCACCCTGACGTCATGCTCTCCCCTGTCCCAGCCCCCCAGTCTCACCCTGACGTCATGCTCTCCCCTGTCCCAGCCCCCCAGTCTCACCCTGACGTCCTGCTCTCCCCTGTCCCAGCCCCCCAGTCTCACCCTGACGTCCTGCTCTCCCCTGTCCCAGCCCCCCAGTCTCACCCTGACGTCCTGCTCTCCCGTCCCAGCCCCCCAGTCTCACCCTGACGTCATGCTCTCCCCTGTCCCAGTCTCACCCTGACGTCATGCTCTCCCCTGTCCCAGTCTCACCCTGACGTCATGCTCTCCCCTGTCCCAGTCTCACCCTGACGTCATGCTCTCCCCTGTCCCAGTCTCACCCTGACGTCATGCTCTCCCCTGTCCCAGCCCCCCAGTCTCACCCTGACGTCCTGCTCTCCCCTGTCCCAGCCCCCCAGTCTCACCCTGACGTCATGCTCTCCCCTGTCCCAGTCTCACCCTGACGTCATGCTCTCCCCTGTCCCAGTCTCACCCTGACGTCATGCTCTCCCCTGTCCCAGCCCCCCAGTCTCACCCTGACGTCATGCTCTCCCCTGTCCCAGTCTCACCCTGACGTCATGCTCTCCCCTGTCCCAGCCCCCCAGTCTCACCCTGACGTCCTGCTCTCCCCTGTCCCAGTCTCACCCTGACGTCATGCTCTCCCCTGTCCCAGTCTCACCCTGACGTCATGCTCTCCCCTGTCCCAGCCCCCCAGTCTCACCCTGACGTCATGCTCTCCCCTGTCCCAGCCCCCCAGTCTCACCCTGACGTCCTGCTCTCCCCTGTCCCAGTCTCACCCTGACGTCCTCCTGTCCCAGCCCCCCAGTCTCACCCTGACGTCATGCTCTCCCCTGTCCCAGCCCCCCAGCCTCACCCTGACGTCCTGCTCTCCCCTGTCCCAGTCTCACCCTGACGTCATGCTCTCCCCTGTCCCAGCCCCCCAGCCTCACCCTGACGTCATGCTCTCCCCTGTCCCAGTCTCACCCTGACGTCATGCTCTCCCCTGTCCCAGCCCCCCAGCCTCACCCTGACGTCATGCTCTCCCCTGTCCCAGCCCCACCCTGACGTCATGCTCTCCCCTGTCCCAGCCCCCCAGCCTCACCCTGACGTCATGCTCTCCCCTGTCCCAGCCCCCCAGCCTCACCCTGACGTCATGCTCTCCCCTGTCCCAGCCCCCCAGTCTCACCCTGACATCCTGCTCTCCCCTGTCCCAGCCCCCCAGCCTCCCCCTGACGTCCTGCTCTCCCCTGTCCCAGCCCCCCAGTCTCACCCTGACGTCCTGCTCTCCCCTGTCCCAGCCCCCGTCTCACCCTGACGTCCTGCTCCCCCCTGTCCCAGCCCCCCAGCCTCCCCCTGACGTCCTGCTCTCCCCTGTCCCAGCCCCCCAGTCTCACCCTGACGTCCTGCTCTCCCCTGTCCCAGCCCCCCAGTCTCACCCTGACGTCCTGCTCTCCCCTGTCCCAGCCCCCCAGTCTCACCCTGACGTCCTGCTCTCCCCTGTCCCAGCCCCACCCTGACGTCCTGCTCTCCCGTGTCCCAGCCCCCCAGTCTCACCCTGACGTCCTGCTCTCCCCTGTCCCAGCCCCACCCTGACGTCCTGCTCTCCCCTGTCCCAGCCCCCCAGTCTCACCCTGACGTCATGCTCTCCCCTGTCCCAGCCCCACCCTGACGTCCTGCTCTCCCCGGTCCCAGCCCCCCAGTCTCACCCTGACGTCCTGCTCTCCCCTGTCCCAGCCCCACCCTGACGTCCTGCTCTCCCCTGTCCCAGCCCCCCAGTCTCACCCTGACGTCCTGCTCTCCCCTGTCCCAGCCCCCCAGTCTCACCCTGACGTCCTCCTGTCCCAGCCCCCCAGTCTCACCCTGACGTCCTGCTCTCCCCTGTCCCAGCCCCCCAGTCTCACCCTGACGTCCTCCTGTCCCAGCCCCCCAGTCTCACCCTGACGTCCTGCTCCTGCGTGGTGACGATACCCTCCCGGATGAACAGGCCGTAGTCCTCAAAGAACTTGGCGTATTTCTCAGGTTCCTTCTTACTCTGGTCCATCAGGAACTTAATGATACGCTGCTGTAGAACGTCCCTCAGCTTCCTGTAGAGAGAGAGAGATGGAAAGCATGGCAGGGAGAGAAACGGAGATCATGAGAGAATAAAAGGGAGTGAGAGCCGTGGATGTAAGGGAGAAGGAGTAGAAAGACACTATTAAAAGAGGGGTGATGTGTACAACAGACTTGACATAGCAGTGTCATTGTCTGGAAAGAGCTGATGTTGTAGGGCTCCAGTCTCACCTGATGAGGGTGCTCTCCTGCAGCAGCTCTCTGCTCAGGTTCAATGGGATATCCTCACTGTCCACCACACCTGTATACACAAATACATACACACTGTTATACTGTAACACTACTAGCATCTACAATCAACAAAGGATCCGGAAAGAGACAGACAAGGAAACACACCAGAGGGCAGATGTGAGGGGAAAGATGAAGGGAGACATTAAGATGGGCACAGCTGAGGAGGTACTGAGTAAAGACTGACCTCTAAGGAAGCGTAGCCACTTGGGCAGGATTTCAGTGGCCTTGGTCTGGATGAGAACCTTCCTGCTGTACAGAGCCACACTGGAGCCCATCTCTCTGCTCACGTCAAACATGGACGGCTTCTGCTCACACATTGACACACAGTAATATTACAGGCAGTCGTGAACATACCAGGACGTCCACATTTACAACTGTCACAGAGCCTTGACCTCAGAAAGATCTCATTTAACATCACTTATTAGTTTCTCTTTTCCTCAACAAGTATGTTTGCTCCCTTCCTCTCCCCAGTCACACCCTTGGTGCCCAAGTGCTCCCTAACCCTCTATCCCCAGCCCATGCTAGCCCTCTGCTCCCAACCCCCAAGATCCCCCCCTCTCCTCACCACGTCTGGGACGTAGAAGATGGAGCGGATGTTGACGGGGGCGTCAGCGCGGTAGTGCAGTGTGTAGCGGGGCTTGTCGTACGACTGAGCCACGTAACGGTAGAACTCCTCGTGCTGCCACTCACTGATGGACTTGGGTTCCATCATCCACAGGGCCTGGGAGGGACGTTAATATACCGGATGGATACACTGTTACACACAGAGCATGCAGGCAGGCAGGTACACACACTCACTGCACAGACAGGCAGGCAGACACACACTACACTACAAAATAGGACTAATAACTGGGAATCAGTCCAACAAGTTTTGAGAACCAATAAGTTGTCAGGGCCAATTAATGTGTCAATCAGTTTGTCTCTTGACTTTTCCAGATAAGTTGATTCCCTCTATTAGAATCCCATCGATAAGTCCAGCAATTCAACTAATCCTCACTAACAACCCCATGAAGGACATTAAGCCATAACAATCAGTGGTCCAATGAAAAGCAATCGCTGTGGTCCATCTCAACCCTGTAAGAAGTTGATAGAACCAGAAGAGTGGGCCAGGTGCTCACCTGGAGAGTGTTGAGTCGTCGTCCGTTCAGGAAGACGGGGAAACTGACAAAGTTGCTGTATTTGGTCACCACCTCTGCAACAACATATGACATCGGTTAGTCCTGCCTGGACAAGCAGCAAGCCTCCCAGCCTGACACAGACCCTGACATGAATCTTACAGGAACGATTATGCATGTTGAATGTCTACTATATATGTGGAATGTCTATAAAAGACAGTACAGTTATCAAAGGGGTCTTGTATGGTCCATACCTTTGACTCTGTCCTCAGCAGAGAACTCCTTGCAGTCATCCTTGAGATGCAGCACTATCTTAGTGCCTGGTCTGACCCCACTTGCCTCAGCTATCTCAAACACTCCAGACCTGGGGAGCACAGAGATCACACACTGTGGTTCATATCTTTACATTAAACACTCCAGACCTGGGGAGCACAGAGATCACACACTGTGGTCCATCACCTTTACATCAAACACTCCAGACCTGGGGAGCACAGAGATCACACACTGTGGTCCATCACCTTTACATCAAACACTCCAGACCTGGGGAGCACAGAGATCACACACTGTGGTTCATATCTTTTACATCAAACACTCCAGACCTGGGGAGCACAGAGATCACACACTGTGGTTCATATCTTTTACATCAAACACTCCAGACCTGGGGAGCACAGAGATCACACACTGTGGTTCATATCTTTTACATCAAACACTCCAGACCTGGGGAGCACAGAGATCACACACTGTGGTTCATATCTTTTACATCAAACACTCCAGACCTGGGGAGCACAGAGATCACACACTGTGGTTCATATCTTTTACATCAAACACTCCAGACCTGGGGAGCACAGAGATCACACACTGTGGTCCATATCTTTTACATCAAACACTCCAGACCTGGGGAGCACAGAGATCACACACTGTGGTTCATATCTTTACATCAAACACTCCAGACCTGGGGAGCACAGAGATCACACACTGTGGTTCATATCTTTTACATTAAACACTCCAGACCTGGGGAGCACAGAGATCACACACTGTGGTTCATATCTTTTACATTAAACATATTCAAATGTGTTACTAAGACATACCTCGCTATCACACCATATTCTCGCACAATCCATCAACATACCTGTCACCTCTCCATCCTTCTCTCCCTCCTCTTTCTTACCATCCCTTCCTCTTTTCACACTGATCAAATTCCTCCCCTCTCCAACCCTCCCTCCTCTCCTACCCATCAGAGGACCACTTGTATCCGGGGCTGCTGGGCTCGGCTGACTGAGAGTAGACGTCCACACGGTCAGCCACCATGAAGGCAGAGTAGAAGCCCACACCAAACTGACCAATGATGGAGCTGCTGGCCTCCGCCTGGCTCTGCAGGGACTCCAGGAAAGCCTAGGAAGAAGGGATGGGGGATAGAAAGAGGAAGCAGGGGTAAAATGTGAATGAATGGAAAAGAGACACCAACAAATGTGAGCAAATTGATGAAATGAGAAAGCTTAGGCCCTGACATTGTAATTGAATGAGATTGTAGATTTATTTTTTATAGTTTTATTTAACCAGGTAGGACAGTTGAGAACACCTTTATTTAACCAGGTAGGCTAGTTGAGAACACCTTTATTTAACCAGGTAGGCCAGTTGAGAACACCTTTATTTAACCAGGTAGGCCAGTTGAGAACACCTTTATTTAACCAGGTAGGCTAGTTGAGAACACCTTTATTTAACCAGGTAGGCCAGTTGAGAACACCTTTATTTAACCAGGTAGGCCAGTTGAGAATACCTTTATTTAACCAGGTAGGCTAGTTGAGAACACCTTTATTTAACCAGGTAGGCCAGTTGAGAACACCTTTATTTAACCAGGTAGGCTAGTTGAGAACACCTTTATTTAACCAGGTAGGCTAGTTGAGAACACCTTTATTTAACCAGGTAGGACAGTTGAGAACAAGTTCTCATTTACAACTGCGACCTGGCCAAGATAAAGCAAAGCAGTTCGACACAAACAACAACACAGAGTTACACATGGAGTAAACAATAAACAAGTCAATAACACAGTAGAAAAAAAAAAAGAGTCTATATACATTGTGTGCAAAAGGCATGAGGAGGTAGGACGAATAATTACAATTTAGCAGATTAACACTGGAGTGATAAATGATCATGTGCAGGTAGAGATACTGGTGTGCAAAAGAGCAGAAAAGTAAATAAATATAAACAGTATGGGGATGAGGTAGGTAAATAGATTACGATGAATTTGGGGAGGGACGATACCAGAGATACCAGAGATCGTTACAGAGATGGTGACCACTCATTGGTAACGTGGCAAAGAAACAATCCACAAATTGAATTTCATTTCTTTATGAAAACAGCCCTACTGTTGGAAACAAACAGTACGCTGTCATCCAGAGTCATGTCATTATTTTACAAGCTAAGGCACAATATTTTACATACAGCAGGTTTTTAAAAGGACCAAAGAGTTGCCTGCTTCATGTTTTCATTTTTGCCATGGAAAGAATATTGTGATACTGGTATTATCACAGGCCCATAATTGATTTTTTGAATATTCCTCAAGTCATTGGAATTAAAACATGAATGAAATGGGAAGGCAGATAATGGGGAAATGTAAGAGATGTAACAAAGATAAGGGAGCAAGGTTTACCTTGGATCCAGAACGAGCGATAGTCCCCAGGTTGGCCACCAGCTCCTCTTGGTTCATCCCAACTCCTGTGTCCTAAAAGAGGAAGGTATACTATGATAAATACGCTGCTGTTAAGCCATCACCAAGAGCAAAGGACCATTCTGTAATACCTTCCTCCTTATCTTTGGAACTACAGCCAGCTGTCAGAGCTACAGCCAGCTGTCAGAGCTACAGCCAGCTGTCAGAGCTACAGCCAGCTGTCAGAGCTACAGCCAGCTGTCAGAGCTACAGCCAGCTGTCAGAGCTACAGCCAGCTGTCAGAACTACAGCCAGCTGTCAGAACTACAGTCAGCTGTCAGAGCTACAGCCAGCTGTCAGAACTACAGCCAGCTGTCAGAACTACAGCCAGCTGTCAGAACTACAGCCAGCTGTCAGAGCTACAGCCAGCTGTCAGAGCTACAGTCAGCTGTCAGAACTACAGCCAGCTGTCAGAGCTACAGCCAGCTGTCAGAGCTACAGACAGCTGTCAGAGCTACAGCCAGCTGTCAGAGCTACAGCCAGCTGTCAGAGCTACAGCCAGCTGTCAGAGCTACAGCCAGCTGTCAGAGCTACAGCCAGCTGTCAGAGCTACAGCCAGCTGTCAGAACTACAGCCAGCTGTCAGAACTACAGTCAGCTGTCAGAACTACAGCCAGCAAGTTTTATAACTGTGCAAGTTCTGTTTCATCCACCAGGTGGCAGACTGTGCTATACAGAACTTTGAAATGAACAGAAACATCTAACAGTGATTATGTGCATTTTAAGTCAATCAAATTAGCATTTGACGATGATTCATGACTAAAATAATTCCAAGAAAAATAGGATAAAAATGTAAATAAACTCTTTAAAGCATGTTAGCAGTTACCACAGCAACCCTAGTCCCTCGTCCTGGTTTGGGCGTACCTGGATGGTGAAGGTGCCCTTGGCCTGGTCCGTCTGTAGGTGGATCTCCATGGGGGCCGTGTCTCCCCCTCCCGTTATCAGCTTGTGGCGCAGCTTCTCCAGGGCGTCACTGCCATTGGAGATCAGCTCACGGATGAACACCTGAGCAATGGGCCAGGATGGAAAAGGTTAAAAACACAGAATATCTTAGCGTAAGGTTCCTGAAATACCTAGCTAGATACAGCAAGCACATTATCACTGGTCCATCAGTTAGTCATTTATATGCATTCAAATCAGTTCTCAAGTTGCTGTGACTGGTCAGACCACCCCTCACCTCCTTCTCAGAGTACAGAGATCTAGCAACAATGTCCAAGAGTTTCTTGGTCTCAGCCTGGAACTCATGCTTGGAAAAGGTGCCTGGACAAATCAGATTGAAAACGGTTAACTTCATTAGTTTAGCATGCTAAGGACACAGGATGTGGACTAAAGTATATCATAAGCTACACATACAACTATCCAGTGTCCATTAATGTTGCCAAATCATAATACTATGACAATCACTGGCTAGTGATGTTGAAGTTTCAATTGTTATAGCACAAAACTGAGAATGTTAGCTAACAGGTCTGAGGTCAGAAAACATATCACCTTGGACATTCTCTGTGTCTTGGATGATTGTGTGCAGGGGTTCTTCTTCGGGAGCTTTATCCTCTGCCTCTTGAATATTCTCTACTTCCTCAACCTTCTCTGTCGCAGGAGCTTTCTCAGCTTCTAGATCCTTGTCTGTATCCTGAGGGACTCTCTCAGCTTCCTTGGTGCTGTAGTAGGAACACTGGGTGAGACCAAGGCTGGGGTTCCACATGCCACTTCTGGACCATTGTTTCTGCTGCTGCCTGACATGGGCATCTGTTGACAGGAGGGGATAGGTGGTGTGCGAGGTCATGCAATCATCATATTGAATATTCAAACGCATTGAGTGTCAGTGGTCATGGTTCACTTTTAGAACGTCCTTGTCTTGGATTTATCTGATGCAACATGAATGCAAGTTTACAATGAAGTAGGTTAGGTCAAGGATACATCCTTATACATTTGATTTGATTATCCTTGGTAAAGATACTGGTCGTCTGTGCTGCGGTACGGGGCAGACATGCAACTGTCCCCATATTTATATACAATGGTCCGGTCACATATGTAATTCATTCACCAGATGCCAAATATCAAAATATGCTAGCTAGCTCAAACAAAAATAGTTGGATGGCTAGTTAAGACACATTTGTCAATAAACACCGCATTCCACAGTCGTCGACAACTTCATGTTGCATATGACAGGGAGTGAGTGATCTTGTGTAATATAACGTCAGGCAGAGCACGCTAACGTTAGTTAGCTCATATAACTGCAGTGCTTTAGCTAGCGAACTAACGTTGGCGAGCGGCTTACCTTCACTGAATGGTCCTACAGTCCTACTACCCAATCCTCGTCCAGAAGACAGGAGCCTGGAGTTGGCCCTTCGAGAAGAACCCAAAGCGAATTTGAACAATTTCAGGCACCGAGACATCTTTGACAGAGCAAGAGGTCGTTTGACCTATTCAACACACGTTAAACAGAAGTGCGACAACTGCAAGCACAAGTAGGACCTCTCACAGTCGCACAAAGATTACGTAATTCAAGCTACTAGCATATTGCCTGCTTAGAGAGATGTGAGAAATAAATGAAAATACGGGAATTAGACAGAAGACTTTGGTGCAAATGAAAAAAAACATTCCCAGCATAAGCTACATTTGCATTAAGACAAATCTACAATGCAAGACAGAAAAACATGTTTAAAGTTGTTAATTCCAAACGTCCCAATATTTACCTTTGATTGAAGGTCATTGTTGTGTATACTGTTAGGGGTTAACTGTGCAGCAATCAATTATTTTACAGTATATCTGCAACCACCAATATGGCACGTTTTGCTGTAAGTAATCAAGTCATGTTTTGGTAAACCGTTACATGATGCTGAAGTACATTAAGTTGCACCATCGCCATGCACACAATACATGTAAAATATACAAACACCATTGTTGTCTGTTTGCACACAGTTTATTTAACAATATGGTATATAAGTACGAAATGAGTCATTTTTAACCAGTTTGTACAGTGATTCATTCTTCTTTTTCTGCATATTTACATTGTCAACCTGCATGATTTACAACAGTGAACAGTTTCACCTCAATTCAAGTTTAATGCAAGAGGAAAAAAGATGCACAGAACGCTCTCCAATCACAGCAAGCAGTCCAAAAGGTACAAACCCACGCCACAGTTAAGCCCGGGGAGGGGATCAAGACTTCAGATTGAAGGATAAACAAAGAAACAAAGATGTCCAACATCTGGAGGACAGAGATACTGGTTCCAAGCCAGTAGAAAAGGAACATTCCGGCAGCTGTGGATGAAGGAGCATTTGAGAGAGTCAGTTGTTCACACCTGAACGTGGTGTTTGGGTGTGCGATAGTTCCTAGCTCTATACAAATACATGAATATCCCACAAGGACTCTTCTGCAGTACGGAAAGAAAATAAGTCTCACCTAAAGGCATGTGCCCTTTTCTGAAAAATGGTACATTATAATAATAAATTAGCCAGGAATGAAGAGGGAGCAAAGATGCAAAACCTGGCACAAAAAGTTCAGACAAGATTATTTTACAATCTTCTCAACACAAAAACGCTATGATTTTTTTTTGCAAAGGTACAAAATAAAAACATTGAAAAATAAAATGAAAAGACTCGTTTTGAGAAGGTGTCATTAAAAAAAGTACATACCAGAGACATAAAACAAATAATAATACAAATTAAAACAAAATTATTTTCATGGCTGGTCTGAACCTCAAAATATGTGTTTTTTTCCCCCCATTCTCCTCTTTAAACAGCAATAATTATTCAAATTCCTCCGTTTTGTTGGAAGAAATAGCAGTCCCTTGGTTTAAGGAAAGGTTCACAGTCCTTAGGCCTCATCTCTTTACATAGCAGTCAGTACAAAAAGTTATTTGTGGAAAACCGAGAAAACCAAACAAGTCTCGTCACAAAATGCTACAATCCTTCAACAAACTTCTCGAGTGTGTCTCCTGTGGTGTCGCCCACCATATTCAAGTCATTGCTAAGCCTGCCACGGCTGGGCGTGTTGAGCTGCGGGAGCATGGCGCTCTGCTCGGGCGTGCCCATGTGTCCCTGGTCCATGGAGCCTGGCATGAGGCCGCCCAGACTGGGGTGGGGTGAGCCGGAGTGGAGGTTGGCGTGCTGGGGTGAAGGATGGGGCTGTAACCGGGGGGAGGGGCTGGAATGTGGGGGCTGCTGTGAGGGAGGGTGGGGCGACTGCACCGGGGCTGGAGACCTAACCTGATTGCCTAGGGCGTTGCCCATCGCCTGGCCAGGCAGGTGAGCTCCTCCCTGAGGCTGTCCTTGGAGCATGTGGGGCTGGGGGCTCATGGAGTTGGCCTGGGCTGGAGAGCCCATCTGCTGCTTCAGCATCTGCTGTTGCTGTTGCTGCTGGAGCATCCTCTGCTGGAGGAGGTTTTGGGCCTGGGGCCCGTCCATGCCCATGCCGGGCTGCCCCATCTGGGCCATGGGGGGGAGCTGCATGGCCCTCTGCTGCTGCATGCGGAGCTGGGAGTAGCTGGCTGCTCCTCCCTGCTGCTGGGGGAACTGGCCTGGAAGGCCCTGGGGCATGGCTCCTTGCTGTTGTTGTTGTTGCTGCTGCTGCTGCTGCTGCATCTGTTGCATCCGGAGCAGCTGCCTGCGGTAGAGCTGGGGGTTGCCGTTGTGTGCGGCGGCGTTCATCAGCTGTTGTCCCTGTGGGCCCATGGCGGCCATACCCTGGGGGCCACCAACCTGCTGAGGGCCAGGCTGCTGCTGCTGCTGGGGGGGCATGCCCACCCCCGGCCTCTGCTGCACTGCCCCAGCCTGCATGGCAGCAGCCATGGCCTGCATCCCAGCCTGGCCTCCCAGGATCGCCTGGGGGTTCTGCTGTTGTTGTTGTTGGGGGTTCTGCTGCTGCTGCTGGCCCGGTAGTTGGCTTGCCTGGTACTTGGCCGTGCGTTGCTTGATGAAGGCGGCCATGAGGTGGGGGTTGGACTTGAGGATGTTGAGCACCTGCTGCTGCTGCTGGGGAGAGCTGGGCGACTTGAGGGTCCTCAGGAGGTCCTGCAGGGCATTGGGGGCGATGCCCCCTTGTTGCTGTGGCGTCATGCTCTGCTGCTGAGGGGGCCCCGGGGGGGGCATGTGGACCCCCGGGGGCATCTGAAGGCCGGGCTGCTGCTGCATCATGGGCCGCTGCTGCATCAACTGAGTGGAGTTTCCCTGAGCCTGTTGGGGGGCCATGGGGCCACCTTGCTGGGGTAGGCCTTGCTGCTGTTGTTGGACCGCTTGGGGGTTCTGGAGGGGGTTCTGCTGCATCCCCCCCTGGGGGCCCCACTGGCTCTGCTGCATGGCCTGCATCACTTGGGGGCCCCGGGGCCCCATCATCTGCTGCATCTGCCCTGGCCCCATCTGGCCTTGCATAGGCCCCACCATGCGGGGGTGGTTCATGGGCACACCGTTGGGCATGTTCATGTTGTAGTTCTGTTGTTGCTGCTGCTGCTGCTTGGCCTTGGCCACCATCTTTATGTGCTGGGCCATCTTCAGAGCGGCCTGCGGGGACGGTTGTTGTTGTTGGGGAATCTGTTGTTGTTGGGGGGTCATGTTGGGTATGTTGGGCAGGGGCGACTGCACCTGATGTAGGGGGGAAGACTGGGGCCCCGGCTTTCCCCCTTGTGGAACCGGCGTTGGCGGCTGGCTGGTGCGCCCGTTGTTGGGAAAGCCGGGTTGTTGCTGGGCCATGCCGGCTGTCACGTTGGGGGGCGGCTGCTGCTGGGGCTGGCTGATGGGTAAGGAGGCCTGGGGGGTGTGGGTGGGTGTGCTGGGGGTCTGTCCGCCCGAGGTGGGGGTGCCGGGGGTGGCTGAGGTAGGTGGCGACGGCAGGCTCTGAGGTGCCATTCCACGCCCGGCCATAGTGGCCATTCTTCTCCTCATCATCTGAGCCTGTTGTAAGCGGTGCTGGAGCTGCTGCTGCCTCAGCTTGTGCTTGATGTTCAGACAGAAGGGCACGGGACACTTGTTCTCCTGGCAGTGTTTGGCGTGGTAGCAGCACAGGGCGATGAGCTGCTTGCACACGGGGCAGCCGCCGTTGGTCTTCCTCTTGCAACCTTTGGTGTGCTGCACCACGCGCTTCATCTTCTGGCAGGAGGGCAGCGAGCAGTTGGCGTTGCGGCACTGACAGGCGTGGACCAGGGACTGGATGCAGCGTTGGATGGAGAGGCGGCGGGATTCTTGGGGACTCTGGGAGGCCTCGCCCCCGGCACCGCCCGCTCCGTTGCTGTCGTCGTCCAGCCCGAGGCCCCACTTAACCATCTTGTGCTCGTGGCCCTTGGCAGCGTAGCAGTTGATGCATAGGTCAAAGTCCTGCGAGAGAGAAAACACCACATATCACAGTTCCACTCATAATGTTTCTATGGTTACACACTCCCAGCCCCACACACACATACCTGCACCAACTTGTTACAAATGTGATGACGTTTAATCACAAAATGTATTGAAGGTCCAGCGCTGTCAAAAAGGTGATTTTCCTGTTTTATGGATTTCCACATTATGAGGTTGGAATAAAACTGTGAAATTGTTCAAATTAGGATAACGCCCCTATTAAGAGCGGTTTGAAAAGACCACCTGACATTTCTGCCTGTTTTGGTGGGATGGAGTTTTGGCCTTCCATGGTGACATCACCAGGCGGTAAATGAGTTAATAGATTAATAAGAAAAAGCATTCCAAACCTCTCGGGCCAATAACAGCTCATTTTCAGTTTTACCCTCGCCACTCAAGCCACTCCCAGATAGCAAAAATCCTACTTGAGAAATGTATCTTTGCTAAGCTCCTTTTTTTACCATTTATATTGAAACCATCACATTAAGGTAATTCATTGTTACCCAGAAAAAATATGATAGAGATAAAAACGGCTGCATTAGACCTTTAAAATCATTTGACAATTTATCGATTATCTGGCATGAGCACACTTTTTAAGTGAAATAAACATACAATAAAATACTTCCTTTGCTTCCAGTTTAAAAAAGTGAATTGACAATATCCATGTATTACATGCTGTCGGAGCGTGTGTTGGTGTATGTGTGATGAATCAGCACCATCACCCCCTGGCTTACCTCACAGACGGTGCAGTGCCAGCGCGTCTCCACGTGGTGTTTACACTCGTTGCAGGTGTAGACGAAGCGGTCCTGGCCCTGGTTGTGCAGCTCCACCAACATACACATGGTGCTCCACTTGCACCTCCGCAGAGAGCTGAACTCCCAGTGCTTGTCCCGGGCCAGGGTGAGGAAGGCGTCACGGCCGTCCATCAGGTCGCAGGTCAGCAGGGGGTCTGGATCCATGATAGGGGGGAGGGTGTTGACCGAGGGTCCCGCGTGCAGATGGATCACAAAGAACACCTGCGGGAAAGGGTGGAGAGGGAGGTAAGAGAGGGAGACATGAGTCATCAGATTATCAGACAAAAGAGAGGACAGGAAGTCACAAGCTAGAAGTGGTTGTGTTTCAATATCCACACTAGTACACCAGTTAGAATGCAAGTTCAATGCATTGCTTCATTCTAAGTGATATGTTAGTGTTGGATCTGAGCCTCTACAGATAATGTGACCACAGAAGTCCTTACAAAACTGTGATCAACTAAAGGAGTGAGAGATGAGGAAGGTAACGGGGCTTTAGAGTGTATGTTATATGAGTGGGTGGAGTGAGTGACATCTACCTCCTTGTGTTTCTCCAGCGTGGAGTAGAGCTTCTGGGACAGGTCGTTGGCTACATTGGGCATGCCAGGCTTCTTCTTATTGGCTCGGCTCACGCTGCTCTTGTTTTTATTGGTCTTCTTGTTGTTCTTCTTCTTGGCGTTTTTGCTGTCAGCAGTGTGCTGATATGAGAGGGGGGGGGGGGGGGCAAAGAGCTGTTAACAGAGGCAATGGAGGACACATGGACATAAATAAATGGTAAAAGAAGAATAGGTCTGTGACGTGCTTTGACCTAGTGGCTGTCGAAAGACAGGAGGACAGACACCATCATCTGCCCTCTCCTCTGATAGGTAGACGTTTTCACAGTACTGCTTATACCAATGAAATCCTCAGAGACCTCTACAAATTCATAGGACACGGTGTCTAGGGGTCAGATTGGGTCCACTCCTCCATCATACAAAGCACTCCGTCTTACCTCGGGGGTCTCACAGGAGGCCACGTTCTCTTCCTTCTTCCTCTCCTCCTCCTCCTGCTCCAGCTCCTTGATGCTCTCCTCCAGCACGTTGGGCCAGAAGTCCCCTTCGAAGTAGGGCATCTCGTTGGCACTGGTAATACGGTCCTCCGTGGCCTGCTTGAAGATGTCCTGGAGAAAAGACGCCTGTTACTTGGACTGCACAGATGGGGCTGATGGTGTGGGACAATGCCACACTCAAAACAGCATTTAATAAGAAACGTAAGCACGGACCTAAGACAGAAGCCACTTAAAAATAAAATTTCTTATTGAACCAATTCCAGACGAGTCCCTCCGAGTTCCAATCCGTTGCCTTCTGTTTGGTGCCTAATGAACACAGCCACGGTCCCCTTCATGTCTCACCTTGAAATCATGGAGGATCCTCTCTGCGAAGGCCTTCTCCAGCATCTTCCTGTACCACTCCTGCAGCCTCTTGGGCTTGGGGATCTTCTGGTCCTGCGGGTGGCAGTGGAAGATGTAGTCGTCCCCTTCACTGGGGGGGCACGCCCAGATATGACCATACACATAGCTGCATGGGACCAGGGATGGGAGGACAGATTTTAGGTTCAACGTCATGCATTTCAAGGTACTGCGACAAATATCTTGGGAATATTCTTTGTTAAGAAATTATTTCAAAATGAGTTTGCAAGATTTAGCTATTCCTAAACCTGCCTGGACACAAACGGTTTTACAGACATAAATGAGGCCTAGTCCTGGACTAAGAAGCATGATATTCTCCACTGAAATAGCTTTTTACTCCAGAACTAGGCTTAATCTGTGTACAGGAAACCAGCCTGGAAAAGCAGTGTAATGATTGAATGGGAGTGTTGTCACCGGTATTGAAAACCTACCCCAGTTTCTTAACGTACTCCAGGTACCCTATCAAGATCTCATGGTAAACTGCCGTCCTCAACGCCCGGGGCTTGAAGAAGTGAATACTGTCCAGATACGATATGTAAACCCGTCTGGGGAGAAGAAGACACTAGGTGTGTTACACTGACAACTATAGCTAACCTGGTTAACTAGGCCTGTTACACTGACAACTATAGCTAACCTGGTTAACCAGGCCTGTTACACTGACAACTATAGCTAACCTGGTTAACCAGGCCTGTTACACTGACAACTATAGCTAACCTGGTTAACCAGGCCCGGAATTGCTTTTCTGGTTGGCTAGCAAGTTTCACCATCCAATTATTTCAGATGTACAGGAGTCCAAGTTTCACCCTGGTGATACGTTGGCACGAGAATTATTTGAATATGGCAAATGTTTGTCAATTATTGATTCTATCCATGCTGGGTTTTGATGGCTAGCTGAGACATGAATCCTATGTGGGAGGGCATCAGGCTTCATGCTGTCACCAGTGTATTAGGCCTAATGCGCAATTTGCCTAAATGGGTAATGGAAACACTTCAACAACTTCATTTTTATTCACAGTTATGAAAACTTAGGACACTAAAGAGGCCTTTCTACTGACTCTGAAAACACCAAAAGAAAGAAGCCCAGGGTTCCTGCTCATCTGCGTTAACGTGCCTTAGGCATGCTGTAAGGAGGCATGAGGACTGCAGATGTGGCCAGGGCAATAAATTGCAATGTCTGTACTGTCAGACGCCTAAGACAGCGCTACAGGGAGACAGGACGGACAGCTGACCGTCCTCACAGTGGCAGACCACGTGTAACAACACCTGCACAGGATCGGTACACCCGAACATCACACCTGCAGGACAGGTACAGGATGGCAACAGCAACTGCCTGAGTTACACCAGGAACGCACAATCCTTCCATCAGTGCTCAGACTGTCTGCAATAGGCTGAGAGAGGCTGGACTGAGGGCTTGTAGGCCTGTTGTAAGGCAGGTCCTCACCAGACATCACCGGCAACAACATCGTCTATGGGCACAAACCCACTGTCGCTGGACCAGACAGCAGCGGTGTCTGTTTCACCAGGGGTGATGGTCAGATTTGCGTTTATTGTCAAAGAAATGAGCGTTACACCGAGGCCTGTACTCTGGAGCCGGATCGATTTGGAGGTGGAGTGTCCGTCATGGTCTGGGGCGATGTGTCAGCGTCACCGGACTGAGAGGGCTAGGGCCATTCCCCCCAGAAATGTCCGGGAACTTGCAGGTGCCTTGGTAGAAGAGTGGGGTAACATCTCACAGCAATAACTGGCAAATCTGGTGCAGTCCATGAGGAGGAGATGCACCGCAGTGCTTAATGCAGCTGGTGGCCAAACCAGATACTGACTGTTACTTTTGACCCCCCTCTTTGTTCAGGGACACATTATTCCATTTCTGTTAGTCACATGTCTGTGGAACTTGTTCAGTTTATGTCTCAGTTGTTGAATCTTATGTTCATACAAATATTTACACATGTTAAGCTGAAAATAAACGCAGTTGACAGTGAGAGGATGCTTCTTTTTTTGCTGAGTTTATATTATCATCATCCTCGTTCTGAAGTGTAAGTTACCTGGTGTTGGGAAGGAGTGTATTACTGTTAAGTGTATTATGTTGTGTTATCACTAAGTTATAAAGTGTTACCTGGTGTTGGGAAGGAGTGTATTACTGTTAAGAAGTGTATTATGTTGTGTTACCACTACGTTATAAAGTGTTACCTGGTGTTGGGAAGGAATGTATTACTGTTAAGAAGTGTATTATGTTGTGTTATCACTAAGTTATAAAGTGTTACCTGGTGTTGGGGAAGGAGTGTATTACTGTTAAGAAGTGTATTATGTTGTGTTACCACTACGTTATAAAGTGTTACCTGGTGTTGGGAAGGAATGTATTACTGTTAAGAAGTGTATTATGTTGTGTTATCACTAAGTTATAAAGTGTTACCTGGTGTTGGGAAGGAGTGTATTACTGTTAAGTGTATTATGTTGTGTTATCACTAAGTTATAAAGTGTTACCTGGTGTTGGGAAGGAGTGTATTACTGTTAAGAAGTGTATTATGTTGTGTTACCACTACGTTATAAAGTGTTACCTGGTGTTGGGAAGGAATGTATTACTGTTAAGAAGTGTATTATGTTGTGTTATCACTAAGTTATAAAGTGTTACCTGGTGTTGGGGAAGGAGTGTATTACTGTTAAGAAGTGTATTATGTTGTGTTACCACTACGTTATAAAGTGTTACCTGGTGTTGGGAAGGAATGTATTACTGTTAAGAAGTGTATTATGTTGTGTTATCACTACGTTATTAAGTGTTACCTGGTGTTGGGGAAGGAGTGTATTACTGTTAAGAAGTGTATTATGTTGTGTTATCACTACGTTATTAAGTGTTACCTGGTGTTGGGAAGGAATGTATTACTGTTAAGAAGTGTATTATGTTGTGTTACCACTACGTTATAAAGTGTTACCTGGTGTTGGGGAAGGAGTGTATTACTGTTAAGAAGTGTATTATGTTGTGTTATCACTACGTTATAAAGTGTTACCTGGTGTTGGGGAAGGAGTGTATTACTGTTAAGAAGTGTATTATGTTGTGTTATCACTACGTTATAAAGTGTTACCTGGTGTTGGGAAGGAGTGTATTACTGTTAAGAAGTGTATTATGTTGTGTTACCACTACATTATAAAGTGTTACCTGGTGTTGGGGAAGGAGTGTATTACTGTTAAGAAGTGTATTATGTTGTGTTATCACTACGTTATAAAGTGTTACCTGGTGTTGGGGAAGGAGTGTATTACTGTTAAGAAGTGTATTATGTTGTGTTATCACTACGTTATAAAGTGTTACCTGGTGTTGGGAAGGAATGTATTACTGTTAAGAAGTGTATTATGTTGTGTTACCACTACGTTATAAAGTGTTACCTGGTGTTGGGAAGGAGTGTATTACTGTTAAGAAGTGTATTATGTTGTGTTATCACTAAGTTATAAAGTGTTACCTGGTGTTGGGAAGGAATGTATTACTGTTAAGAAGTGTATTATGTTGTGTTACCACTACGTTATAAAGTGTTACCTGGTGTTGGGAAGGAGTGTATTACTGTTAAGAAGTGTATTATGTTGTGTTATCACTAAGTTATAAAGTGTTACCTGGTGTTGGGGAAGGAGTGTATTACTGTTAAGAAGTGTATTATGTTGTGTTATCACTACGTTATAAAGTGTTACCTGGTGTTGGGAAGGAGTGTATTACTGTTAAGAAGTGTATTATGTTGTGTTATCACTAAGTTATAAAGTGTTACCTGGTGTTGGGGAAGGAGTGTATTACTGTTAAGAAGTGTATTATGTTGTGTTATCACTACGTTATAAAGTGTTACCTGGTGTTGGGAAGGAATGTATTACTGTTAAGAAGTGTATTATGTTGTGTTACCACTACGTTATAAAGTGTTACCTGGTGTTGGGAAGGAGTGTATTACTGTTAAGAAGTGTATTATGTTGTGTTATCACTAAGTTATAAAGTGTTACCTGGTGTTGGGGAAGGAGTGTATTACTGTTAAGAAGTGTATTATGTTGTGTTATCACTACGTTATAAAGTGTTACCTGGTGTTGGGAAGGAATGTATTACTGTTAAGAAGTGTATTATGTTGTGTTACCACTACGTTATAAAGTGTTACCTGGTGTTGGGAAGGAATGTATTACTGTTAAGAAGTGTATTATGTTGTGTTATCACTAAGTTATAAAGTGTTACCTGGTGTTGGGGAAGGAGTGTATTACTGTTAGGTGTATTATGTTGTGTTATCACTAAGTTATAAAGTGTTACCTGGTGTTGGGGAAGGAGTGTATTACTGTTAAGAAGTGTATTATGTTGTGTTACCACTACGTTATAAAGTGTTACCTGGTGTTGGGGAAGGAATGTATTACTGTTAAGAAGTGTATTATGTTGTGTTACCACTAAGTTATAAAGTGTTACCTGGTGTTGGGGAAGGAGTGTATTACTGTTAAGAAGTGTATTATGTTGTGTTATCACTAAGTTATAAAGTGTTACCTGGTGTTGGGGAAGGAGTGTATTACTGTTAAGAAGTGTATTATGTTGTGTTATCACTACGTTATAAAGTGTTACCTGGTGTTGGGGAAGGAGTGTATTACTGTTAAGAAGTGTATTATGTTGTGTTATCACTAAGTTATAAAGTGTTACCTGGTGTTGGGGAAGGAGTGTATTACTGTTAAGAAGTGTATTATGTTGTGTTATCACTACGTTATAAAGTGTTACCTGGTGTTGGGGACGAGTGTATTACTGTTAAGAAGTGTATTATGTTGTGTTATCACTACGTTATTAAGTGTTACCTGGTGTTGGGGAAGGAGTGTATTACTGTTAAGTGTATTATGTTGTGTTATTACTAAGTTATAAAGTGTTACCTGGTGTTGGGGAAGGAGTGTATTACTGTTAAGAAGTGTATTATGTTGTGTTACCACTACGTTATAATGTGTTACCTGGTGTTGGGGAAGGAGTGTATTACTGTTAAGAAGTGTATTATGTTGTGTTACCACTACGTTATAAAGTGTTACCTGGTGTTGGGGAAGGAGTGTATTACTGTTAAGAAGTGTATTATGTTGTGTTATCACTACGTTATAAAGTATTACCTGGTGTTGGGGAAGGAGTGTATTACTGTTAAGAAGTGTATTATGTTGTGTTATCACTAAGTTATAAAGTGTTACCTGGTGTTGGGGAAGGAGTGTATTACTGTTAAGAAGTGTATTATGTTGTGTTATCACTACGTTATAAAGTGTTACCTGGTGTTGGGGAAGGAGTGTATTACTGTTAAGAAGTGTATTATGTTGTGTTATCACTACGTTATAAAGTGTTACCTGGTGTTGGGAAGGAGTGTATTACTGTTAAGAAGTGTATTATGTTGTGTTATCACTACGTTATAAAGTGTTACCTGGTGTTGGGGAAGGAGTGTATTACTGTTAAGAAGTGTATTATGTTGTGTTATCACTAAGTTATAAAGTGTTACCTGGTGTTGGGGAAGGAGTGTATTACTGTTAGGTGTATTATGTTGTGTTATCACTACGTTATAAAGTGTTACCTGGTGTTGGGGAAGGAGTGTATTACTGTTAAGAAGTGTATTATGTTGTGTTACCACTACGTTATAAAGTGTTACCTGGTGTTGGGGAAGGAGTGTATTACTGTTAAGAAGTGTATTATGTTGTGTTATCACTACGTTATAATGTGTTACCTGGTGTTGGGGAAGGAGTGTATTACTGTTAAGAAGTGTATTATGTTGTGTTATCACTACGTTATAAAGTGTTACCTGGTGTTGGGGAAGGAGTGTATTACTGTTAAGAAGTGTATTATGTTGTGTTATCACTACGTTATAAAGTGTTACCTGGTGTTGGGGAAGGAGTGTATTACTGTTAAGAAGTGTATTATGTTGTGTTATCACTAAGTTATAAAGTGTTACCTGGTGTTGGGGAAGGAGTGTATTACTGTTAAGTGTATTATGTTGTGTTATCACTACGTTATAAAGTGTTACCTGGTGTTGGGGACGAGTGTATTACTGTTAAGAAGTGTATTATGTTGTGTTACCACTACGTTATAAAGTGTTACCTGGTGTTGGGGAAGGAGTGTATTACTGTTAAGAAGTGTATTATGTTGTGTTATCACTAAGTTATAAAGTGTTACCTGGTGTTGGGGAAGGAGTGTATTACTGTTAAGAAGTGTATTATGTTGTGTTACCACTACGTTATAAAGTGTTACCTGGTGTTGGGGAAGGAATGTATTACTGTTAAGAAGTGTATTATGTTGTGTTACCACTAAGTTATAAAGTGTTACCTGGTGTTGGGGAAGGAGTGTATTACTGTTAAGAAGTGTATTATGTTGTGTTATCACTAAGTTATAAAGTGTTACCTGGTGTTGGGGAAGGAGTGTATTACTGTTAAGAAGTGTATTATGTTGTGTTATCACTACGTTATAAAGTGTTACCTGGTGTTGGGGAAGGAGTGTATTACTGTTAAGAAGTGTATTATGTTGTGTTATCACTAAGTTATAAAGTGTTACCTGGTGTTGGGGAAGGAGTGTATTACTGTTAAGAAGTGTATTATGTTGTGTTATCACTACGTTATAAAGTGTTACCTGGTGTTGGGGACGAGTGTATTACTGTTAAGAAGTGTATAATGTTGTGTTATCACTAAGTTATAAAGTGTTACCTGGTGTTGGGGAAGGAGTGTATTACTGTTAAGAAGTGTATTATGTTGTGTTATCACTAAGTTATAAAGTGTTACCTGGTGTTGGGGAAGGAGTGTATTACTGTTAAGAAGTGTATTATGTTGTGTTATCACTACGTTATTAAGTGTTACCTGGTGTTGGGGAAGGAGTGTATTACTGTTAAGTGTATTATGTTGTGTTATTACTAAGTTATAAAGTGTTACCTGGTGTTGGGGAAGGAGTGTATTACTGTTAAGAAGTGTATTATGTTGTGTTACCACTACGTTATAATGTGTTACCTGGTGTTGGGGAAGGAGTGTATTACTGTTAAGAAGTGTATTATGTTGTGTTACCACTACGTTATAAAGTGTTACCTGGTGTTGGGGAAGGAGTGTATTACTGTTAAGAAGTGTATTATGTTGTGTTATCACTACGTTATAAAGTATTACCTGGTGTTGGGGAAGGAGTGTATTACTGTTAAGAAGTGTATTATGTTGTGTTATCACTAAGTTATAAAGTGTTACCTGGTGTTGGGGAAGGAGTGTATTACTGTTAAGAAGTGTATTATGTTGTGTTATCACTACGTTATAAAGTGTTACCTGGTGTTGGGGAAGGAGTGTATTACTGTTAAGAAGTGTATTATGTTGTGTTATCACTACGTTATAAAGTATTACCTGGTGTTGGGGAAGGAGTGTATTACTGTTAAGAAGTGTATTATGTTGTGTTACCACTACGTTATAAAGTGTTACCTGGTGTTGGGGAAGGAGTGTATTACTGTTAAGAAGTGTATTATGTTGTGTTATCACTACGTTATAAAGTGTTACCTGGTGTTGGGGAAGGAGTGTATTACTGTTAAGAAGTGTATTATGTTGTGTTATCACTACGTTATAAAGTGTTACCTGGTGTTGGGAAGGAGTGTATTACTGTTAAGAAGTGTATTATGTTGTGTTATCACTAAGTTATAAAGTGTTACCTGGTGTTGGGGAAGGAGTGTATTACTGTTAGGTGTATTATGTTGTGTTATCACTACGTTATAAAGTGTTACCTGGTGTTGGGGAAGGAGTGTATTACTGTTAAGAAGTGTATTATGTTGTGTTACCACTACGTTATAAAGTGTTACCTGGTGTTGGGGAAGGAGTGTATTACTGTTAAGAAGTGTATTATGTTGTGTTATCACTACGTTATAATGTGTTACCTGGTGTTGGGGAAGGAGTGTATTACTGTTAAGAAGTGTATTATGTTGTGTTATCACTACGTTATAAAGTGTTACCTGGTGTTGGGGAAGGAGTGTATTACTGTTAAGAAGTGTATTATGTTGTGTTATCACTACGTTATAAAGTGTTACCTGGTGTTGGGGAAGGAGTGTATTACTGTTAAGAAGTGTATTATGTTGTGTTATCACTACGTTATAAAGTGTTACCTGGTGTTGGGGAAGGAGTGTATTACTGTTAAGAAGTGTATTATGTTGTGTTATCACTACGTTATAAAGTGTTACCTGGTGTTGGGGAAGGAGTGTATTACTGTTAAGAAGTGTATTATGTTGTGTTATCACTAAGTTATAAAGTGTTACCTGGTGTTGGGGAAGGAGTGTATTACTGTTAAGAAGTGTATTATGTTGTGTTATCACTACGTTATAAAGTGTTACCTGGTGTTGGGGAAGGAGTGTATTACTGTTAAGAAGTGTATTATGTTGTGTTATCACTACGTTATAAAGTATTACCTGGTGTTGGGGAAGGAGTGTATTACTGTTAAGAAGTGTATTATGTTGTGTTACCACTAAGTTATAAAGTGTTACCTGGTGTTGGGGAAGGAGTGTATTACTGTTAAGAAGTGTATTATGTTGTGTTATCACTACGTTATAAAGTGTTACCTGGTGTTGGGGAAGGAGTGTATTACTGTTAGGTGTATTATGTTGTGTTACCACTACGTTATAATGTGTTACCTGGTGTTGGGGAAGGAGTGTATTACTGTTAAGAAGTGTATTATGTTGTGTTATCACTAAGTTATAAAGTGTTACCTGGTGTTGGGGAAGGAGTGTATTACTGTTAAGAAGTGTATTATGTTGTGTTACCACTACGTTATAAAGTGTTACCTGGTGTTGGGGAAGGAGTGTATTACTGTTAAGAAGTGTATTATGTTGTGTTATCACTACGTTATAAAGTGTTACCTGGTGTTGGGGAAGGAGTGTATTACTGTTAGGTGTATTATGTTGTGTTACCACTACGTTATAATGTGTTACCTGGTGTTGGGGAAGGAGTGTATTACTGTTAAGAAGTGTATTATGTTGTGTTACCACTACGTTATAAAGTGTTACCTGGTGTTGGGGAAGGAGTGTATTACTGTTAAGAAGTGTATTATGTTGTGTTACCACTACGTTATAAAGTGTTACCTGGTGTTGGGGAAGGAGTGTATTACTGTTAAGAAGTGTATTATGTTGTGTTATCACTACGTTATAAAGTGTTACCTGGTGTTGGGGAAGGAGTGTATTACTGTTAAGAAGTGTATTATGTTGTGTTATCACTAAGTTATAAAGTGTTACCTGGTGTTGGGGAAGGAGTGTATTACTGTTAGGTGTATTATGTTGTGTTACCACTACGTTATAAAGTGTTACCTGGTGTTGGGGAAGGCGCACTCGGAACCGTACTCCTGGACGTGCATACCAAAGAAACACACGTCCACACCGTCAATCTCCTCAAAGGCAAAAAGTGCTTTGGTTCTGTAAGGGAAGGTCTCCTGCATTTCACCCGAGTCCACAAACCTGGGGAGACAAACACAGTTAATCAATTCATTAGTGAATGAAACATTTATATAGTGCTTTTACTAGTAAGGGAGAAATCTCCACATCCACAACCACAGGGAACGTCACTCATCATTAACGGTGTAGACGCCTTCTGCCACAGAATCTCCTCAGCACTATCAAGAACACTACCGCGCCATCGCTTTCCAACCAAGGTGCATGAACAAAGGAGCAAACTGAAGATGAAAAACATATTGGAGCAACTCTTGGAAGACAACTTTATTAGAACAATCCTCAATGAACATCTTTCTCAACATGTTCAATAAAGTGGTTTTAAAAATATTGATAAGGGGCCATTTCACTGTTGGAGCAGCTGCAGTCCTTCCTTACCTAGATTTCATGCCAGGTTTGATTTCAACATTTTTGTCGGAGCTAGCCACCACCCGTACAAACACCTCCCCGGCCTCAGGGTGGTTCTGTCTCTTCAAGTACTTATTCACCCGGTCCTCGATGTACATGCCCAACCTCGTCGTCTGTAGCCCTGCGAGAAAGATACCATCAAATAGTTCAGTTGTCCTACAGGTTATACAGATGCAGGTCATATCAAACCTCACATCCTCATCACCAGTTACTGAAATAACTTCCATCACTTCCGTCTACAATGGTGGATCCACTCGGATCGCCACAATTATTCAACACAATCTCAAACTTACTTTTGGCAGCGAACTTGTTCTCTTTCCTCGTCTTGCCGGACTTCTTCAGACAGATGTCGCAAATGAAGCTGAGGGAAAGTGGAAGTGTCAAATAGACAGTCAGAAACAGTGATCAGAAGACACACGGGGGCCGTTGGTCTGTTCAGGGTACATGAGGCTTACCCCGATGGCCAGATGACATCATAATGCAGCACACAGATCTGGTGCATCTTCCGTCCACAGTCTTTACATTCAACAAACCTGTGTGAGGAGAGAGAGAAGGCTGGTCAGGGAAGGTACACCAACACCTCGGTCTCCAAGAAGAGACTTGCTTGTTCACAGATACTGCAGAGTGGGTAATAGATACAACAGTTGACTGACATATGGGCGTGAGACAAAATACTAATGCGTTGGACAACTGTATGTACAAGAGTTGGGGGTCAATTCAGGAAGTGACTTCAATTCATTAAAATTCACGATTGAAATGGAATTGACCCCGAACCTTGGTATACACCCTTTAAAAATGTAGTGGAAAATGTCATTGACTGATAGTAATGAATCTAGTTACATAAAATATCAGTTAGAATTGTCACCTAATTCAAAACACTTTTGCAGCCACCATTGCCCATGTACTTGGGGAGGTCATCTCACGCTCCGTGATCGAATGGGAAAAGCGAGGGACAGGTGCAAGAGACAAGGCTCATACACTATTCACCATCAATGGTTATTCATTTTCATGTCTTTGTTTGACAGATCTCTCAGCTCAGGACAATACTTTCATCCTCCGGTATTTTAAATGCAGTGTATCCACTTGTGTGGCTGATTAGTGTTTTTAAATGGTCCAAATAAAGCTAGTACTGTGATGCATACTGTACATACTGTGATGCATACTGTGATGCATACTGTACATGACGGCTCATCGCCAACGGATTTAGAAGCTTTAAAGCAGAATGAAAAGGGCTAAATCCCCATCAAACGTAAACAGTTTGAGACGGTAAGGTACACCAATACTCACGGTTCTGGATCCAACATGTCATTTTTCTTCTTTTCAAACTGGTCTTTAGATATCATACTGGAGGACAGAGAGACAACGGACGACCAGTTAGAATCAGTTCTGATACTCTACAGCCAACGCCCCCAACACGCAGCCCACTCATACGAATACAGATTCCCTTTTTTCATAAGCTTTGACTAAGCCTACCACTTCTGGACCAGTATTTATAATCATGGACTAAGGATATCCACTAAGGAAAGATGGAATCAGTGGAGACTTAAGGGTGGTTACATCCACTAACAAAATGTTCACTTAGTCATGTATTGATGAAAATTAAAGTTAAGTGAAAGTTAGGATTGGTAAAAAATATAAAAACTACAGAACTAATCCAAATCAAACAGAGCATTGTTTCCCAGTGTTTTTTCAATGTATTGACATGAAAACGTTACCACAGATTCCACCACGAACTTACGTCTGTGGCTGTGCCGGGTCGTCTCCCAGGGTGACGCTATTGCCCTGGATCTCGTTGAAGCACTTCTCACAGAAGTGATACCTGTCGGCAACAAGGCCATATTTGGGTGAGCTAGAGCGGGCACACAGTAGCAGAAGCACAGGGAAAGTTGGCAAGCCGGCACACGTGTGGCAGAATGAGTTGCGGAAATGGTTGTCAGAATGGCACAATGGGTGGCAGAATGGCAGAGCATAACACAGGCAGAGGACAGAGGACAGAGACAAGAGGACAGAAAGACAGGACAGAGACAAGATGACAGAAAGACAGGACAGAGACAAGAGGACAGAAAGACAGGACAGAGACAAGAGGACAGGGCAGAGTGAAGGTAGAACACAGGTTAGTCACCATGAGAATGGTCATGACAGTCATTCACACATCTTCTCATAGTGTTATACTGAAATGACACAGGAACACTAACCATGTTGATGGGAGGAACATGAATGTTAACATAAGCAAAGTAAATCATTAGTACATCTGAATATCCATACTACTAAGTATAACCACTTCGCTGAACTACTAGGTTCCACTACTTCTCCACGTAAAGCTTTAGTAATGCGCAGGCATATGATATGATTGATATGATGATGTCAGTTGGGAGACTGTTGGAGTGAATGCCAGCCCTGGTGATGTAGGGGAGAGAGGGATGCACACAGAACACACAGACATATGGATCACCTCTGCTTGTCTTTGGAACTTTTCATAACAATTTTTGTTGAAATTACTTTTAAAAAATGTGGGTAATGTGGGTAAATAACTAGTGTAAAATGCATCAACATGCTTCCAGAAGGGATAGAGTAGTTAACCCTAACGAGCTTCACTGCGCTGAGTTCAGATTAACTCCACTACATGCAACTGCAATGCATCCGCAATATTTGGAGCTACTGAAGTGCAATAGCAATGTGTGAACAGCAGGGGGAGCAGTGGTGCTGATATTGCAGCACATCGGGCTTGAAGGGAAACCTGAAGATCCTGTCAATGTAGGCTACACTACTTTTAACAACATGTAACCCTTCCAGTATCCAGTACGCACCATCCCTCTGGTGAAATACCCTCTTAGAATACTCTCAACATAATTATTCATTGTTTTACATGTACCTGAACTAACATTACAATGTACTGTGAGAGCACAATCCTATTCCCCCTTCTCTCTCCATCTCCCCCTTTCCTTCACCTGTCCTGCCTACTTACAACACACACCACCCCCCCCCACCACCACCAGGAGTGTGGACTTACCTGTTCTGGTAGCTGAAGTAGGTTCCGTCTCTGGAGATGGTGCACAGCTGCTTGCCATAGCAGCAGAGGGTCTGGGGTGAGAACTCAAACTGTGGAGGAACACAGGGAGAAAGGGTTAGTGAATCCACTTCTACACTGTCTAGCATTCAGCCAGGTCAGTCCTGTCCACAGATTCTCCCAAATTAAAACCTAGTGTTCCTCTGAAAGTTCCCCTTTCACTGGTACGTATAGTCTCAGGCTTACATCCCAAAGGGCACTCTATTCCCTATGTAGTATACTTTTTTTTTTTTACCAGGGCCCATAGGGCATAGTGCACTACATAGGGAATAGAGTGCCATTTGGGAAGCACCCTCAGTGTCACAAGTACGACAGGAAGTCAAAAGGCTCATCATATTAAGTCAAGTGTTTCAATCTTTTTTAAGGACCATCTAGCCATGGGGTCATACAGGTGGCTGGCTGTCTGTCACACAGTAAACACAGCAGCGCATGGTTATGCATGTCTGGAGGGGTTAGGGATGTTTCTTGTCTTGTCATTTCAGACTTAAATACCATCACTAACCGACTTCCACCCGGTTACTCAACCCTGCACCTTAGAGGCTGCTGCCCTATATACATAGACTTGGAATCACTGGCCACTTTAATAATGGAACACTAGTCACTTTAATCAAGTTCAAATAATGATGACATACTGCTTTACTCATCTCATATGTATATACTGTATTCTATTCTACTGTATTTTAGTCAATGCCACTCTGACATTGCTCTACCTAATATTCATATATTTCTTAACTCCATTATTTTACTTTTAGATTGTGTGTATTGTTAGATAGTACTGCATTGTTGGCGCTAGGAACACAAGCATCCGCTAAATATGTGTATGTGACCAGTAAAACCTGATTAGAATTGCAGGGCATTGTATCCTCTTAAATGACAGTACAGTGGTAAAATATTCAGACCCCTTGACTTTATCCACATTGTTCAGTTACAGTCTTATTCTAAAATAGATTGTTTTTTCCCCTCATCAATCTACACCCCATAACGACAAAGCAAAAACAGGTTCAGACATTCTTGCAAAAAAAATATCACACATCACAAAAATATTCAGACCCTTTACTCAGTACTTTGTAGAAGCACCTCTGGCAGCGATTACAGCCTTCAGTCTTAGGTGACGCTACAAGCTTGGCACACCTATATTTGGGGAGTTTCTCCCATTCTTCTCTGCAGATCCTCTCAAGCTCTGTCAGGTTGGATGGGGTGTTTCTCCCATTCTTCTCTGCAGATCCTCTCATGCTCTGTCAGGTTGGATGGGGAGTTTCTCCCATTCTTCTCTGCAGATCCTCTCAAGCTCTGTCAGGTTGGATGGGGAGTTTCTCCCATTCTTCTCTGCAGATCCTCTCAAGCTCTGTCAGGTTGGATGGGGAGTTTCTCCCATTCTTCTCTGCAGATCCTCTCAAGCTCTGTCAGGTTGGATGGGGTGTGTCGCTGCACAGCTTTTTCAGGTCTCTGCAGAGATGTTCAATCGGGTTGAAATCCGGGCTCTGGCTGGGCCACTCAAAGACATTCTGAGACTTGTCCTGAAGCCACTCCTGCGTTGTCTTGGCTGTGTGCTTAGGGTCATTGTCCTGTTGGAAGGTGAACCTTCATCCCACTCTGAGGTCCTGAGCTCTCTGGAGCAGGTTTTCATCAAGGATCTCTCTGTATAATGCTCCGTTCATCTTTCCCTCAATTGGGACTAGGCTCCCAGTCCCTGCCGCTGAAAAACATCCCCACAGCATGATGCTGCCACCAGCATGCTTCACTGTAGGGATGGTGCCAGGTTTCCTCCAGATGTGACACTTGGCATTCAGGCCAAAGACTTCAATCTTGGTTTCATCAGACCAAAGAATCTTGCTTCTCATGGTCTGGGAGGCCTTTTGGCCAACTCCGAGCGCGCTGTCATGTTGCCTTTTACTGAGGAGTGGCTTCCGTCTAGCCACTCTACCATAAAGGCCTGATTGGTGGAGTGCTGCAGAGATTGTTGCCCTTCTGGAAGGTTCTGTCCGGGGGTATCGTCGGACGGGCCGACATTGTTTCCCGACCCCTCCAGTCTCAGCCTCCAGTATTTATGCTGCAATAGTTTGTCGGGGGCTAGGGTCAGTCTTATGTCTTGAGTATTTCTCCTCTCTGAGCCCTAGGGCCATGCCTCAGGACTACCTGGCCTGATGAGTCCTTGCTGCTGCTCCAGTTTCAACTGTTCTGCCTGCGGCTGTGGAACCCTGATCTGTTCACCGGAAGTGCTACCTTGTCCCGGACCTGCTGTTTTCAACTCTCCAGAAACAGCAGGAGCGGTAGAGATACTCTGAATGATCGGCTATGAAAAGCCAACTGACATTTACTCCTGAGGTGCTGACCTGTTGCACCCTCTACAACCACTGTGATTATTATTATTTGACCATGCTGGTCATTTATGAACATTTGAACATCTTGGCCATGTTCTGTTATAATCACCACCCGGCCCAGCCAGAAGTGGACTGGCCACCACTCATAGCCTGGTTCCTCTCTAGGTTTCTTCCTAGGTTCTGGCCTTTCCAGGGAGTTTTTCCTAGCCACCGTGCTTCTACACCTGCATTGCTTGCTGTTTGGGGTTTTAGGTTGGGTTTCTGTACAGCACTTTGTGACATCAGCTGATGTAAGAAGGGCTTTCTTCTGGCTAATTATTATTATTTTTAATTAAAAAATTGATTCATTCTCCAATCTCCAGAGGGACTCGGTCAGAGTGACCATCGGGTTCTTGGTCATGTCCCTCAAAGGCCCTTCTTCACCGATTGCTGCTCATAGACAAGGGTTTGAATAATTATGTAAATAAGGTATTTCAGTTTATTTTTTTTATAAAAAAACTGCTTTTGCTTTGTAATTATAGGGTGTTGTGTTTAGATTGATAAGGATTTTTATTTATTTAATCAATTTTAGAATAAGGCTGGCACGTAACAAAAAAATGTGGAAACGGGGTCTGAAAACTTTCCGAATGCACTGTAGGTCATCAGCAGCAATGTGCCATGGTTTCCCACCTTGAGGGCGTCAACAGCCCAAACCTGGCTAACAAACCCGTATATCAAGGGACACAAGTTCTCCCTATTTAGGTAACTCCTGGCCCTCACGATAACCTACAATTAGAGCTGAGAGTTTCTCCTGGTCCTAACGATAACATACAATTAGAGCTGAGAGTTTCTCCTGGCCCTAACGATAACCTACAATTAGAGCTGAGAGTTTCTCCTGGTCCTAACGATAACATACAATTAGAGCTGAGATTTTCTCCTGGCCCTAACGATAACCTACAATTAGAGCTGAGATTTTCTCCTGGCCCTAACGATAACCTACAGTTAGAGATGAGAGTTTCTCCTGGTCCTAACGATAACCTACAATTAGAGCTGAGACTTTCTCCTGGCCCTAACGATAACCTACAATTAGAGATGAGAGTTTCTCCTGGCCCTAACGATAACCTACAGTTAGAGATGAGAGTTTCTCCTGGCCCTAACGATAACCTACAATTAGAGCTGAGAGTTTCTCCTGGCCCTAACGATAACCTACAGTTAGAGATGAGAGTTTCTCCTGGCCCTAACGATAACCTACAATTAGAGCTGAGAGTTTCTCCTGGCCCTAACGATAACCTACAATTAGAGCTGAGATTTTCTCCTGGCCCTAACGATAACCTACAATTAGAGCTGAGATTTTCTCCTGGTCCTAACGATAACCTACAATTAGAGCTGAGAGTTTCTCCTGGCCCTAACGATAACCTACAATTAGAGCCGAGAGTTTCTCCTGGCCCTAACGATAACCTACAATTAGAGCCGAGAGTTTCTCCTGGCCCTAACGATAACCTACAATTAGAGCTGAGAGTTTCCAGTAGCCCAGGCTGACCATGACGGGGTCTATCTCCAGCTCAAACACCACTAACCTCCCGCTCTACTCCACTTTCCTCCACTAACATCCCTCCTCCTTCCCTCCCATCATCTCACCTTCCTGCCACAGCAGTAGCCCAGGCTGACCATGACAGGGTCTATCTCCAGCTCAAACACCACTAACCTCCCGCTCTACTCCTCCTCTTTCCTCCACTAACATCCCTCCTCCTTCCCTCCCATCATCTCACCTTCCTGCCACAGCAGTAGCCCAGGCTGACCATGAGGGGTCTATCTCCAGCTCAAACACCACTAACCTCCCGCTCTACTCCTTCTCTTTCCTCCACTAACATCCCTCCTCCTTCCCTCCCATCTCACCTTCCTGCCACAGCAGTAGCCCAGGCTGACCATGACGGGGTCTATCTCCAGCTCAAACACCACTAACCTCCCGCTCTACTCCTCCTCTTTCCTCCACTAACATCCCTCCTCCTTCCCTCCCATCATCTCACCTTCCTGCCACAGCAGTAGCCCAGGCTGACCATGACAGGGTCTATCTCCAGCTCAAACACCTCGGCCAGCTTGGAGCAGTACTTGTAGACGCGGGACGTCTTGCGGTTGTAGATCCAGGCGTTGTTGAACATGACCCAGATGTCTTCCACGTACTGCCAGGGTTCCTGGTACTGACCCGTGTCCAGCTTACGCTTTATAGTGGACAGGTCCATAGGTTTCTTCACTATGTCAAAGTAGTCCTGAAGGGGGGGAGGAGGGGAATGGTTAGAAGAGAGTTAAGTGGTACTGAGTTAATGGTGCCTTATCATTCGCTACCAAGCTTCAGGACAATCAATGAAATGTGGCTGTGAGCGAGAGCTTCACTGATATTGTGAGAGCTTCACTGATTTTGTGAGAGCTTCACTGATTTTGTGAGAGCTTCACTGATTTTGTGAGAGCTTCACTGATTTTGTGAGAGCTTCACTGATTTTGTGAGAGCTTCACTGATTTTGTGAGAGCTTCACTGATTTTGTGAGAGCTTCACTGATTTTGTGAGAGCTTCACCGATTTTGTGAGAGCTTCACCGATTTTGTGAGAGCTTCACCGATTTTGTGAGAGCTTCACTGATAGCTCTGACCAGAATGATATGGACATGGTTATGAGAGAGATCCTTAATCCTTATTGAGCCTCGGCTAGATCTATGAAATCTGCATAGAACTGAGTAACGAGTTCATTTGTCATTTGTTTTCATATCAATACATGACTAGGCATAACCAATCAAGAGAAAGACTCTCAGGGTGTACGACTATCTAAGTGTATGTACATGAGTATGTGTGTACTCACAGGGATGCCCAGCAGCATGGGGTCGACAGGCTGTCTGAAGGGCAGAGACTCGGGGTCCTGTCTGTAGAGGGCCTCTAGTGTGGGCATCAGGGCCTGGCGCAGCTCCTCTGGCTTAAAGACTGCAGCAAGGACAGAGCGGTCAGGGCTCTATTCAAATGAATCATGTACAACATCATAGAAATCTATCATGAAGAACAAAAAGTATAATCTGTCATGTGGAAAGGGGACATTGTGAAGACTATTTATTCTATTTCTATCTAACATTCAGAACGCTTCAGTCTCTTCACAGGGTCAGTTATCATGGTCAAGTCCTATTGACAGAGTTGTTGTGAAGATGGGGAGAGAGGTATGTGTTGTAAAAAGATGCTCTGTGTTTTTGACACAAAGGTCAACTTGTCCTAGTTGTTCAGGCTCTGGTCTCATCTCATCTTGATTACTGTCCGGTAATACGGTCCAGTGCAGCAAAGAAAGACCTGGCAAAGTTGCAGCTGGCTCAGAGCAGCACACACAGAACAAATATCAACAACATGCATGATAGTCTCATGGTTGAGGAGAAATGTACTAATTATCTTCTAGTCTTTTTAAGAAATGTGTTGAATACTAACCACTAGTATAATCTATTACATACACTACAAAACAGACACACCACCATGGGTTTCATCACAGCACCCAAACCAAAAACACATTGAATGTATCGCTCAGTTCTGCATAGAGCCGTCTCATAGTGGAATGCTCTGGTCAGAGGTTACTCTCTTAGCTTTACAAACAGAACATATTGAATCACAGCACCCAAACCAAAAACACATTGAATGCATCGCTCAGTTCTGCATAGAGCCGTCTCATAGTGGAATGCTCTGGTCAGAGGTTACTCTCTTAGCTTTACAAACAGAACATATTGAATCACATCACCTCTCCTCTAAAGAGCTCATTTAACTGGATATAGGAATATAGTGTTTAAATAGTATGTTGTCGCTTGTCATCTTTCCAATATCAAACTCTTATTTTTGTAATTGTAATACCTTCGGTTGTTCTAGTCTATTACGGTTCTGTATTTTGTCATGTATTTGTACGTTTCATGTGGACTGCAGGAAGAGTAGATGCTGCATTTGCAGTAGCTAATGGGGATCCTAATAAACTAAACAGGGTAAAGGTAAGGACTGACATAACTGAGGAAAGAGCTGCAATAAGATAGGACCAACTGGGGAAAAACTACTTGTCATTGGAAAAACTCCTGGCCCCGGCTAGTTTTATAGAAACCAGGTCCTCACTTTTTTTGCGGTTCTGGGTGGGGGAGGTGGACGCTGAAGTGCCGTTGACCCCGCCCTCCTCCTCCTCTTTGGGTTCATTCTTAACCTCCGGCTTCTTCTCCTCCTTTGTCTCCATTGGCTCCTGCTTAGGCTCCGCCCCATCTGGCTCCTCCTCCTTGACCGTGAGGGGTTTGGTGTCTTTTTGGTCTTCGTCCTGCTATGGGGCACAGCTACATTTAGAGGGTGCACTTAGATCATTCTGTAGGACACTACGTTTTGAAAGATGGAGGGCAACATGGCCACCTTACCAGATGAGTTCATATGCATTTTAATATTTCCATCCAAGAGCACTTGCATTCATAATGTACATATAAATAGAAATCTCTGGTTGGTCAAGTGTCTTGTAGTCAATATTGATCCTCACCTCCATTTTGAAGTCGCTGGGCTGCTTTTTCCCCGAGCCACAGTCGTCGTCCTCGTCGTCCTCCTCCTCCTCCTCGTCTTTGAGCTCGGCTTTGTGCTCCGTTTGGGCCATGTCTGGTGGGGCCTGTTGGGAGTGGACCTCTGCCACCGAGCCTGGGGTGGGCATGCGGTTATCTATGCTGGCTGGCGCCTGGGACAGCTAGAGGGGAAACATTTGAGAATGACCCTTCAAACCCTTCAAAAGCGAAGGCTGGGTGCTGGCTATAACTGTTGACTGGCACAACAACAAGTCATTAAGAGCTGGCATGTGAAAGAAACACCATATTGTTAATAAAGCTTTAGTATCACTCCAATCATGCTGTTCCTTCAATAGACCTTTTTACATGTGGAAAAGCTGCATGACCGTAACAAAGGCTGCTTTAAAAAGAGCATCTATTTATTTCCTGACTACATGACCTAAGCAGGAAATACTCTGGGCCCAAGTGAAAGAATATAACTAGCCATGAGTTATGCTCGTCAGTTCACCAGGTCAGGATAACTCCCTATAAGAGTGTTGTGGATCCTAAGCAGGTAGTTTACCGGTGTGCTGGGGGGCTGCACTGAGCTGGGCTGCGTCTGGCTGGGGGTCCCCGGTTGCTGATGCTGCAGGGGCGTGAGTGGCTGGGAGGGGGCAGCAGGGGACTGCATGCCCAGGGTCGAGGGGGGTTGGGCGGTGAGGCCGCCACTGGGGACATGAGTGGGGGTGGAGGACGGCGAAGGCTGAGCCTGGGGGGGTGGGTGGGAGTGGGGGTGCTGGAGCTGCTGCAGGTTAGCCGAGGCGTTGGGTGGAGGGGTGCCGCGGGGTAGGGGGGGCTGGGATACAGAAGTTACAGTTAGAGCTCCATCTACTATTACATCTACACACAGAGTTACAAACCTACCCACTCAGACACGTACATATTCTAACACTACACTTATATTGACAACCATAAACACATACAACGCTGCTTCTTCACATATGATCAAACCAACAGCAGAGATTATCAATGCAACAGATCACAAGCCCCATCTGTGTGAGTGTCTCTCTCCTCACCTGAGTGACAGCTGCCTGTGCTTGCGGCTGGCCGAGGGAGCCCAGGTTGTTCATCATCATTCCCCCGCCAGGGGCGGTGTTGGGAGAGAATTGGCTCTGGGGCATGAACTGGCTCTGATTAGCTGTCTGTCCCACCATGCTGTTGGCGTGCTGTCCCATCATGCCTTGCACCTGGGGCATCCTGGATGGGGACATGCCCATCTGGGGAAAGGAGAAGAAAAAAACAGACGTTATAGAGAGGAAACCTCTATCTTGCATTGAGACCTTGCCAAGAATAACTACGCATCTAAATGAGATCAGAACTGGGTTCAAATACTATTTCAAATTCATTATTTTTAAAACTTCAGCTGTGCTTAATTGAGGTTGCCGGGTGAAATGGAACCAATAGAAAAGTCACAAAAGTGCAAACCCCACCAACCTGTTACTCCAGGCGGGCTAAAGGAAATGCTCAAAGTTTTTTTTTAAGATGTAGAAAAGTATTTAAACCCAGGTCTGAATGGGATACAATAACACACACATGCCACCAAGACAATACTCCTTATGAAAGGCCTGCGACGTAATAAACTAACAGTGTGCTGATTAGAAAGCAGAAGGCAGAGAGGCAACAACTAGAAGTAGTTACACATTCAACAGTGAAACTCCAACCCAACTCATTTAAGACATATACAATGCTCAACCACTTTCCCAGTAGAAACGAGGAGGCTACAGAGTACATTTATTTTACAACACCCCTTTCCATTGGAATACAACCTTCCATACATTTTTGCCCGTTGTAGATGGGCTCAGAAAGTGACATTTTGGACCTGAATGCCAAAACATTCAAGAGATAAAGTTGCTCAAAGTTCACCTATTTTGCATAGCCCACCATACAAGCATTTCTCAACACCAGCAATGACATCGGCTAAATATTGGATTTGCCAAGACATCCAGTTCATCACTGGAGAAGATAAAGGGTTCAGAGTGATGATATTTAAAAGATTATCAAACTATTTATAATTTAAAAGTGTATAAACATTAAAACGTCAATTACCTAAAAACTCTTAAACTCAGATTTCTCTCTCTCATATTCACATGTAGCTTAGACCTTATTTTACCTGATCTGAGGTTTTTGTGTTTTGCCCGCCATCGGTTGAAACAACATGCTCTTGAATACAGGGTGGTTGTCTTATGGCAGATAAATGTACTAAAATGGGAACCAAATGGAA
The DNA here is from genome assembly GCF_013265735.2 of Oncorhynchus mykiss. Lineage (NCBI taxonomy): Eukaryota > Metazoa > Chordata > Actinopteri > Salmoniformes > Salmonidae > Oncorhynchus > Oncorhynchus mykiss. The sequence continues at coordinate 59,316,881 of NC_048577.1, forward strand.
ATTTCAAAAATGGTACCACAAAGACGGTTGGAGGTCCACACGTCAGAGAATGTTGACTTGAATGGGAATATGTTGTTTTTAAGTATTCTTGTCAATCTTCCATAGGAAACCTACAGAAATCCTAGAAATACAGATAATATAATAGACATGACCATCTCAGTTGACATTCGACGGTGGGTGGACCGGCCTCAATCTTCCATAGGAAACCTACAGAAATCCTAGAAATACAGATAATATAATAGACATGACCATCTCAGTTGACATTCGACGGTGGGTGGACCGGCCTCAATCTTCCATAGGAAACCTACTGAAATCCTAGAAATACAGATACTATAATAGACATGACCATCTCAGTTGACATTTGACGGTGGGTGGACCGGCATCAATCTTTGTGGTAGTAATTAGAAGCTAAAATGTCAATGACATTAAAATGTAAAATGGTGTTCCAGCTAAATTGCAGTGGTCTGAAGGGATAGGTCCATTCTATTCATTATGTTGATATGATTGAAATGACACCGACCCTGTATTCAAGGCCATGTCAGGGCAAGGGCTGAGTTAAAGGTTTTACTGCTAACCTACAAATCATTACACAGGCTTGCTCCTACCTATCTCTCTGATTTGGTCCTGCCGTACATACCTACACGTACGCTACGGTCACAAGACGCAGGCCTCCTAATTGTCCCTAGAATTTCTAAGCAAACAGCTGGAGGCAGGGCTTTCTCTTATAGAGCTCCATTTTCATGGAATGGTCTGCCTACCCATGTGAGAGACGCATACTCGGTCTCAACCTTTAAGTCTTTACTGAAGACTCATCTCTTCAGTGGGTCATATGATTGAGTATAGTCTGGCCCAGGAGTGTGAAGGTGAACGGAAAGGCTCTGGAGCAACGAACCGCCCTTGCTGTCTCTGCCTGGCCGGTTCCCCTCTTTCCACTGGGATTCTCTAACCCTATTACAGGGGCTGAGTCACTGGCTTACTAGGGCTCTTTCATACAGTCCCTAGGAGGGGTGCGTCACTGATGTGATCTTCCTGTCTGGGTTGTGCCGTGGCGGAGATCTTTGTGGGCTATACTCGGCCTTGTCTCAGGATGGTAAGTTGGTGGTTGACGATATCCCTCTAGTGGTGTGGGGGCTGTGCTTTGGCAAAGTGGGTGGGGTTATATCCTTCCTGTTTGGCCCTGTCCGGGGGTATCATCGGATGGGGCCACAGTGTCTCCTGACCCCTCCTGTCTCAGCCTCCAGTATTTATGCTGCAGTAGTTTGTGTCGGGGGGCTATGGTCAGTTTGTTATATCTGGAGTACTTTTCCTGTCCTATCCGGTGTCCTGTGTGAATTTAAGTATGCTCTCTCTAATTCTCTTTCTTTCTCTCTCTCGGAGGACTTGAGCCCTAGGACCATGCCTCAGGACTACCTGGCATGATGACTCCTTGCTGTCCCCAGTCCACCTAGCCGTGCTGCTGCTCCAGTTTCAACTGTTCTGCCTGTGATTATTATTATTTTGACCATGCTGGTCATTTATGAACATTTGAACATCTTGGCCATGTTCTGTTATAATCTCCATCCGGCACAGCCAGAAGAGGACTGGCCACCCCACATAGCCTGGTTCCTCTCTAGGTTTCTTCCTAGGTTTTGGCCTTTCTAGGGAGTTTTTCCTAGCCACCGTGCTTCTACACCCGCATTGCTTGCTGTTTGGGGTTTTAGGCTGGGTTTCTGTACAGCACTTTGAGATATCAGCTGATGTAAGAAGGGCTATATAAATACATTTGATTTAATGTTGTGTCTCAACCGATGGAGGCTCAACACAAAAACCTCATGTGATGTAAAGTAGGGTCAAAGCTACAACACGGACAGCAATATTCAAACCTTGTCGCAGACTTTTTTAAAGCAGATTCAAGTCAGGACAGACTACACCACTCACAAACCCTCTTGGAATGCCATTTTGGTGAGTCTTTTGCATAAAAATCTGTGTAATTGTCCCACAGATAAACAAAACCTTATCCCAGGGTTTTCAGAGGATTGAGGTGAGTTATGTAACTTTTTAACTGGTCTTTGCTCCTTCCATATTTATTTTCACTGCTGATAACCCAATACAAGTATGCTGACACCACAATACTTGAACGCACTAAGGGATCAACAACATTGGATTCACTCCATATTACTGGCCTGTATGACGAAGTGAGAAGAAGCCTGTGTTTAATCCATTCCTAATCATCCATTCTGTAAATAATATTGCAAGACAACACTTTTTAGCCTAAATTAAAAACTACGGGGTTGGGTCAAATCCAAGCGTGAAACCCTCCCCATTTTGAAGTATTGTGGGGGCAGCATCATGTTACGGGTATGCTTGTCACCGGCAGGGAAGTTTGTCAGGATGAAAATAAATATGAAAAGGACCAAAGCCCAGGTAAAAAGTTAAGGTCAGCCCGCCACAGTTTTACTTTTCAGCTATTTTTTATAACTTTCTTTCACTTTGAAAATGTAGAGTAGTTTGTGTAGAAATAAAATCTAATTTAATCCATGTTTAAAACCCTCAAGGAGGTGAAGACTTTCTATAGACACTAGTGGAGCAAGACGGGGAGAGGAAGTGAGAGGGGGAGCAAGACGGGGAGAGGAAGTGAGAGAAGGGGGAGCAAGAAGGGGAGAGGTAGTGAGAGAGGGGGGAGCAAGACGGGGAGAGGAAGTGCGAGAGGGGGAGCAAGACGGGGAGAGGAAGTGCGAGAGGGGGAGAGGAAGTGAGAGAGGGGGAGAGGAAGTGAGAGAGGGGGAGAGGAAGTGAGAGAGGGGGAGCAAGACAGAGAGAGGAAGTGAGAGAGGAGAAAGGGAGAGAAGGAGATCCAGAAGGAAGGAAAGAGTTAACTGGGGCATAGAGGGAGCATGGAGGTCTCACCGCTGGGACAGAGCTCATGTTCATCTGCTGCGAGTGGTTCATGGGCGAGGCGGCGCGGGCCCCCATGGGCGCCTGGGACATCTGCACGTTCTGCATTGCCATGGGGTTGAACTGATTGATTCCTATGTGGGAGAGGAGAAGCACACACAAACATACAGTTCACACACACAGGATTAGTGTTGTCTACAATACACATGAGATGTTGTAATTAATAATCCTATGCTCTGATGAGCAGGTGAAGGAGCCACTGAGTCAGTTAGGCGCTAAATCATAACTTTTCACAAACTTGTACATTTCCTGTTAGTTTTTCCACTATAATTTGTTTTGTCACGGTGGATAAAGTCAAAGGGGCGGGGGGTGCCACCCCAGGATATTTTTTGTAGAATGACTGATGTCATTTACAGTGACATTAAAAATACATTCTACTCCAAAAGTGTTTAGACACCATGATGAGCCCAATAGCATATTGTTAAAAACATACAGTGCCTTGCGAAAGTATTCGGCCCCCTTGAACTTTGCAACCTTTTGCCACATTTCAGGCTTCAAACATAAAGATATAAAACTGTATTTTTTTGTGAAGAATCAACAACAAGTGGGACACAATCGTGAAGTGGAACGACATTTATTGGATATTTCAAACTTTTTTAACAAATCAAAAACTGAAAAATTGGGCGTGCAAAATTATTCAGCCCCTTTACTTTCAGTGCAGCAAACTCTCTCCAGAAGTTCAGTGAGGATCTCTGAATGATCCAATGTTGACCTAAATGACTAATGATGATAAATACAATCCACCTGTGTGTAATCAAGTCTCCGTATAAATGCACCTGCACTGTGATAGTCTCAGGGGTCCGTTAAAAGCGCAGAGAGCATCATGAAGAACAAGGAACACACCAGGCAGGTCCGAGATGCTGTTGTGAAGAAGTTTAAAGCCGGATTTGGATACAAAAAGATTTCCCAAGCTTTAAACATCCCAAGGAGCACTGTGCAAGCGATAATATTGAAATGGAAGGAGTATCAGACCACTGCAAATCTACCAAGACCTGGCCGTCCCTCTAAACTTTCAGCTCATACAAGGAGAAGACTGATCAGAGATGCAGCCAAGAGGCCCATGATCAGTCTGGATGAACTGCAGAGATCTACAGCTGAGGTGGGAGACTCAGTCCATAGGACAACAATCAGTCGTATATTGCACAAATCTGGCCTTTATGGAAGAATGGCAAGAAGAAAGCCATTTCTTAAAGATATCCATAAAAAGTGTTGTTTAAAGTTTGCCACAAGCCACCTGGGAGACACACCAAACATGTGGAAGAAGGTGCTCTGGTCAGATGAAACCAAAATTGAACTTTTTGGCAACAATGCAAAACGTTATGTTTGGCGTAAAAGCAACACAGTGGTGGCTGCATCATGGTTTGGGCCTGCTTTTCTTCAGCGGGGACAGGGAAGATGGTTAAAATTGATGGGAAGATGGATGGAGCCAAATACAGGACCATTCTGGAAGAAAACCTGATGGAGTCTGCAAAAGACCTGAGACTGGGACGGAGATTTGTCTTCCAACAAGACAATGATCCAAAACATAAAGCAAAATCTACAATGAAATGGTTCAAAAATAAACATATCCAGGTGTTAGAATGGCCAAGTCAAAGTCCAGACCTGAATCCAATCAAGAATCTGTGGAAAGAACTGAAAACTGCTGTTCACAAATGCTCTCCATCCAACCTCACTGAGCTCGAGCTGTTTTGCAAGGAGGAATGGGAAAAAATGTCAGTCTCTCGATGTGCAAAACTGATAGAGACATACCCCAAGCGACTTACAGCTGTAATCGCAGCAAAAGGTGGCGCTACAAAGTATTAACTTAAGGGGGCTGAATAATTTTGCACGCCCAATTTTTCAGTTTTTGATTTGTTAAAAAAGTTTGAAATATCCAATAAATGTCGTTCCACTTCATGATTGTGTCCCACTTGTTGTTGATTCTTCACAAAAAAATACAGTTTTATATCTTTATGTTTGAAGCCTGAAATGTGGCAAAAGGTCGCAAAGTTCAAGGGGGCCGAATACTTTCGCAAGGCACTGTATACATGGCACCATTCCATATTATCAGGCAGGTGTTTTATTAGCAATAAGCAGGGTTTTTTTCTGGATCAGAAAGTGGTTCATTTTTCCCCCATGGAGCCAAGAGAAAGATGTACAATTGTAAAGCTTTTTTTTTCAGCAAATCTACACATTTTGTCATGGAGCTGACAAAAAAATGTTGCAGTGTGAAAGCTCATTTCTGGCAATTCTATTCATTTATCCATGGCCAATTCTGTGTTCTTATGCAAAAATCTGGGCCCCTGGGCATATGCCCGCATGCCCGGTCAGTAATTCAGCCATTCCAAACGTACTCCAAAATTCATTGTTTATTTTATTGGTTTCATTCTTTTAGCTTCTTAAATGATTACAGGGGAAACGCTGGCTCTAATTATATAAATAAACATTTACAGAGAAACAGTTCCTGAAAAAAACATTTACACTATTTGCGTATTGGGAGTATTTACCCTTTACTATGTTAGTGATTATAGTATATAATCAACTGGCCACCAGGGGGGTTGACAGTCACTGAGCAGTTGACTGTCTGAATGAAAGGAGGATGAGAAACAAGTGTTGAAGTGTAGGAGAAGGACTGGTACCTTGAGACACCTGCATGCGGGGCATGATCTGATTTGGCACGTTGGGCATAGGCACAGATCCATCTGAAAGAGAGGAGGATGAGGTGGTCAACATGTCATATACCAAAGCTTCCAAATTAGCTAACTATAGCCTCAAACACAGACTTTAACCAAACATATCATTATCCTGTTATAGGCCCAAATGCTAGTCAAATTTCCACCGTCAATGCATGACTGATAAAAAGAAGGTTTGGCCCCACACATGGTAATAGGATGATAATAAACATAAGTGATTATGTTGCTCCCTCCTTCAATAGAGGGGTCTCCAGAGATCCAGGGAGGAGGGTACTCACTGGCTGGCCGTGGGGACTGGCCAGGACCCATGGAGTTCGGCTGAGGGGGCATGCCAGGCTGCTGCTGGGCCCCTGGGCCCCCCACTGCCATAGGGCCAGGCTGCTGCTGGGCCCCTGGGCCCCCCACTGCCATGGGGCCCGGCTGCTTCTGGAGCCGCGAGCGCCTCTTCTCCTCCAACTCCTTCTGGATCTTATAGATCTTCTCCGCCAGGAAGTGGTAATACTCGTCCTGCAGAAATTGACAACACGAGATTAGAAATAACTTATACTGAACAAAAATATAAACGCAACATGTAAAGTGTTGGTCCCATGTTTCATGAGCTGAAATAAAAGATCCCAGAAATCTTTCACACACACAAAAAGCTTATTTTCCTCAAATTTTGCAAAAAATGGGTTTAGATCCATGTTGGTGAGCATTGCTCCATTGCCAAGATAATCAATCCACATGACAGGTGTGGCATATCAAGAATCTGGTTAAACAACATGATCATTACACAGGTGCACCTTGTGCCGGGGACAAAAAAAGGTAACTAAAATATGCAGTTGTGTCACACAACACAATGCCACAGACCTCTCAGATTTTGAGGGAGGGTACAATTGGCATGCTGACTGCAGGAATGTCCACCAGAGCTGTTGCCAGAGAATTAAAAATTAATTTCTCTACCATAAGCCACCTCTGTCGTTTTAGAGAATTTGACAGTACGTACAACCGCCCTCACAACTGGAGACCACGTGTAACCACGCCAGCCCAGGACCTCCACATCCGGCTTCGTCACCTACGGGATCGTCTGAGACCAGCCACCCGGACAGCTGATGAAACTGAGGAGTATTTCTGTCTGTAATAAATCCCTTTTTTGGGGAAAAACTCAATCTGATTGACTGGGCCTAGTTCCCCAATAGGTGGGATAATGGGTGGGCCTATGCCCTATGCCTAAGCCAGGCCCACCCATGTCTGCTCCCCTGCCCAGTCACTTGAAATCCATAGATGAGGGCCTAATTTATTTATTTCAATTGATTGATTTCCTGGTTTGAACTAACTCAGTAAAATAGCTGAAATTGTTGCATGTTGCGTTTATATTTTTGTTCAGTATATATTTTGTTAACTTTATTGAATGTTATATCAGCTACTTAAAGTGCACACTAAGGGAGAAGGTTGGAGATTGGGATGTAGTCTATGTTGGCGTTTCAAGCAGTAGTGAGTTCATCACAGGAGGTTGGTGGCAGCTTAATTGGTTGGAGGGCGGGTTCTTGGTAAGGGCTGGAGCGGAATGGTATCAAATACATCAAACACATAGCTTCAATGTGTTTGATGCCATTCCATTCGATCGGTTCCAGCCATTATGAGCCGTCCTCCCCTCAGCAGCCTCCACTGGAGTTCATTACCCTGCTGTTGGCAGACTGGTACATGTCCCCTTCCACCTTCCTTGCGTACGCCACCAGGTTCTCCATCCGCCGATCCTTCAGTGCTGCGGGGTCTGGGGTGGGGAATATGGCTTGTACTCTGGAGGAGGACAGGGAGAAGGAAGGGATGGTGGAGGGAAAGAGGGACAGCACAAAGGGAGAATTAAACAGTGAGTTGGAGTAGCGGCAACCTCAATCAGAAAACTGATTTTCCTTTCAGAACACTGATCTGAACGGGAAAGGTAAGTGAACACAGTGGGCCAGTCCCAAACCAACTCCTATACCTTTAGCCCTATGGTGGCAAAACCATGAGGGTTGTCCACCTATTAAACCCCAGTAGATTCATGGTCATTGAGGAGAAAAAACAATGAAGGAAGAGAATGCAAGCATCTTGGTGGTACTTACAGTTTGTGCACCAGGTGGGTGCGTAGGTCCTGAGTGACGTGCTCGTGCCACGTCTTCCTCACCCCCGAGGCAGAGAGAGGGTTGGCGCCCGGCAGGTTGCCCATGCCCCCCATGCCCAACCCGTCTGGCATCAACTGACTGGAGGACGGAGAGAGGAGAGCAGGACAACTTAGGAAACATGTAATCATAAGAGTAACACCAAGGTAACTATGAGAGAATAACTTGTGTAATGCTGTGTCAGGTAACTGAGTGCCATTGTAGTTGTCAGGAATTTAACACCAATTTCAGCCTTTGACCAACCCTTTCATATATTCAAACAACGCATTCAGGTGAGAAGTGGTGGGGAATTGCTCATAAATATTCATTTTGGGGGTGGGTAAACATAGTTGTACCCGATCAACACTTTCTCACTAAAGTATACTTACCAGAAATCCACTGGCACGCTCTGATAACATTGTGTGCATTGCGAGCAAATATGGCTCAACTCTGTTAACTCAGTGGTAAGGTGGTGACATCTGCACTGTTAACTCAGTGGTAAGGTGGTGACATCTGCACTGTTAACTCAGTGGTAAGGTGGTGACATCTGCTCCGTTAACTCAGTGGTAAGGTGGTGACATCTGCTCCGTTAACTCAGTGGTAAGGTGGTGACATCTGCACTGTTAACTCAGTGGTAAGGTGGTGACATCTGCACTGTTAACTCAGTGGTAAGGTGGTGACATCTGCACTGTTAACTCAGTGGTAAGGTGGTGACATCTGCACTGTTAACTCAGTGGTAAGGTGGTGACATCTGCACTGTTAACTCAGTGGTAAGGTGGTGACATCTGCACTGTTAACTCAGTGGTAAGGTGGTGAGTTCCTGACATCTACCTGCTCTGTTAACTCAGTGGTAAGGTGGTGAGTTCCTGACATCTACCTGCTCTGTTAACTCAGTAGTAAGGTGGTGACATCTATCTGCACTGTTAACTCAGTGGTAAGGTGGTGAGTTCCTGACATCTACCTGCTCTGTTAACTCAGTAGTAAGGTGGTGACATCTATCTGCACTGTTAACTCAGTGGTAAGGTGGTGAGTTCCTGACATCTACCTGCTCTGTTAACTCAGTGGTAAGGTGGTGAGTTCCTGACATCTACCTGCTCTGTTAACTCAGTAGTAAGGTGGTGACATCTATCTGCAATGTTAACTCAGTGGTAAGGTGGTGACATCTATCTGCACTGTTAACTCAGTGGTAAGGTGGTGAGTTCCTGACATCTACCTGCTCTGTTAACTCAGTAGTAAGGTGGTGACATCTATCTGCACTGTTAACTCAGTGGTAAGGTGGTGAGTTCCTGACATCTATCGGCGCGTGTGGAGTAAGTTCCAATTTCCCATGGGGCGTAAAAAAATATTTGAAATGTGGATTTTTTTTTTTGCAGTATTGTGTTGGGAAAAGTGCAATCATCACATTGAAAATTAAGATATGGGGCTCAATTCAATCAGCACTGCAGTAACTATTTTACCAATGATCAAATTAACTCTCAGGTTGGTCTTGGGTAGTGTATAAAAACCTACAACTACTACCAGGCCAACCAGTCTCACAGGTAGGCTATCACTTCTCAGTACTAGAAGTGTGGGCACGGGATGAACAGTGTAAATAAAGGATTTATAAATATATCTGCCACATGTAGGATTACAACTCAACCATTGAAATATGAGCCAACTGTTTTAGCACACTGTGCCACCAGTCATAGCAAAACGAGTTGACATGACCATTGTCATCCATTTCTTGTTACGATACATGTAGCTATGAATATAAAAGTATAATCCTCATGAACCTCATGTATATTTTTTATTGGTTCATCATGTAGATGTGTATGAAACAGTAAGCAACAACGGTTCATTTGGTCATATGTGGAAATGTGCCTTACTGCCTTTTGAATAGTGGTCTAGTCAAGGAAGAGTCACGCAACATATATTGATTGGCACACTCCCCTCACCAAGACCATCGGCAAATAAAGCACGCGGTCACCTACTTTTATAGTAAGCCTCGAGGTGGTACCGCCCAGCACCTCTACAAGGGAGTGGATTTCATACCCAACTCTTCCCTTTGAGATGACGTAGAGGCACCTTCAAGGTGCCTCTCCATCACGATTTCAAATGGTAGAGTAGAACCGCTATGGGTAAAAAGAGCCAAATCAAAACGTTCTAACTTTTAAAATGAAGACCAGAATGTACATGTTTCACTAGAACTAAGCCAAAAACTGTTTTTATGCAGATGTTTTTCTTCATCATGAAAGCTACTATTTAAATGGAATATACAGTGAGCTCCAAAAGTATTGGGACGGTGACACATTGTTGTTTCGGCTCTGTACTCTGGCACACTTGATTTGAAATTATACAATAACTGAAGTTAGAGTGCAGACTGTCAGCTTTAATTTGAGGGAATTTTCATCCATATCGCTGTTCATCAAAGTATTCAGACCTTCACGTTTTGTGGCTGGGCCACTCAAGGACATTCAGAGACTTGTCCTGAAGCCACTTCTGCATTGTCTGGGCTGTGTGCTTAGGGTCGTTGTCCTGTTGGAAGGCGAATTGTCGCCCCAGTCTGAGGTCCTGAGCAATCTGGAGCAGATTTTCATCAAGAATCTCTTTGCGCTGTTCTTATTTCCCTCCATTCTGACTAGTCTCCCAGTCCCTAACGCAGGAAAAACATCCCCACAGCATGATGCTGCCACCACCATGCTTCATTGTAGGGATGGTATTGTCCTTGTTATCTAGCAAATAGATCCACGTTGGCTCAAGTTGAAATATAAATATTAACTGGATACTCACTAACACGTGGGCTTGTGTGTGACAGTCTGCTGATGAGACCTGTGTTAATGTTCTATAGCCTGCTACAAGAAGTGAGTCATTAGTGAATGTGCATTATACATGGTTCTTGTTCAATTTGTAACAAAAAAAGGCATTTTCAGATTTGAAATCCAGATCAGTGATTGCCTGCCCACCCCAAAAAAAAACAGGTTCAACTAGTTTTATCAAATAATTAACTTATTAGTGTGTCTTATGGTTGTGGAGGCTTATATTTAGCATAGGTATAACTTCACAATACCTGAATTCATTACATTATTGCAGACTGTTTGAAATGCATAGATATTGTGAATCACCCATACGCTTGAAAAAAAGAGAGATGATTTTTAGGCCATCAAGCTCTAGCCCGTCTCCGCCGATTGCCCAGTTTGGTCAGGCGTCCAGCTTTAGGAAGAGTCTTGGTGGTACCAAACCTCTTCCATTTTATAATGATGGAGGCCACTGTGTTCTTGGGGACCTTCAATGATGGGGAATTTTTTGGTACCCTTCCCCCAGGTGTGTGCCTCAACACAATCCTGTCTAGGAGCTCTACGGACAACTCCTTCAACCTCATGGCTTGTCTTTTGCTGACATGCACTGTCAACTGTGGGACCTTATCTTACCTTCTAGCCTCCAAGATGGCATAGCAGTTCAGACGTCTTTTGTCCTCGTCTTGTCCCGTATGTATGTATGTATGTATGTATGTATGTATGTACACACAAACTTTTTTCACATACATTTTTTTTTACATTTTCCATCAACTCATCTTCAAAACACTCTCCTGCAACCCGCCTCACCAATTTATATTTATAAAAAAGTATTATTTACCTCAGATCTGTGGTCCTCCGGGAAGCTAGCCAGAAACTCCAAGAGGCTAGCATGAAACTAGCCAGGAGCTAGCCAGAAGCTGGCCCAGAAGCTAATCAGAAGCTAGTTCAGAAGCTAATCAGAAGCTAGTTCAGAAGCTAATCAGAAGCTAGTTCAGAAGCTAGTTAGCTTCTTTACTGGCAAATCGTTAGTATTCAGCTAACCACGGTTTGTGGTCATCAGCTATCCTTTAGCGCAAAAATCTATCGCCGGTTTTGTACGGCGCAGCGCAGTGCGGCTCGGAGCGGAACATACCGGACCAGTTTCTCTCTATGTCCCTAGATTTCGGCCACTGGCTCTGGACGTTCATGCCTGGATCTCACAGCTGGCTAGCTGCTATCCTTGTGACAATCGGCTTTCGTCGATTCCGGAGCAAACATCAATTGTTCTCACCGTTGCCGCCTGCTATAGACCACCCTCTGCCCCCAGCTGTGCTCTGGACACCATATGTGAACTGATTGTCCCCCATCTATCTTCAGAGCTCGTGCTGCTAGGCGACCTAAACTGGAACATGCTTAACACCCCAGCCATCCTACAATCTAAACTTGATGCCCTCAATCTCACACAAATTATCAATGAACCTACCAGGTACCTCCCCAAAGCCTTAAACACGGGCACCCTCATAGATATCATCCTAACCAACTTGCCCTCTAAATACACCTCTGCTGTCTTCAACCAAGATCTCAGCGATCACTGCCTCATTGCCTGCATCCGTAATGGGTCAGTGGTCAAACAACCTCCACTCATCACTGTAAAACGCTCCCTGAAACACTTCAGTGAGCAGGCCTTTCTAATCGACCTGGCCGGGGTATCCTGGAAGGATATGGATCTCATCCCGTCAGTAGAGGATGCCTGGATATTTTTTTTTTAAATGCCTTCCTAACCATCTTAAATAAACATGCCCCATTCAAGAAATTTAGAACCAGGAACAGATATAGCCATTGGTTCCCCCCAGACCTGACTGCCCTTAACCAACACAAAAACATCCTATGGCGTTCTGCATTAGCATCAAACAGCCCCCGTGATATGCAGCTGTTCAGGGAAGCTAGAAACCATTATACACAGGCAGTTAGAAAAGCCAAGGCTAGCTTTTTCAAGCAGAAATGTGCTTCCTGCAACACTAACTCAAAAAAGTTCTGGGACACTGTAAAGTCCATGGAGAACAAGAACACCTCCTCCCAGCTGCTCACTGCACTGAAGATAGGAAACACTGTCACCACTGATAAATCCACCATAATTGAGAATTTCAATAAGCATTTTTCTACGGCTGCCCATGCTTTCCACCTGGCTACTCCTACCCCGGTCAACAGCACTGCACCCCCAACAGCAACTCGCCCAAGCCTTCCCCATTTCTCCTTCTCCCAAATCCGTTCAGCTGATGTTCTGAAAGAGCTGCAAAATCTGGACCCCTACAAATCAGCCGGGCTAGACAATCTGGACCCTTTCTTTCTAAAATGATCTGCCAAAATTGTTGCCACCCCTATTACTAGCCTGTTCAACCTCTATTTCGTGTCGTCTGAGATTCCCAAAGATTGGAAAGCAGCTGCGGTCATCCCCCTCTTCAAAGGGGGGGGGGGACACTCTTGACCCAAACTGCTACAGACCTATATCTATCCTACCATGCCTTTCTAAGGTCTTCGAAAGCCAAGTCAACAAACAGATTACCAACCATTTCGAATCTCACCATACCTTCTCTGCTATGCAATCTGGTTTCAGAGCTGGTCATGGGTGCACCTCAGCCACGCTCAAGGTCCTAAACGATATCTTAACCGCCATCGATAAGAAACATTACTGTGCAGCCGTATTCATTGATCTGGCCAAGGCTTTCGACTCTGTCAATCACCACATCCTCATCGGCAGACTCGACAGCCTTGGTTTCTCAAATGATTGCCTCGCCTGGTTCACCAACTACTTCTCTGATAGAGTTCAGTGTGTCAAATCAGAGGGTCTGCTGTCCGGACCTCTGGCAGTCTCTATGGGGGTGCCACAGGGTTCAATTATTGGACCGACTCTCTTCTCTGTACACATCAATGAGGTCGCTCTTGCTGCTGGTGAGTCTCTGATCCACCTCTACGCAGACGACACCATTCTGTATACTTCTGGCCCTTCTTTGGACACTGTTAACAACCCTCCAGGAAAGCTTCAATGCCATACAACTCTCCTTCCGTGGCCTCCAATTGCTCTTAAATACAAGTAAAACTAAATGCATGCTCTTCAACCGATCGCTACCTGCCCCTACCCGCCTGTCCAACATCACTACTCTGGACGGCTCTGACTTAGCATACGTGGACAACTACAAATACTTAGGTGTCTGGTTAGACTGTAAACTCTCCTTCCAGACCCATATCAAACATCTCCAATCCAAAGTCATTTACAAAATAGCCTCCAATACCCTACTCAACAAATTGGATGCAGTCTATCACAGTGCAATCCGTTTTGTCACCAAAGCCCCATATACTACCCACCATTGCGACCTGTACGCTCTCGTTGGCTGGCCCTCGCTTCATACTCGTCGCCAAACCCACTGGCTCCATGTCATCTACAAGACCCTGCTAGGTAAAGTCCCCCCTTATCTCAGCTCGCTGGTCACAATAGCATCTCCCACCTGTAGCACACGCTCCAGCAGGTATATCTCTCTAGTCACCCCCAAAACCAATTCTTTCTTTGGCCGCCTCTCCTTCCAGTTCTCTGCTGCCAATGACTGGAACGAACTACAAAAATCTCTGAAACTGGAAACACTTATCTCCCTCACTAGCTTTAAGCACCAACTGTCAGAGCAGCTCACAGATCACTGCACCTGTACATAGCCCACCTATAATTTAGCCCAAACAACTACCTCTTTCCCTGCTGTATTTAATTTATTTATTTAGCTCCTTTGCACCCCATTAGGGAGTTTTTCCTAGCCACCGTGCTTCTACACCTGCATTGCTTGCTGTTTGGGGTTTTAGGTTGGGTTTCTGTACAGCACTTTGAGATATCAGCTGATGTACGAAGGGCTTTTTAAATACATTTGATTTGATTTTGATTCATTATTTTTATTTCTACTTTGCACATTCTTCCATTGCAAAACTACCATTCCAGTGTTTTACTTGCTATATTGTATTTACTTTGCCACCATGGCCTTTTTTGCCTTTACCTCCCTTCTCACCTCATTTGCTCACATTGTATATAGACTTGTTTATACTGTATTATTGACTGTATGTTTGTTTTACTCCATGTGTAACTCTGTGTCGTTGTACGTGTCGAACTGCTTTGCTTTATCTTGGCCAGGTCGCAATTGTAAATGAGAACTTGTTCTCAACTTGCCTACCTGGTTAAATAAAGGTGAAATAAAATAAACAAATAAAAAATCTAGACAGGTGTGCGCCTTTCCAAATAAACTCGAATCAAGTTGTAGAAACAACGATGATCAATGGAAACAGGATGCATGCACCTGAGCTCAATTTTGAGTCTCATAGCAAAAAGGTCTGAATACTAAAAGTTTTTTTTTTAATAAAATGTTTTTCACTTTGTCATTATGGGATATTGTGTGTAGATTGATGAGGAAATGTTTTTAATTAATACATTTTAGAATAAGGTTGGAACATAAAATGTGGAAAAAGTGAAGGGGTCTGAATAAAATGAATGGTAAATAATGTAGTGTCATTTTGGAGTCACTTGTGTTTAGAAGCATATTATATTCTTATTTACATCTACATTCATGTGGATTATAGCATGATAACGGATAGTCCTGAATGACCTGTAAATAATGATTAGTGAGAAAGTTAGATGCACAAATATCAGACCCCCACTAAAATGCTAACCTCCCCTGTTAATGTAATGGTGAGAGGTTAGCATGTCTTGGGGTATGATATAAAATGCAATCCTCCCCTGTTAATGTAATGGTGAGAGGTTAGCATGTCTTGGGGTATGATATAAAATGCAATCCTCCCCTGTTAATGTAATGGTGAGAGGTTAGCATGTCTTGGGGGTATGATATAAAATGCAATCCTCCCCTGTTAATGTAATGGTGAGAGGTTAGCATGTCTTGGGGGTATGATATAAAATGCAATCCTCCCCTGTTAATGTAATGGTGAGAGGTTAGCATGTCTTGGGGTATGATATAAAATGCAATCCTCCCCTGTTAATGTAATGGTGAGAGGTTAGCATGTCTTGGGGGTATGACGTAAAATGCTAACCTCCCCTGTTATTGTATGGTGAGAGGTTGGCATGTCTTAGGGGTATGATATAAAATGCTAACCTCCCCTGTTATTGTATGGTGAGAGGTTAGCATGTCTTGGGGGTATGACGTAAAATGCTAACCTCCCCTGTTATTGTATGGTGAGAGGTTAGCATGTCTTGGGGGTATGACGTAAAATGCTAACCTCCCCTGTTATTGTATGGTGAGAGGTTGGCATGTCTTAGGGGTATGATATAAAATGCTAACCTCCCCTGTTATTGTATGGTGAGAGGTTGGCATGTCTTAGGGGTATGATATAAAATGCTAACCTCCCCTGTTATTGTATGGTGAGAGGTTGGCATGTCTTAGGGGTATGATATAAAATGCTAACCTCCCCTGTATGGTGAGAGGTTGGCATGTCAAGAAGGCATGATATTTGTGCGACTAACTTTCTCAAATCATTATTCACGGTTCATTCAGGACTATCCGTAATCATACTAGCATCCACATTAATGTAGAAGTCTCTAGAAACATATTCTATTCTCATTTACAAAAGTGACTCCAAAGTGACAATACATTACTTACCATTAATTTATATTTGGCATCCGCCAAATTTGTTGTCACAAGCTTAATGCAATCATTTCAAGCTAGGAATATGGAACCAAATAATATACTTTTGACTACCTTAATACACATAAGTGAATTAGTCTTACTATTTTTGGACAATGTACAATAAGTGCAATTTCTAAACGGTTCACCTGATATGGATGAAAATACCCGCAAATTAAAGCTGACAGTCCGCACTTTAACCTCATAGTCATTTGATCATTTCAATTCCAAAGTGCTGGAGTACAGGGACAAAACAAAATAATTGTCACTTTCCCAATACTTTTGGAGCTCATTGTAAAAATGGTGAGTGCTGCTGTACACTGTAGTGGGCCCAGCTCTGTACCACCCAGTTGGAGTGATCTAGGGCACAGAATTAAGAGAGACAATCTAAATGGGTGAGCGGACTCACTTGTTGAGCGACGAGGGGAGCGATGAGTCCGAGAGCATGCCGGTCTCTGAGGGCACGCCCACCCCTCCTCCGGCCATGTTCATGTTAGTGCCTGGAAGAGAACACAGCCAACCAGAGGCAGCATTACCACCAAAACAGTGACCAATACCCTCACTATACCACTTCGACTCATCACACGAGACCCTTATACAGAGAACTTTACCAAATGTGTATGTGACACTATACGTGTCTGGGATTTCATCCTCTGGGATTTCAAATTGTGCATATTTGCAAACGCAAAATTCAATTCAGTTGAATCAATCGTATGCATCTATCCACCTATTTTTACATTTACAATTGAGTCATTCAGCAGATGCTCTTATCCTACTGTCCTCAAGTGCTTTACAGTAACCTAGCCTAAAACTCCAATGAGACCAAGCAACATTCTTACCTAGTGCATTGATGGAGCGTAGCTGCTGCCCTCCCTGGGCTGTGTTCTGTCCTCCAGGTCCTCCCTGAGCAGGGGACTGGTTACCATAGGGCAGGCCCAGGGCAGCGTAGGCCCGCTGCATGGAACTGGGGTCGATGTGCCCGCTGCTGACCCCGCCACTGTTCATGGAGGAACCCGGGGAGCTGCCGGGAGGGCCTGTGCCCACCGTGGCATTGATGGCACTCTGCAGGCTGGCGCCGGGCGAACCCAGCATGGCTGGAGAGGGAGCGGAGACATGTATGAAACATTTCAAAGAGAAACCTTATTGCTTTGGCAAAACAATAACCTTTGTATCAAATTGAAGAGGGTGGTGGGTGGAGAGGGAGATGAGTAAATATGAACACTTGCGATGAATCCCAACTGCACATAACTCACCAATCTCCCCCAGTTTTCAAACAGAACTACAGTTAGGACTTGGCTTGGGCCTATGTTAATAAATCATTAGTATGCCCTTCCAGAGAAGGTCTGCCATATGTTACGTTTGATGAAAAGCAATCTACTGATTGGCAAAGATTAAGTCAATTATTTTTCTCATAGAAGTCATAAAAAACTCAAGTTGTTAAACAAAACAAAATTGTAACGCCTACATTTGTTATGATCTAAAAATAATATTTATCCGCTTCCACCCAAAGATTCTACTACTGCTCTATGCCTTCTGTATGTTGATCTGTGACCGGCAGAGAGAATATGCAGGTTGCCTCTGTGGGGGGATTTAAATCGGTCACCGGTTTTCTGGCCAATCAGAGAGATTTCTCCCCCTGAGCTCCTCCCCCACAGATAGAAACTCCGGAGCCCCTCCCCCAGGGTGTCAGATTACAGGCCCAGCATTCTACAGGAATCCTTCACAGCCAGCGAGCAAGCACAGAGCGAGCCAGCAGCGCAAGCACAGAGCACAGCTAGGGATGCGGCTGCAGGTGGCGCCACTGAAAACTTCACTCGCTCACTCACTCTAGGGTTCTATGCTCTCAGCTCAGCATGCTTCTCTGTTGACAATTCAGTTACATTGTAAAAAAAATAATTAAAAATGAACTTACATACAAGCCCTTAATCAACAATGTAAGCTTTTCACTGTAAGGTCTACACTTGTTGTATTCGGCGCATGTGACTAATTCAATTCGATTTACATCGCAAATCATTTATAGCTCAAGTGTGTTATAGTGTGCAATGCATCTGTTGTAAATGAAATGTAATGTGGCAGATGTGATACCGAGACAGATTTCTGTATGAAAACTGGCTGAGGGGCGACAACAACCGGTTTATCTACGGTGCGTTCGGAAAGCATTCAGACCCTTGGACTTTTTTCACATTTTGTTACTTTACAGCATTAACTCAATCTACACACAATACCCGCATCCTTGAGATGTTTCTACAACTTGATTGGCGTCCACCTTTAGTAAATTCAATTGATTGGACAAGATTTGGAAAGGCACACACCTGTCTATATAAAGTCCCACAGTTGACAGTGCATGTCAGAGCAAGAACTGTCCGTAGAGCTCTGACAAGATTGTGTCGAGACACAGATCTGGGGAAGGTTACCAAAAACATTCTGCAGCATTGATGGTCCCCAAGAACACAGGGGCCTCCATCATGCTTAAATGGAAGAAGTTTGGAACCACCAAGACTGTTCCTAGAGCTGGACACCCGGTCAAACTGAGCAACCAGGGAAGAAGGGTCTTGTTCAGGGAGGTGACCAAGAACCCTATGGTCTCTCTGACAGAGCTCCAGAGTTCTTCTGTGGAGATGGGAGAACCTTCCAGGAGGACAACCATCTCTGCAGCACTCCACCAATAAGGCCTTTATAGTCGATTGGCCAGACGGAAGCCACTCCTCAGTAAAAGGCACATAACAGCCCGCTTGGAGTTTGCCAAAAGGCACCTAAAGGACTCTCAGACCATGAGAAACAAGATTCTCTGGTCTGATGAAACCAAGATTGAACACTTTGGCCTGAATGCCAAGCGTCACGTCTGGTGGAAACCTGGCACCATCCCTACGGTGAAGCATGGTGGTGGCAGCATCATGCTGTCGGAGTGCTTTTCAGCGGTAGGGACTGGGAGACTTGTTAGGATGGAGGGAAAGATGAACAGGCAAAGTACAGAGAGATCCTTGATGAAAACCTGCCCCAGAGAGCTCAGGACCTCAGACTGGGTGACGGTTCCCCTTCCAACAGGACAATGACCTTATGCACACAGCCAAGACAACGCAGGAGCGGCTTCATGACAATTCTCTGAATGTCCTTGAGTGGCCCAGCCAGCGTCCGGACTTGAATCCGATCAAATATCTCTGGAGAGACATGTAAATAGCTGTGCAGCGACACTCCCCATACAACAAGACAGCACTTGAGAGGATCTGCAGAGAAGAATGGGAGAAACATCCCAAATACATGTGTGCGAAGCTTGTAGCGTCATACTCAAGAAGACGAGGCTGTAATCGCTGCCAAAGGTATTTCAACAAAGTACTGAATAAAAGGGTCTGAATACTTATGAAAATGCTATATTTCCATTATGTTTTTAAATACATTTGCAAAAATTACAGGATATTGAGTGTAGATTGATGAGGAACCAAAACAATTGAATCAATTTTAGGATATGGCTCTAACGTAACAAAATGTGGGAAAAGGGTTCTGAATACCTTCCGAATGCACTGTATGCTAATGCCAAAACACCTGTATGGGATGATATTACACAAAACCCAATGTTACACACACACACGGGTCCTAAAGGGTCCTAGGGTAAAACAACAGGTACTCACGCTGCTGGTTCCTTTTGTCACTGGCGTTCTTCAGCGGCAGGCAGACGGGACAGTCATGCCGCGTGCAGTTCTTCCAGTGAGAAATTATCTGTCTGGACGACGCACAGTGAGCCACTGAGGGGATAGAAGGATAAGAGAGGAAGAGAGAGAGGGAGGGGGGGAGGGGGGGGGGAGAATGATGAATGAGAGAAAGGAAAGAGATTGAATGAAAGACAGAAAAAGAGCAAGAAAGATGAGGGATGACAAGAGGAAGAGAGAAGGCAACGAGTCATTGAAAAACACATACAGTAGCTATGACAAGATGACCACTTCCTGTCCAAGACACCATATAAGCTGGGCAAATAAACACCTGGGCACATAAAACATGCTTTTGTCCAGTAAATCACAGAGCCAAAGAAAAAACAACAGAAATCAAAAGTTAGTAACTATTCCAAGCCTAATGTGACTGTTGCCTAATGGGCCCTGTGGACTAACAGAAATCAAAAGTTAGTAACTATTCCAAGCCTAATGTGACTGTTGCCTAATGGGCCCTGTGGACTAACAGAAATCAAAAGTTAGTAACTATTCCAAGCCTAATGTAACTGTTGCCTAATGGGCCCTGTGGACTAACAGAAATCAAAAGTTAGTAACTATTCCAAGCCTAATGTGACTGTTGCCTAATGGGCTCTGTGGACTAACAGAAATCAAAAGTTAGTAACTATTCCAAGCCTAATGTGACTGTTGCCTAATGGGCCCTGTGGACTAACAGAAATCAAAAGTTAGTAACTATTCCAAGCCTAATGTGACTGTTGCCTAATGGGCCCTGTGGACTAACAGAAATCAAAAGTTAGTAACTATTCCAAGCCTAATGTGACCGTTGCCTAATGGGCCCTGTGGACTAACAGAAATCAAAAGTTAGTAACTATTCCAAGCCTAATGTGACTGTTGCCTAATGGGCCCTGTGGACTAACAGAAAGGTACCATTGTGTTCACACAGTCAGATAATTGCTGTAATAGATTTGATTTAGACCCAGGGAATGGAAGCAAATGGTTGCTTTAGAGACACACGGTGGTGAACATCCTACTGATATCAATGCATTAACTTAAGTGGAAGTTTCAGATTCATCCCTTCAAGAGTATAAAAGAGATCATTCTACTCCTGTTAACATCAAATAAGTCTCATCCCAGAGTTTATATTACTTAAAGAAAAGCCTCAAGTATTTGAGTTATCATTAATAAATTGGGGCTAGGGTCTATTTTCCTGAATTTCTGCCTGACTGACGTGCCCAAAGTAAACTGCCTGTTACTCAGGCCTAGCATTGGATAGAAAACACTGATGTTTGTAGAAATGTTAAAATAATGTATGCGACTATAACACAACTGATATAGTCGAAAATCTAAAGAAAAACCCAACCATAATTATTATTAGTTTTATGTCCCAGGCTCTTATAATGGAAAGCTATGGGTCCTATGCAATTCTAGCTCCCAGATTGCAATTCCTATGGCTTCCACTAGATGTCTTTGTTCAAGGTTTCAGGCTTGTTTCTTACAAAATTAGTAAGAATTAGGAGTTTTGGCACAAAGAGTCTCAGTGGAAAATCTATTTGTTCGCGCGAGACAGAGAACACACGCCTGCCAATTTCACTTTTCTATTGAAAAAACTTCATTCTGTATGAAAAATTATAGTTTATTTACATTTTAGCGTACCTGAGGATTAAATAGAAACGTAGTTTGACTTGTTTGAACAAAGTTTATCGGTAGCTCTTTGGATTCCTTTGTCTGTTGAAAGAGTGGATTACTGAAATCGATGGCGCCAACTAAACAGACCTTTTGGGAAGGATTTTATCTAACAAAACAAGCATTCATGTTGTAGCTGGGACCCTTGAGATTGCAAACAGAGGAAGATTTTCAAAAGTAAGCAATTTATTTAATCGCCATTTGTGATTTCATGAAGCCTGTGCTGGTTCAAAAATATGTTGTGGGGCATCGTCCTCAAACAATTGCATGGTATGCTTTCGCTGTAAAGCCAACTGTATATCGGACAATGCAGTTAGATTAACAAGAATTTAAGATTTTAAATGATATAAGATACTTTTACGTTCATAAATGTTTAATATTACGATTATTTATTTGAATTGCTAGCGGGCTATCCCACAGGGCTAGTAGGTACGTGAGATATTACACCACAAAATGTTAAAACAAATACAACATTGGAACCGGCAAACCCAAACAACAAGGCCATTTAAACAAATAATCACTAATATAAACCATTTTAAAAACATGTAAACAGCACAACCCAATTAAAACCGGATGAGACCTAGAACATCATATATCCTCATTTGACCCCATAGCCATTAAAACACATTACCAATATGACTGGCACCTCAGGGGTTAAAAGTCAGAGGCCATCGACCTAGAGACACCCTTTAATGTCCAGAGCAGCACGGGGCGGCAGGAAAGCGCCGTAGCCACCCAGACAGACAGACTCAGTGTGGAGACTAAAGCCACTTGAGTATTTACATTAGGCCTAAGCACCCAGACAGGCTTTTAAAACAAGCCCCGGGATTTATAGCTGCTGGTGTCCTCACTATTAATATAGGCTGGAGCGGGATTTCAGTCAGTCACCGGGGCAAATAGGAGGGAGGGAATGGAAGACAATGGTTATTTCCAAATTAATCTTTCCTCAATTCTGCAAATCCTCTCTTCACTTCCTCCTCAAAACACACAGAGAAGGTCAGAGGGCAGGGACCTTCAACCTTCTCCTCCAATACGGTTGAGAAGTAGTTGAGCAGATAGGATGCCGGGAACAGCAGAAAGACTAATTCAGATGGAGCCATGGAGAAGGAGGAGAGAGGGGCTTTGGACACAGCAGCACAGAGAAAGATAACCAACTTGACTTCAACGTCAATCAACAAACTATAGCCTTCTAAACAGCAGAAGAAGATATAAATGTCTCTGACATTAAATGGAGTAAAGCTGATATCCCGTTGGACATTAACGAGTGTGTGTTCAATCATATTCACACAGGCTCAGTCCCCCAACACTTATCCAGCAACCAACACCACAACCCCCCTTCCCCAGACACTCACCCTGGCAGGACTTGCCGGCCTGGCAGTGGGTCATGTGGTTGAGGACGTTCTTCATGGTGCGGCAGTGTGGCAGGGCGCAGGCCCGCACCTCCCCGTTGGCCTGCTCCCGCCGCTGGCACTTGTGGGCGTGGAGCAGCAGGACCAGCTGTTGCTGGATGAGCTTGCGCTTCTCTGGGTCGGCCGTGTGGCTCGCAGTCGCTGCAGACACCCCACCGCCAGGGACCATGGAGGATACCTGCTGCATCTGGGCCTTGGGAGGGAAACGCAACAAATAAGTGAGGCAGACTGGATTTATTTGAAACTTAGCTTGAACCCAATTACTTGAATTGGAACTGGGTTGCTTGAATTGGATCCCTGAACCGTTTATATTGAAATGGAATCACCCAATCCCGGTAATTAAGCCTACTTATACAAGTACATTACTTTCACAATTTGAAAAAGAAAAGCTGATCTACAATGACTAAACACATTTATGCCGAGATCAACGGGGTGAGGTTTGATTAGGGAGAAAGAGGGAAAACACTTGTGTGAGAAAGACAAAGAGCGGAGGACGGCAGGGGGAAGAGTGGTGAACAGAGAAAGAACGATTCCCAGACAGAATAATGGGAGGCAGCCAGTGAATGAATCAAAAAGAAAGAAAAGCCACCCCCCCAAAAGGCCTGGTAAACATCCAACTATTTCACATAAGACTCCATTAACCTTTAACCAAAATAGAAACACAACTATTTCCTCTGTAATGAGTTCATTAGGCCCTTTTCCTGTTCCTGGGAGAGAGATTTGCATGCAGTATTTACTCAGTGCCTTGAAAGAGACCCTTCTCTTTTTCTCTTCCTCTTTCCCTCATTCTCTCTCTCTCTCTGTACAACAATATTCTGAGTGGAGTGTCTTTTAACAAATGTTTCCCCTTCCAACAATCTCTCATTCTGCATTCCAGGCCTGGTTTTTGGAGATGGAAGAGAAATGTGTCAGAATAATTGTTCCAATACCGTGGCATTGGGAACTGCAGCGTTATTCAAAGTCAATGCAGAGACTAATGGACTCAGACTTCAGGAGAGTTGTCACTACGTGAGACTAAATCTGAAAGGATTTGATAGGCAGGGGGTAATTTTCACTGTATTGCTTCAACCAATCCTCTCATAGTACGTAGGATCTAGGGGTCAATGATAGGGGTTTTAGAGACCAGTCCTCTCTCTAACTAGGACCTAATCTAATCTCTTCAGTGTTCAAACATCTGAAAGGACTAGGTAGGTGTGCACACTAATATGATGATGGCTTCACTTAACCCTCTGATAAACTGAGTGGAGATTCCAACATATCTTTTGTATAGTCAGTACTTTCATATGTGAGAACACCAAGAGGGTAGGGGCAAGGTTACAAGTCTGAAACCCAAAGGCATGGGGACCACATCAGATCTGAGAGCTGATTTTTTGTGGCCCCCAGACAGATATCCGATTCCAACTGTTTAAGGGGGCGAGACGAAGAGGCTCGAGATCCAAATGGAAACAGATCTTTCCCAGAACCCTCCGTTTAGGTCATTGTGTAAACTTACCACAGGTTTGCGTTTCTCCTTTTCTACAAAGTTGGAGGAACTTACCAGGTTTGGCATGCTGCTGGCCCCTTTCAGGTCACTGGGGAAGGGGGGCAGGCTGTTGGCCCCTTTCAGGTCACTGGGGAAGGGGGGCAGGCTGTTGGCAAGTGCTGCCTTGTTCCGGAGCTGCTGCTGGGCGTTCACCCCCATCTGCTGCTGGGCCCCGCCTTGACCGTACTGCTGCCCAAAAGGACTGCCAGCCATACCCATCTACAGAGAGACAAGGGATTAGGACCATCTCTGAGGTGAACCAGGTCTCTATTCATGAGTTTCAAAATGGGTCAAGAAGGACCAGGACAATGTATGATTTGGGACTGTAAAACTGAAACTAACCTATTGGGTTCAAATGAAATTGGGCCCCAACACTGCAAAGCCCAGCCACAGGTTTCCCTACTGCACACAATACCAAAGAGCCTGGTGTTTTAGCACTGATTCTGTGGGGATTGTCTAGAAGGGGAGAATGACATGCAATGATGGGTCTGCCGGTTGACATCTGTCTCTCCGTGGTTGAGATAAGAGGAAGTGGCCCCTGTTACAAGGCCTCCCCAAATCACGCCATCTCTCAACCACAACATGTGATAGTAAACAAGGGAGCACCTAAACCTAACACAGGCTAGGTATAGATATGAATATATGTCTTACAAGTTACTTGTAGATGATTATACATGTCGGATCTTGTGGACGAGCTCATTGAAATAGATGAAAATAGGAGAGAGAGGTCAGATGCAATGTGACTTATTTCAACAGGTCTTTGTCCCCCCCATCGTTATAACTGCCAAACCCAAAATCAGCCAAATAAGGAAACAGGGGTATGAAAGAAACATTTACCCATGAGTGGCTGCCAAATCCCATCCATTTATCTATCTACCATCATTAAACTTCCTTGACTAGCTTTTCAATGTGAGTTGAACACATAAAAGACACTATTTCAGAGACAATGGGTGGTGCAAGATCTGCTGCAGGCATGGACAGAATAGTTAGGTGCGCGGCTACAATCTCTTTAGAATAAATAAAAAAAACACAAATGTTGATCTTCCAATATGACCAATAAGGTTTAAAACATGCAATTATGACATCTACAATGAGTATACCAAACCTTAGAAACACCTTCCTAATATTGAGTTGCAACCCCATTTGCCCTCCACATGCCCTGACAAATTCAGGCTAAGGCCTCTACAAGGTGTCGAAAGCGTTCCACAGGGATGCTGGCCCATGTTGAGTCCAATGCTTCCCACAGTTGTGTCAAGTTGGCTGGATGTCTTTTGGGTGGTGGACCATTGTTGATACACACAGGAAACTGTTGAGCGTGAAAAAAAACAGCAGCGTTGCAGTTCTTGACACAAACCGGTGCGCCTGGCACCTACTGCCACACCCCATTCAAAGGCCTTTACAGAGCATTCGGAAAGTATTAATTGTGTTATGTTACATCCTTATACTAAAATGGAGACTTGTTTTGCACATTGTTTTGCACACAATACCCCAAAATGACAAAGCAAAAACAGGTTTAGATTGAAAGATCACATTTACAAAAGTATTCAGACCCTTTACTCCGTACTTTGTTGAAGCACCGATTACAGCCTTTGCGTCTTCTTGGGTAAAAACACTACAAACTTGGCACACCTGTACTTGGGGAGTTTCTCCCATTCTCCGCAGATCATCTCAAGCTCTGTCAGGTTGGATGGGGAGCATTGCGCTACAGCTATTTTCACAGATGATCGATCGGGTTCAAGTCCAGGCCACTCAAGGACATTAAGAGACTGTCCCAAAGCCACTCCTGCGTTGTCTTGGCTGTGTGCTTAGAGTCGTTGGAAGGTGAACCTTCGACCCAGTCTGAGGTCCTGAACTCTCTGGAGTAGGTTTCATCAAGGATCTCGCTGTACTTTGTTTCATTAATCTTTTCCTCAATCCTGACTAGTCTCCCAGTCCCTGCCGTTGAAAAACATCCCCACAGCATGATGCTGCCACCAACATGCTTCACCGTAGGGATGGTGCCCGGGTTCCTCCAGACGTGACGCTTGGCATTCAGGCCAAAGAGTTCAAACTTGGTTTCATCAGACCAGAGAATCTTGTTTCTCATGTTCTGAGAGTCCCTTAGGTGTCTTTTGGTAAACTCCAAGTGGGCTGTTATGTGCCTTTTACTGAAGAGTGGCTTCCGTTTGGCCACTCTACCATAAAGGCCTGATGGAGTGGTGGAGTCCTGCAGAGATGGTTGTCCTTCTGGAAGGTTCTCCCATCTCCACAGAGAAACTCTGGAGCTCTGTCAGAGAGACCATTGGGTTCTTGGTCACCTCCCTGACCAAGGCCCTTCTCCCCCAATTGCTCAGTTTGGCCAGGCGACCAGATCTCGGAAGAGTCTTGGTGGTTCCAAACTTCTTCCATTCAAGAATGACGGAGGCCACTGAATTTTTTTGGTACCCTTCCCCAGATCTGTGCCTCGACACAATCCTGTCAGAGCTCGACAATTCCTTCAACCGCATTACTTGGTTTATGCGCTGACATGCACTGTCAACTGTGGGACCTTATATAGACAGGTATTTGCCTTTCCAAATCATGTCCAATCAATTAAATGTACCACAGGCGGCCTCCAATCAAGTTGTAGAAACATCAAGGATGATCAAAGGAAACAGGATGCACCTGAGCTCAATTTCAAGTCTATTATCAAAGGGTCTGAATACTTATGTAAATAAAAATACATTTTCTAAAATTTTGAAAAACTTTTTTCACATTGTCATTATGGGGTATTGTGTGTAGATTGATGAAGAAAAACATTTATTTAATCCATTTTAGAATAAGGCTGTAATATAACAACATGTGGAAAAGGGTTTGAATACTTTATGCATGGACTGTACATCATTTGTCTTGCCCATTCACCCTCTGAATGACACACGTACACAATCCATGTCTCAATTGTCTTAAGGCTTAAAAATCCTTCTCTAACCCGTCTACTCCCCTTCATCTACACTGATTGAAGTGGATTTAACAAGTGACATCAATAAAGGATCATATCTTTCACCTGGATTCACCTGGTCAGTCTGTGTCATGGATTCACCTGGTCAGTCTGTGTCATGGATTCACCTGGTCAGTCTATGCCATGGATTCACCTGGTCAGTCTATGTCATGGATTCACCTGGTCAGTCTATGTCATGGATTCACCTGGTCAGTCTGTGTCATGGATTCACCTGGTCAGTCTGTGTCATGGATTCACCTGGTCAGTCTGTGTCATGGATTCACCTGGTCAGTCTGTGTCATGGATTCACCTGGTCAGTCTGTGTCATGGATTCACCTGGTCAGTCTATGTCATGGATTCACCTGGTCAGTCTATGCCATGGATTCACCTGGTCAGTCTATGTCATGGATTCACCTGGTCAGTCTATGTCATGGATTCACCTGGTCAGTCTATGTCATGGATTCACCTGGTCAGTCTATGTCATGGATTCACCTGGTCAGTCTATGTCATGGGAAGAGCAGGCGTTCCTAATGTTTTGTCAGTGTATAGCTCAGGTCTTCAGCAATCAGCAGTTACCTCATCCATTTTTGGACTTTATGATATTTACCCAATAAATACCTCATTAGTTTACAATGTCGTACCCCATCAGAACCCAAAATATAAGCTTGTTTTACCCCAATGTTTGTAAACAAATTAAATGTAAACAAACACTGTTTAGCCACAAATCATGGTTAAAACTATACTTTTGATATCAAAGACAGTCCTTGCATCCATAGCTCAGTCTTTGAATTGGAGAATGATTACATTTCCCCAGCCCAATCCCTCAGATTTTTACCGAAACAGGGGCGAGGAGATCATTTGTTATCGTTTCAACTGCTGATTGCCACTTCAGTATGTTGGATGACTAGCAATCGAGCATAATGACCTAATCCCCATTTCTAGTCCATCCTTCTCCTGGTGTGCATGTGTACACAGCCCTGCCTGCTCTGCTCTAGCAGCATGCTCCTCTACTGTGCTCCGCTGTGCTTAGTGGCGAGGAGGAGGCTCTCCCGCCGTTGTCAGCGCTCCAGCAGACAGATGAAAGAGCCGGAGACCAGCAGCATTGTAGCCACGCTCAACAGCTGAGCTCTAGTCTGCCCCACCCCCTACATACAGTGGAGCTCTGAAACGCCAACTTCCGCTCTGCCTCACGTTCACTTTAGTCTCCCACAAACAAACGGTCTCACGCGCCTGGGCTAGCACAGGCACGCACACGCTTACTGACTGGCTAACACACTTCAAGCTTTTTACACGCAGGCCAACTCTAGACCCTCCCTAGCTCTGACACACACACTTCTTCCTACCTGAGCTGTTATTTAGCACATCTTCCATAGTCACAACAGCTTTAGGACGCCCCAACACACACTCTTTTTATCATACCGGTACTGAAGATTATACAGTTGGCATTTCAAAATACTCCAGTATACAGTATACCACCCAAGCATAAAACACACACAACAGCACAGGGGAATCAACTCCCAACTTCTAACTAGAGCGAACATGCACTAAAAAGTAATATATTCAAAACACACCCCAGACAGATGTGGAGACGGCCTCTGAAATAGCCGCGTTCCCTCTCTCCATCCCTCGCTCCTCCTCCTTTCTCTCCTTCCACACACACACACCCCTTAACATGATTTACAGCTCCATTATGAGCCAAGGGGCCAGGGAGGGCCAGCACACACACACACAATTGGAAGAGAAAGAAGAAAATAAGGAGAAAGAAAAATAATGAAGGTAAACTAGAGAGAGGAAGAGAATGTTAGAGGGACAGCGAGAGAGAAAGAGGACTCACGGAGAATGAATGAGAAAGAAAACAAAATAGAGAATGAGAGAGTTCACATGCCCTATGCCAAACCAGGGGTGTACCGCTTGAATTTCTTTGAATGACATTGGTAGCAGTACTGTAGCTAACGGAAACAACGACAGACCTGAGAGTATACCAGGTTGTGGTTGTCTCTGTTTCAAATAGTTGTCTCATGGCCAGACCACAAACCCAAAGGCTCTTTTACGTGCAACCAGTGCCACCATTGCAGAACTATCGCACAGGAAAAGTCTTCTGTTGATAGCTTCTAAAATGGAGTATTCCGTCAAGCACTTCATTAACTGTAAAACCACTCATGTCATCTACAGATTGGAATGTCCACAGTGCAAGGTGTTCTACATTGGACGGACAAAGAGACGCCTTCAAGACCGCTTAGTGGAACACAAGTACGCCATACGAGTTGGCAATGAAGACGACCCCATGGCAAGGCACTACAAGTCCTTACACCATGGCAAGGCACTACAAGTCCCTACACCATGGCAAGGCACTACAAGTCCTAACACCATGGCAACCCTGCCTCCCTACAAGCTAAGGGTATTGATCATGTTCCGGCCTCAATTAGAAAAGGGGACCGTCTTAAACAGCTGAACCAAAGGGAAAGTGTTGGGATTTATAAATTACATGCCACTAAGTACCCTGGTTTAAATGAAGATATGGGTTTACAAACTACATGCCACTAAGTACCCTGGTTTAAATGATATGGATTTATAAATTACATGTCACTAAGTACCCTGGTTTAAATGAAGATATGGGTTTACAAATTACATGCCACTAAGTACCCTGGTTTAAATTATATGGATTTATAAATTACATGCCACTAAGTACCCTGGTTTAAATTATATGGATTTACAAATTACATGCCACTAAGTACCCTGGTTTAAATTATATGGATTTACAAACTACAGGCCACTAAGTACCCTGGTTTAAATTAAGATATGGATTTACAAATTACATGCCACTAAGTACCCTGGTTTAAATGATATGGATTTACAAATTACATACCACTAAGTACCCTGGTTTAAATTATATGGATTTATAAATTACATGCCACTAAGTACCCTGGTTTAAATGATATGGATTTATAAATTACCTGCCACTAAGTACCCTGGTTTAAATGAAGATATGAATTTACAAATTACATGCCACTAAGTACCCTGGTTTAAATGAAGATATGGGTTTACAAACTACATGCCACTAAGTACCCTGGTTTAAATGAAGATATGGGTTTACAAACTACATGCCACTAAGTACCCTGGTTTAAATGATATGGATTTATAAATTACATGCCACTAAGTACCCTGGTTTAAATGAAGATATGGGTTTACAAATTACATGCCACTAAGTACCCTGGTTTAAATTATATGGATTTATAAATTACATGCCACTAAGTACCCTGGTTTAAATGATATGGATTTACAAATTACATGCCACTAAGTACCCTGGTTTAAATGATATGGATTTATAAATTACATGCCACTAAGTACCCTGGTTTAAATTAAGATATGGATTTACAAACTACAGGCCACTAAGTACCCTGGTTTAAATTAAGATATGGATTTATAAATTACATGCCACTAAGTACCATGGTTTAAATGATATGGATTTATAAATTACATGCCACTAAGTACCCTGGTTTAAATGAAGATATGAATTTACAAATTACATGCCACTAAGTACCCTGGTTTAAATTATATGGATTTATAAATTACATGCCACTAAGTACCCTGGTTTAAATGAAGATATGAATTTACAAATTACATGCCACTAAGTACCCTGGTTTAAATTATATGGATTTACAAACTACAGGCCACTAAGTACCCTGGTTTAAATGAAGATATGGATTTCTCACCTTTCCTATAGGGTTGTGAGAGGTCCATTTTCTGTCATCTAGTGGACATTTTGCTCTATTGCCCTAAGCTATGTTTAGACTGTTGTCCATGTTTGCTGTGTTCCAGTGTACTATGGAATAGACAGCTCTCCTATTCTTGACACTTTGCCCAGTCAAATTTAAGGTTAGAACTACCTTTCTAGGCGTTCTGATGCTTCTTGCTTGGAGTTGAATTTGTTGATAACATATGTACAGTATTTCACTTTTTAATGTGTATAGTAATGCTTACTAGATGTTGTCCAATGAATTCTGTAAACACTCCCCCTTCAAATCAGAGCTGACTGGAAAAGCTGTTCAAAAGAGGATATTATAATTTCTTTGTACTCCCTGAGGAAGACCATGCAGAGGAAATGCATCAGAGTTATTAAACTTAGTTTCCATTGAACATGCCATACAGATAAAGGCATTTTAATTAATTATATGAAGTGCCTTGGTCCTCCTCGTTTTTTGATGACCAATTAACCTCTCTGCGCACCGAACCCGTTAGCGGGATTAAATTCGACAACATACGGTGATCGCTACATAAATAGTCATATTAAACATTAATGAAAATAAAAGTGTCTCACATGGGTCGAAAGCCTAGAATCTTGCTAATCCAACTGCGTCGTCAGATTTAAATGATTTACTGCAAAAGAATACGATGCGATTATCTGAGGATAGAGACCCATAAAAAACAACTATTTCAACCAGCACAGGCGTAACAAAATCACAAACTGCAATGAAATAAATAGTTTACCTTTGACGATCTTCCTCTGTTTGCAATCCCAATGCTCATTGTTACACAATGAATTATCTTTTGTTTGATAAAATACATTTTTATAGCCTAACACGAAACATTTTGTGAACCGCTTGTGTCGTGAATTCCGTCTCATTCCATTTTCGACGACACATTCGATGTAAATACACAAACGAAACATGACTTTTCCAGTCACGTTTGGTTTCATTGCAATCAACTGGTTTGTTTGTAACACAACCAAACCTGATGGGTCATTTCGTGGGATGTATTGACTGAAAGAAACCGATTTGAAGACAACAAGTAATGACATCATTGTGCACCAATAATATGACCGCTCTTTCGTTGATTGACTGTATTTTAACCCAATGACCACTGATCATCTTGAAATCTAGCTGGGTAGATAGCCAATGAGCTGAGGTAAACGGCAATATGTAATGTTTATGTGTTGGAAGACCAACCCATGTAGTAAACTCTGGCGTAAAGAGGGTCATTCGCCATTAAAGTTTCATACCGGAAGGAGCAACGCATGTTACGCACAACATTGTTTTGGTAAAGCGCGTCTTCAGCTGTTTATATCTCAATCAGTATGGCGACTAAGTCAGGGAAAGCTAAATCGGAGTACAGATGTAAACACAATTTTAGAAGAAATTGATCGGGAAAATGAGACAGATTGTTGTAGGACGATTCATTTAGCGATTCCCAAATGGAGGAATATTTTTTGAACGGAGAGGACATCGTTTTGGACTGGTAAGTTTCTCATGCCAATGCCGTTGTTTAAAATGAATAATATAAAATATTATTTGTGAAATGAAATAGCCTATTTGAGGCTGTTGAGGGGAGGGCAGGCCCACAACAATGGCCAAAGTGAAATGGAGACAGTAGATACAGCTGGTCTGTTGTAATATAATAAAGACAGAACTAGCTGGTCTGTCATAATATAATAGAGACAGTAGATCTAGCTGAAAAGTCATAATATAAAAGACAGTAGATCTAGCAGGTCATTATATATTCAACCTTATGTACTTCAACCTTCAACCTTAACCTTATGTACTTTATATATTTCTGTTTATTATACCTGTTGATACAGGGCTCATATGTGAAACTATTCTAACTGAACATTTTCTTTCACAGTGACACTGACTCCGAATGGGAGCCCCCAGTGCCAAGATGTCCATCCCCCACTGAAGCTGGTTCATCAAGCTCCTGCAACAAGTGGTGTTCATCTGCCTAAATGTATTTCTGCAGGCATGGATGTGCCTCAGGGCCAAAAGGGCACAGCATGGAGGCATCGCTGTGTTCTTTGCAAAATGAAGTTCCCCATCACCTGCACCACGAGCTTGGTGACCCTCTGCTTTACAGCAG
Organism: Oncorhynchus mykiss; assembly: GCF_013265735.2. Classification (NCBI taxonomy): domain Eukaryota; kingdom Metazoa; phylum Chordata; class Actinopteri; order Salmoniformes; family Salmonidae; genus Oncorhynchus; species Oncorhynchus mykiss. Next base: position 59,350,105 of record NC_048577.1, read on the forward strand.
AAAGAGACTGCTGTGGCACCTGGCATCAGCAGCACAATATTGTGTAGAGGACTGAGGGTCTTCCAAATATTTTGGTATTTTGAATATAGTTATTCCATTCAAAATGTATAACTTCACCAATTTGGCCACTTGGGTACATTTGGGCTACTTGTGTGGGCCACCTGGGTGACTTCATGATAAATGTCATGTAGCACACTCATTTTGGAAGTTATCATTCTGAAACTTTGCACAAGTACTGTTGCACATCTGCTCATCAAGGTGGGGATGAATTATATTTCAATTCAGGAAGTACACTGAAATTACTTTTCTCTTCAATTAGAAACATTTGGAATGAGGATTTTTGTTTGGTCTACTGTCTGAATGAATGGAATTGACCCCTAACCTGGTTCTGATTCAGACAGATACTAAGAACGCAGGACTGACACTCTGGTGTCTGCCACACTTCAGCAGCATGCGTTAGTCTTGTGGCAGCTGTGCAATGTCAATACTGCCAGAGCCAGCTCTTTTATCTAGCAACCACAGCCTAACCAACGTACCATGGCATGTACACACTATCCTCCATGGCTTGAAATCCCTCTTTCTCCTGGCAGTAGGTTGGATGGTGAAGATACACTCAGGGTTGACCCTGCTACTGTTGCTGGGGCCTAACTATGGAACATTCGCAGAGAACTGGAGACATGATGTTACTCCCTGTCAGTACTGTGTAAGAAAGCAACGCCAGACAGTCACGTGTGTCAGCGAGCCCGGGGGTTTGTTTTATGTGGTGACAGCCTGCATGTGTCGAGTCTGTATGAACTAGCAAGCTGGTTTCCCCGTAGGTTCCTGTCAAACCACAACAGTAGCAGAGAAAATCCATAGACATCCATGAAACTAGCACTACCACACAACTACTACGCACTTTTCACAAATCAACAGATAAAGCTTGTCTTTCTCTAAACACTACTATGCTTTCTCAGACTTGTCATCAGTACAAACAATCTCCCTTCACCCACCTATATCCACATTCCAAAACAACTCGAAGCAGGTAAATAGTAGGCCTAAGTCTATGGGATATTAATGAAATACCAAGCTAGAATCAAGTTACAGGCCTAACCATAGCATTCAAATTAAATATATGGGCCTAACTCTCCATGCTTTAGCCTCAGCCTTACCTACAAGCGAGACAGGCGGGGGAACACCTATACACCGACCTCAGAGCAGACAGCAGGCTGACTCCAGTTGCTCCAACCAGCTAAGCCAAGCAAGGGAATCCAGTAGATAATGTTAGCATTGATCCGCTATGGAGACCTCTGACTACAGTAGCTATAGGAAAAATCCTGTTATTGGAAAAGACTATTCGGAGGTCAGCCTGTGCTCCTAACATGCTATGAAAGGTCACTTCTGCTGTTCTGGAGGGATGTATTCAACACCCCAGCTGGGTGTCCTGTTCCTCCAAAAATCCCAGGGTAAGATTACAGATGGATGGAGACAAGGATGCATCAGAGAGAGAGACCCAACAGATGCATGTGTACATGTACTGACCAACGGGGATTATAGCGCTCAATCGGTACAAGAACAATGCACACTCACACTGAGCAGGGAATCCCTGTTCCAAACAGAGACATGACTTTGAATCTCATAGCTCAACAGTGATATGAGCAGGGATACCAGAGCTGTACCAATGATTCTGTCACCAAACCAACAACAAGCTTCCTATCTGGACAGACAGATGTACTGATGTAAAGCACGCATGAAACAGACAGCCATGATGCATTAACAAGCCATTTAGAAAGCGTTGCTCCCAGAGCACGGGAAGACTGTGGGACACAGTAAAGCAAGGACATCATTTCCCACTCCCATCTGTGTCAAGCCTGGATGAATATAATGAAATAAAAGGTAAATATACAGTACCAGTCAAAAGTTGACACAACTTTTCTTTATTTGTACCATTTCCTACATTGTAGAATAATAGTGAAGACATCAAAACTATGAAATCATGTAGTAACCAAAAATTGTTTTATATTTGAGATTATTCTAAGTAGCCACCCTTTGCCTTGATGACAGCTTTGCACATACTTGGCACTCTGTCAGCCAGCTTCATGAGGTAGTCACTTGGAATGCATTTCAATTAACAGATTTGCCTTGTTAAAAGTTCATGTTTGAGCCAATCGGTTGTTGTGACATGGTGGGAGTGGTATACAGAAGATAGCCCATATTATGGCAAGTACAGCTCAAATAAGCAAAGAGAAATGACAGTCTATCATTACTTTCAGACAGAAAATTAAGAACTTTGAAAGCTTCTTCAAGTGCAGTCGCAAAAACCATCAAGCGCAAAGATGAAACTGGCTCTCATGAGGACCGCCACAGGAAAGGACAATGCAGAGTTCTCTGCAGCAGAGGATAAATTAATTGCAACCCAAATAAATGCTTCACATAGTTAAAGTAACAGACATCTTAACAACTGTTCAGAGGAGACTGCATGAATCAGGCCTTCATGGTCGAGTTGCTGCAAAGAAACCACTACTAACGGACACCAATAAGAAAAGGAGACTTGCTTGGGCCAAGAAACACAAGCAATGAACATTACACCGGTGGAAATATGTCCTTTGGTCTGATGAGTCCAATTTTTGGTTCCAATAGCCGTGTCTTTGTGAGATGCAGAGTAGATTAACGGGTTATCTCCACATGTGTGGTTCTCAACATGAAGCACAAAGGAGGTGGTGCTTTGCTGGTGACACTGTCAGTGATTTATTTAGAATTTAAGGCACACATAACCAACATGGTTACCACAGCATTCTGCAGCGATACGCCATCCCATCTGGTTTGCCCTTAGTGGGACTATCATTTGTTTTTCAACAGGACAATGACCAAACACACCTCCAGGCTGTGTAAGGGCTATTTGACCAAAAAGAAGAGTGATGGAGTGCTGCATCAGATGACCTGGCCTCCACAATCAGCCGACCTAAACACCAATTGAGATGTTTTGGGATGAGTTGGACCGCAGAGTGAAGGAAAAGCAGCCAACAAGTGCTCAGCATAAGTGGGAACTCCTTCAAGACAGTTGAAAAAGCATTTCAGGTGAAGTTGGTTGAGAGAATGCCAAGAGTGTGCAAAGCTGTCATCAAGGCAAAGGGTGGCTACTTTGAAGAATATAAAATATTAAGTATATTTTCATTTGTTTAACACTTTCTTGTTTACTAGATGATTCCATATGTGTTATTTCATAGTTGTGATGTCTTTATTATTATTCTACAATGTAGAATATAGTTCAAATAAAGAAAAACCCTTGAGTGAGTAAATGTGTCCAAACTTGACAGGTACTGTATATATAAATGACCAATGTATTTACTATGTATATATAAATGACCAATGTATTTACTCCAGTTTTACAATCACAAATCATAGGCCATGGCAATGAGTTTTCCTGACCAGACTAGTCAAAACCCTCGGTCCCGAGTGAAGCCAGACAGTAAACAGACAGTACATGCACCAACACTCACCTTATTCATGTTGCTAGCCTGCTGGGCGTTCATGGCGTTGTGAGCTCCCATCTGCCCTCCTCCCTGAGCCAGAGTCTCAGCCAGCACACTGCTGCCTCCCGGCCCCACGCCCCCCCCAGCACCCTGCATGGCCTGGACCTGGTACTGCTGCAGCCCCAGCCTGCCCCGTCCTGCCGGCCCCAGGGCCCCGTTCATCACCTGGCCCGGCATCCCGTGTCCATGGCTGTTCATCATGGCCTGGTTGAAGCCCACCATGGAGCCGTTGCCTTGTTGTCCGCTGGCGGGGCTTCCTTTCTGGGCTTGGTTGGGCGAGCCCTGGCCCATGGGGACTTTCCCCATCATGGGGCCCATGCCACCGGACCCAGCACCGCCCGCTCTCAGGAGCTCAGACAGCTGCTTGTGTTTGGCGGCAGCGTCAGGGACCATGGAGCCCAGGCCCCGGGGACCTCCTCCAGGCACTCCTCCCCCACCGCCAGGGGCACCGTTGGAGGGCATGCCCATCAGGCCACCCAGGTCCCCATTTGGGATCAGCTCGTCTGGGAGGTCATTCTCCAGGTCGAACAGCGACACCAGGTCTAATGGGAGAAAAATTTAGTTTAGAAGGCGTGGTTTCTACACCTGTTCTCTCAGTAACTTTCAGTCATGTGCTCGTTTGACAAGAAACTGTCCAAAGGAAAAAACACTCATACAAATGAACAAATTACCATCAAACGATTTCTACACTACAAACACCTTCTATACCTGGCATACTCCAACCGGGCAGAAGCATTGCTTCGCAAAAAAAAATAAGCCGGCAGAGTCAAAATCGAATTGTTGCTGTCAACATTAAAATGAAGGGAAAGTCCCCACAGAACAGAAGAGTATCCAATTCACAGATAGTCAAAACGGCAGTCAGAGTGAGATAAAGGCTCAGGCCAGTTTACCATCAGCCTGCCTGACTGTTAGCGTGGCTGTCAAAAGTTACCAATTGTCCAAATATAGTCCAGGAACAGAACGGACGACAGTCCTGCCTTTGCACAATACACAAACACGCCCTTACTGAAAGTCACATTTAGTACTGACGAACACCACAACCGACACACGACCTACACAACCGACACACACAACTGACCTACACAGACAACCTACACAGACCGACACACACAAGCTAGACACACACACGCACACACACACACACCCTACACACACAACCCACACACACAACCCACACCACCCACACCTACACAACCTACACAACCTCACACCTACACAACCTCACACCTACACAACCTCACACCTACACAACCTCACACCTACACAACCTCACACCTATACAACCTCACACCTATACAACCTCACACCTATACAACCTCACACCTCTATACCATTTGTATTTCATATACCTTTCATTATTGGATGTTCTTAAAGGCACTATAGTATTGCCAGTGTAACAGTATAGCTTCCGTCCCTCTCCTCTCCCCTACTTGGGCTCGAACCAGGAACACATCGACAACTGCCACCCTCGATGCATCGTTACCCATCACTCCACAAAAGCCCGGCCCTTGCAGTGCAAGAGGAATAACTACTCCAAATCTAAAAGCGAGTGACGTTTGAAACAGTATTAGCGCACACCCAGCTAACTAGCTAGCCATTTCACATTGGTTACACCAGCCATTAGGCTGATAGGCTCGAAGACATAAACAGCGCTGTGCTTGCGAAGAGCTGCTGGCAAAACGCACGAAAGTGCTGTTTGAATGAATGATTACGGGCCTGCTGCTGCTCAGTCAGACTGCTCTATCAAATCAGACTTAATTATAACATAATAACACACAGAAATACGAGCCTTTAGTCATTAATATGATCGAATCCGGAAACTATCATTTCGAAAACAAAACGTTTATTATTTCCGTGAAATACCGAACCGTTCTGAATTTTATCTAACGGGTGGCATCCATAGGTCTAAATATTCTTGTTACATTGCAAAACTTTCAATGTATGTCATAATTACGTAAAATTCTGGCAAATAAGTTTGCAATGAGCCAGGCAGCCCAAACTGTTGCATATACCCTGACTCTGCGTGCAATGAACGCAAGAGAAATGACAATTTCACCTAGTTAACATTGCCTGCTACACTGGATGAGTAGTTATAACTAGTGATTATGATTGATGGTTTTTATAAGATAAGTTTAATGCTAGCTAGCAATTTACCTTGGCTTCTACTGCATTCGCGTAATGAAAACCATTAAAATCGGTCAACCTCTACTACACACACACACACAACCTAGACACACAGACCGACACACACACACAACCGACACACACACACCCAACACAGACCGACACACACACACACACCCGACACAGACCGACACACACACACCCGACACAGACCGACACACACACACACACACACACAACCGACACAGACCGACACACACACACACAACCGACACAGACCGACACACAACCGACACAGACCGACACACACACACAACCGACACAGACCGACACACACACAACCGACACAGACCGACACACACACACAACCGACCGACACATCACACACACACACCCGACACAGACCGACACACACACACACACAACCGACACACACACACACACACACACAACCGACACACACACACACAACCGACACAGACCGACACACACACACACACACAACCGACACAGACCGACACACACACAACCGACACAGACCAACACACACACAACCGACACAGACCGACACACATACACACAACCGACACAGACCGACACACACACACACACACCCGACACAGACCGACACACACACACCCGACACACACACACACCCGACACAGACCGACACACACACACACAACCGACACAGACCGACACAGACCGACACACACACACAACCTACACCGACCGACACACAATCCCAGCTGCTGGATATGCTAGCTTAATCTACCCCTTCCTCTCTCTGCTGCTGGAGTGTGGCCCACATGCTAATCTAGGACTGAAGAACTGCAGTCTGCTTGGAAGCTGTGCCAAGACTGGGTGTGTGTGTGGGTTTCTGCTCCCCCTTGTTCACTGCAGAGAGGTCCCAAGGCAATTCCTAAAAATAGCCTAGCCGTGTACCTGGGTTTCCACTGGGAAAATATGGTGCCTAACATTTTTGAAATTTACCGGACCCATGTGCATTGGGTGCGTAACCCAATTAGGGCATCAACCCACGGTGCTCAGAATGATATCTGTCAGAGGTCAGAACCTTGTAATACCAGGATGTAGGATGGGACATAAACCTAACAACTTCAATTACTAATCTCTCTTACCAGAGAAAATAAATTATATTCACTGAGAATACATCTCAGTGTTCACCTAATAGCAGGAACAACTCCATCTAGGTGGTCAGAACCAGGTAATATAAGGATGTATGACGCAAAAATAAACCTAACGATATCAATAATTAATTTCTCCTAACAAATTTTTTTTTTACTGAGAATACATTACATAGGATGAAGCAATACTCCAAGCCGCAGCTCCATACTACTTGCCTGACAGAGAACTGATCATATACACACGTTGTTGGGGAGGGTTTGGCAAGGGGTGTGGGGGGGTCCAGAGGTGACTTTGGACCATTTCATTGGATTCATCATGTCTAACTCATTGTTACAAAACAGTTTGGGTCAAATGCTGTGTAAAGTACCATATTTATTAAATAATATATTTTGGAGGTGAAATTACACTACAGTGTACTTTGAAGCAAGGTAAGACATGCCTCATAAAACGGTCAGGTTTCAAACAATGAAGTACGTTTCCAAAATGCATACTGCAATGCTCATTGCAAAGTGCTATGTGATGCACTTGAAGCCTGCCTATCGTCGCCTGTGCATTTGAATGGCGAATTTCTTTCAGTGAAATACGGAACCGTTCCGTATTTTATCTAACGGGTGGCATCCCTAAGTCTAAATTGCTGTCACATTGTACAACCTTCAATGTTATGTCATAATTCCGTAAAATTCTGGCAAATTAGTTCGCAATGAGCCAGGCGGCCCAAATTGCAATGAACGCAAGAGAAGTGACAATTTCACCTGGTTAACTTTTTATGGCTGCAGGGGCAGTATTGAGTAGCTTGGATGAAAAGGTGCCCATTGTAAACGGCCAGCTCCTCAGTCTCAGTTGCTAATATAAGCATATTATTATTAGTATTGGATAGAAAACACTAAAGTTTCCAAAACTGTCAAAATATTGTCTGAGTATAACAGAACTGATATTGCAGGCGAAACCCGGAGGAAAATCAAAACAGGAAGTGGCTTCTATTTTGAAAACTCCATGTTCCATAGCCTCCCTTTTCTGGATTTAAAGGGATATTAACCAGATTCCTTTCCCTATCGCTTCCTCAAGGTGTAAACAGTCTTCAGACATAGTTTCAGGCTTTTATTTTGAAAAATGAGCAAGAACGTTAACATCGCGTCAAGTGGTCACATGAGTTTTGTTCACGCAACAGAGTTTGGATAGGTATTGCTTTTCCCTCTCCTACTGTGAAAGACCTTTGCGGTTGATATATTATCGATTATATATTTCAAAAACAACCCGAGGATTGATTATAAAAAAACCTTTCACATGTTTCTGTGGACATTACGGAAACTATTTGGAATTTGTCTGCGTTGTCGTGACCGCTCTTTCCTGTGGATTTCTGAACGTAACGCAACAAACAAACTTGAGTTATTTTGGATATAAAAATCATCTTCATGGAACAAAAGGAACATTTGTTGTGTAACTGGGAGTCTCGTGAGTGCAAACATCCGAAGATCAAAGGTAAACGATTCATTTGATTGTTTTTCTGATTTTCGTGACCAAGCTTCCTGATGCTAAGCGTACTTAATGTTGTGTCGTTCAATCGATAAACTTAAACGCTTGGATTGCTTTCGCTGTAAAGCATAGATTTTGAAATCTGACATGACAGGTGGATTAACAAAAGGCTAGGCTGTGTTTTCCTATATTGCACTTGTGATTTCATGAATATAAATATTTGTGGTAATATTTATTGAATGTAGCGCTATGCTATTCAGCGGTTGTTGATGACACTTATAAGGGGGATTGCAGCCATAACAAGTTAATATTGCCTGCTAACCTTTCTTTTTGCTAAATATGCAGGTTTAAAAATCTATACTTCTGTGTATTGATTTGAAGAAAGGCATTGATGTTTATGGTTAGGTACACATTGGAGCAACGACAGTCCTTTTTCACGAATGCACACCGCATCGATTATATGCAACGCAGGACACGCTAGATACACATAGTTGATATTACTTGTTTAATTAACTAGTGATTATGATTGATTGATTTTTACAAGATAAGTTTAGTGCTAGCTAGCAACTTCGTACTGCATTCGCGTAACAGGCAGGCTCCTCGTGAGGCAGGTGGTTAGGGCGTTGGACTAGTTAACCGTAAGGTTGCAAGATTGAATCCCTGAGCTGACCAGGTAAAAAATTGTCGTTCTGCCCCTGAACACGGCAGTTAACCCACTGTTCCTAGGCCGTCATTGAAAATAAGAATGTTCTTAATCGACTTGCCTAGTTAAATAAAGTTCTACATTTTTTTATTTTTTTAAAATCTGCACCCAAAAATACCAATTTCCGATTGTTATGAAAACTTGTAATCGGCCCTAATTAATCGGCCCTAATTAATCGGCCCTAATTAATCGGCCATTCCGATTAATCGGTCGACCTCTAATTAAAAGCTAGGGTTGCATTAAATAGGTGCACTATGTGTTAATGATGCATTTGGCAAATGTTCAATTTATTTGCAAAACATGTATAAACAAAAGCATTCATTGTCAAAGTTAATACATGTAATGTCTTCATATGTAAACTATGCAGAGGACTTCGTTCAATATATCGAATCAGTTTGTTTTCTTGCTCAAACCGCAAGCAACACTTGTAAAACTGACATTTGTCTAAAAACACAGGGATGTCGATTCAAACAGGACTAGTATTATCAGAAAAACAGTTGGTTAATCTGGCCCGTTTCCATTTAACTCATCTACACAGTAGGTTATTCTGGCCCGTTTCCATTTAACTCATCTACACAGTAGGTTATTCTGGCCCGTTTCCATTTAACTCATCTACACAGTAGGTTATTCTGGCCCGTTTCCATTTAACTCATCTACACAGTAGGTTATTCTGGCCCGTTTCCATTTAACTCATCTACACAGTAGGCTACAGTTCGATTGACATGCCATAAGACTATTTGAAGTCCTGTCTTCTGACCTTTTAATTTGTATTGTGTATCACAATCACACATAAAGCCAGCACTGCGATCATTATTTTATCACCGTACCAAATATTTTCCAAGCATTACTTTTATGGTCCTCCCTTTTTTATTTACCAGATAGCCTAAAACAATGTAAGAAAAAGCTCAGCATAAATCTATAATAATTTAGACATTTTTCTAGGCCAAGTATTTTTTAAGGTATGGTTGGTTCTCTTTACTCAACACATCCACCCTGTGGATATAACCACGGGGGACTGCAGGTTAAGAGTCAACCCGCACTTCTCAAGTGCTCGTGTGATAACTAAGATACATAAATGACTAATAAAAACACGTGGCAATTTAATTCCACTGCATTATGCAAATGAACCTCTAGACCAATCAGCAGGACCGGTCAAATGTATTTACATGGACTTGTATTTCCATCAATGAAGAGGCTAAAAAGCATTATTTTGCAACGGGATTTTTTTTCTCATCCAGACAATTCGCCGGCCCCCATTTTATTTATCTGTTTTCATTATTTTTTTGCAAAAGCCAGCTATTAAGGACTAAGAAACACCCTGCCGTGTAGTCCATTCTCACACCTTTCCATCCCAACTCCACAACCCCAACACATTACTGTCTCTCTGCTGTAATAACAGCTGTCTACCCAAACAATAACTGATACATGACAACGACAATGACTTTACTGTATCCGTTAGGAAGTTGTTTGTGTGTTTCATACATGTCTGAGGGGAGAGGTTGCACTGTGTTTCAACTAATAGGCTAACAATACCATGCCTCATTATCTGTAGTAGTGCTGAAGAGGGGTTGAGTAGGTGAGGAGGTTCTCCAAGGGAACAGTTGAACCACTTCATGACAACTCTGGCCTTGTGTCTGACAGCAGTGAGAAGTCAGTCACATAGTGAAGCTGTGCCTGAAATGAATCGGCACTGAGGCCTGGGTCGTGTTCATTTGGGCACCCAGTAGCAAAACGTTTTGCAATGGATAACGAAAAAAAAAAAAAAAAAAACATATTGGACAAGTCCATATTCATATAGCACCTCCCTCTTTCACTCAGTTGGAGCATTTTCGTCCAAGTGAACCCGGCCCAAGGCTGGACTGAACAGAGCGTTGAGGGGAACTCAAGAATAATTGTGTGCGTGTATGCAGAGAAGGGTGACTGACACAAGAGCCTGGGCTTCCCTCTCCAGTCTCCAGAGCAGCAGGGAACATTCTTGTGGCTGGCTAGGGCCTTTGGGAGGAATGAACTGAGTGCTGAGTAAACACAACACACACGCAAATAGAGAGAGCACTAATGAGGCCTAGAGTCCAAATCACATGCTCATGTCAAGGTCCTGCACGTAAGGGTGTGTGTGCACGCTCAGAAAAAGATAACAATGGCATGAGAGGCAAACCGTCGCACGCCCAGCGCAGTGCCTTGACTGTCAGGTTCTCAAGTTGGAGAGATCCTCCCTCTTCCAGAGTGGGAGCGCCTGAACAGGTTGCCAGGTTGTAATGGGATAGTCTGTTAGTGAGGTGAGACCAGTGCTGTCAGAGAACTCGAATGAAGATATACGGTCAGTTTAGGGGTTGAGCTTGACACCACTTAACCCCTTCATTAATTTGGCCGACAGTCACTGATTAATAATATCAGTAATTGCCATTTAGTATAAATAGTTCTACTAGGTCTGTACAATATGCACATATACTATGAAGGCAAGCACCTTTGTCTCAAGACACCACATCTAGTAGCAGCAGTCAGTCCTGTTACAGAGTGAGCATGTATAGAGAGTGAGACCAGGAGATGTGGCTTACAGAAAGAGAGACCAGCTGTAGTACCAGCATTCTGATAGACCATTCATCCATCTGACAACCATTTATTTTTAAAGTTCCATGGGCGAGAAGCCGAAACCCATCCAGGAGACAGCAGAATGCCAAGTGCAGCCAGGCGGGACATAAAAGTAGAACGATTTGAAAATACTTTGACATTTTGAGTCATCAAAAATCCTGAGAGTCCTCAAGGTTGTATAAGCTGAAGTGTGTCGGCTGGGCCACGACATGATGATTCACCCTGGTCTTTGTTACGACTGAAGCTGAACATCCTCCGGTAGACACACTCCAACCTGAGGTAAAAATAGTCAGGTTTCAGCACGCAGGAAGGCTGACTCTGATCCACAGACAATAGACCGGTTAGAGAGGGGGGGGGACTGGTCCACGGACCGGTTAGAGAGAGGGAGAAACTGGTCCACAGACCGGTTAGAGAGAAGAAAACTAGACCGGTCCACAGACAGGTCGGAGAGAGGGAGACCGGTCCACAGACAGGTCAGAGAGAGGGAGACCGGTCCACAGACAGGTCAGAGAGAGGGAGACCGGTCCACAGACAGGTCAGAGAGAGGGAGACCGGTCCACAGACAGGTCAGAGAGAGGGAGACCAGTCCACAGACAGGTCAGAGAGAGGGAGACCAGTCCACAGACAGGTCAGAGAGAGGGAGACCAGTCCACAGACAGGTCAGAGAGAGGGAGACACTCCTCAGCCACAGCTCCATTAAAACAACTGAGCCTCAGCCATACTCCACTGACAGGCTTTATTTGCCCTGCCTACTGAGCTCCCTGGACTCAAGCCGGGTTAGAATGAGACTTTTCTAGCTCAGCTTCACTGAAACAGTTAGTCTACCTCAGCCTTGTTGCAGACAGTCTAGTGAAGCCAAGCCTGAAATGAGAGGCCTCAAATGCATTGTTCTGAGCAGGAGAGTTGAGAAGGACTGTGTGTTTGTGAACCTGCCAATATCCCTCACTATCATCTCTTCTGATGGATCCTGACTCGCCCCTACTGACACTGACCTTAGGGCAGTTTGGCATGCCCTATTTGGAGAGGGTAAACTGTGCCTAAGGGGCCAGGCAACTCCTTCCTCTAGCTCCTTACAGCCGACTCAGGCAGCGGAGGGGAAGGGAGAAAAATACATAGATCGTGGCGCTAATGGGACTGATTAGATTTAAAAGGTTCAGACTACACGCAGCCGGGAGAATTTAGCATGCAGAAACCACCACTGCCGCCTCAGCAGCAGCGTATGCCTGAATGGCCAATTAGCTGCTTGCGGCGCAGCATTCAGCATCGGTCAAAGGGGACAGAGCAAAGTGAGTCTCCAAGCCTAGGTAAGACCTCGCCTTCACACACAGGCGTACACACACACATGCTTCTCTCCAAAGGTTACCAGGCAAGGGGGGATAAACACTGCAGTTAGTGACATGTGTTACCAATACCTCAACCATACACCGCTCTTAGCTAGCCTAGCTCAGAGAGTAAACAGTGGGCCAAGACTCTTAAGAAAAATATATAATAAACTTTTGCCTAATGTAAACTTATATTTGTTAAATTCTTTTGCACCAAATTGAAAAGGCAGGACATCCATATTCAAGTTTAAGACTAATGCAAATAAAAACCACCTGATTTGACCAGCATTCAACACCATAGTGTCCTTCAAGTGCATAAGCTTGAGGCCCTGGGTCTCAAACCCGCCCTGTGTAATTGGGTCCTGAACTTGACAGGCTGCCCCGAGGTGGCGAAGGTAGGAAAAAACATCACCACTCCGGTGATCCTCAACAATGGGGCCCCACAAGGGTGCATGCTCAGTCCCCTCCTGTACTCCCTGTTCACCCATGACTGCGTGGCCATGCACGCCTCCAACTCAATCATCAAGTTTCTAGACGACACAACAGTAGTGGGCTTGATCAACAACGACGAGACAGCCTACAGGGAGGTGGTGAGGGAACTCGGAGTGTGGTGCCAGGAAAATAACCTCTCACTCGTCAACAAAAGGAGATGATCATGGACTTCAGGAAACAGCAGAGGGAGTACCCCCCATCCACATCGACGGGACATCAGTGGAGAAGGTGGAAAGTTACGTTTCTCGGCGTACACATCACGGACAAACTGAAATGGTCCACCCACATAGTGTGGTGAAGGCGGCGCAACAGAGCCTCTTCAACCTCATGAGGCTGAAGAAATTTGGCTTGGCACCTAAAACCCTCAAACTTTTACCCGTTACCCGCTGCCCGTTCACCCCACTACCATCCAGAAGGAGAGATCAGTACAGGTGCATCAAAGCTGGGACCCAAGAGACTGAAAAACAGCATCTCTCAAGGCCATCAGACAGCTAAACAGCAATCACTAACTCAGAGGCTGCTGCCTACATACAGACACGAATAATTGGCCACTTTAATAAATGGATCACAAGTCACTTTAAATAATTCCTCTTTAACTTCTTATGGATGGGGGGCAGTATTGAGTAGCTTGGGTGAGTAAGGTGCCCAGAGTAAACTGCCTGCTACTCAGGCCCAGAAGATATGATATACTCATATTATATGTAGATTTGGATAGAAAACACGTGAAGTTTCTAAAACTGTTTGAATGATGTCTGTGAGTATAACACAACTCATATGGCAGGCAAAAACCTGAGAAACAATCCAACCAGGAAGTGGGAAATCTGAGGTTTTAGGTTAAGTATTTGCCTATCCAACTTACAGTGGAAATATGGTACGATTGCACTTCCTAATGCTTCCACTAGATGTCAACAGTCTTTAGAACCTTGTTTCAGGCTTCTACTGTGAAGGGGGAGAGAATAAGAGCTGCTTGAGTCAGGTGTCTGGCAGAATGCCATGAGCTCAGTCTCACATGCGCCCGTGAGAGTTAGCTGCGTTCCTTTTCATTTCTAAAGACAAAGGAATTGTCCGGTTGGAATATTATTGAAGATTTATGTTAAAAACATCTTAAAGATTGATTCTATACATTGTTTGACATGTTTCTACGAACTGTATTTTTTTTGTCTGGACTAAGTGTGCCTGCAACCTCATGAATTTGGATTTGTGAACTAAACGCGCGAACAAAAGGAGGTATTTGGACATAAATGGACTTTATCGAACAAAAACAAACATTTATTGTGGAACTGGAATTCCTGGGAGTGCATTCTGATGATCATCAAAGGTAAGTGAATATTTCTAAGGATATTTCTGACTTCTGTTGACTCTACAACATGACGGGTATCTGTATGGCTTGTTTTGGTGTCTGAGCGCTGTACTCAGATTATTGCATGGTGTGCTTTTTCCGCAAAGCTTTTTTGAAATCTGACACAGCGATTGCATTAAGGAGAAGTATATCTTTAATTCCATGTATAACGCTTGTATTTTCAAAACATCTATGATGAGTATTTCTGTAAATTGATGTGGGTGTCGGCAAAATCACCGGATGTTTTGGAAGCAAAACATTACGTGCCAATGTAAACAGATTTTTGGATATAAATATGAACTTTATCGAACAAAACATACATGTATTGTGTAACATGAAGTCCTATGAGTATTATCTGATGAAGATCAAAGGCTAGTGATTCATTTTCTCTATTTCTGCTTTTTGTGACTCCTCTCTTAGGCTGGAAAAATGGCTGTGTTTTTCTGTGACGAGGTGCTGACCTCAGATAATCGCAATGTATGCTTTCGCCATAAAGCCTTTTTGAAATCGGACACTGTGGTGGGATTAACCTCTAGTGACACCCCATCCCGTGAACCGTTGTCATCATCTGACACTAATTAGCATAACGGAACGGACATAAATCTTCCTAGAAAATATTCCTATTCATGAAAATCACAAGTGAAATATATTGGAACACAGCTTAGCCTTTTGTTAATCACCCCGTCATCTCAGATTTTCAAAATATGCTTTACAGCCAAAGCTAGACAAGCATTTGTGTAAGTTTATCGATAGCATAGCATAGCATTATGCCTTGCTAGCAGCAGGCAACCTTGTCACAAAAATCAGAAAAGCAATCAAATTAAATCGTTTACCTTCGATGAACTTCGGATTTTTTCACTCACAAGACTCCCAGGTAGATAGCCAAAGTTAATTTTTTCCCAAAATATAATTTTTGTAGGCGAAATAGCTCCGTTTGTTCTTCACATTTGGCTGAGAAATAGACTGGAAATTGCGGTCACGACAACTCCGAAAAAATATTCCAAATTAGCTCCATAAAATCGACAGAAACATGGCAAATGTTGTTTAGAATCAATCCTCAAGGTGTTTTTCAAATATCTATTCGATAATATATCCACCGGGACAATTGGTTTGTCAGTAGAAGCGATTGGAATAATGGCTACCTCTGTACTTCACACAACATTTTCTCCGGGAGCATCATGTGACCACTTGCGCAATATAGCCCCCTACGGGTATTCTTCAACATAAATGTGTAAAACTACGTCACAATGCTGTAGACACCTTAGGGAATACGTAGAAAGCGTAAGCTGGTTCATAGCACATTCACAGCTCAATGGGGACAGCGCTTTCAAAATATGGGGCACTTCCGGATTGAATTTCTCAGGCTTTCGCCTGCAACATCAGTTCTGTTATACTCACAGACAATATCTTTACAGTTTTGGAAACGTTAGAGTGTTTTCTATCCAAAGCTGTCAGTTATATGCATATTCTAGCATCTTGTCCTGACAAAATATCCCGTTTAAGACGGGAATGTTTTTTTCAAAAATGAAAATACTGCCCCTAGAGTCGCAACAGGTTAACAAGAAGTTTCTTTAAAATGGTGTATAATACTTGTATGTTTGAGGAATTTTAATTATGAGATTTCTGTTTGAATTTGGCGCCCTGCACTTTCACTGGATTGCATCCGTAAGAAGTTAATGTTTACACATCGTACATCACTCATCTCATATGTATATACTGTATTTTATACCATCTACTGCATGAATTGTTAGATTACTTGTTAGAAGTTTCTGCACTGTCGGAACTAGAAGCACAAGCATTTCGCTACACTCGCATTAACATCTGCTAACCATGTGTATGTGACCAATAACATTTGATGGTCATTGATTTAATTTGTATATTTCTTCCATGTATCTGACAAGTAACAAATCAATCACCAGCTACAATGGTCAGAATCTCAGAGACACTGGGATATTTGTGTCAGTTAAAAGACACCGCGCACACGCACTGTGAGATGAGAGCTAATTTAACAGGACACCTACACCTCATCAGTCTGGTATGCTTTAAAATCACATTTAATTCCAAATTTCAATAATGGAGGGGGGTTTGTTCGGCTTTGATTTGAGAGAGACTGTGGTGTAAAAACTGTAATACTATGCTTTATAAGACTGAGGTGTGATGACTTCAAGATGTGGAGAATTAGTGGCGCACTGCAATCCATTTGCTGAATCGCCATTATGAACAAACAGCCAGCCATTCAAGAAAAATGAGGGGAGAACAATCTGAGACAGGGTTAAACTAAGCAGTCTTTGAGAGGTCTGAGCTGCAGAGCTGGAGAGGTGACCGTTTTTTTTTCTCCCGCAGCCCTTTAACAGACAGACTCAGAGGTTTAAATGAAAAATGCCCACGCTGATCGACAAAATCCTGCCTGTTTCACATCAGAGAGTATTAGCACCCTGCAGACCAAGAGTGTTCAGAGGAGAACAGGGGGGGGAGAGGTAATGTGGGGAGGCAGAGGAAGAGATGAGGGGTAAGGAGGATAGAGGTGAGGATAAGGCTTGGGCAGTATACCAACGGTATGATTTTAAGCACACAAAAATATAATTGAGCCAGTCACAAAGAGCACATGGAGCAAACGTAACAGTAAACATGATAAATTCACTACTAATCTGGGGTAAAGTTGATCCAGGATTCTGCCAGAAAGGGGAAAATAAAATGCAGAAAGAAATATCTTGCTAGACGCAGTTCTAAAATTATTCTTATTGTAAATTCTTAGCTTTAGCCAGGGCTCACACCAAATCATGAATGTAAAAGGACTAATTTCATGCTTCAGTTGCACTTCTCCACTCGAAGGAAATATCTTTGCGCCCATCATTAGATCACCAGATAACTCTCTGACTGATGTGTAGGCTACTTTTCTGATACTTTTCGGGATAATGTTAAAATGCTAGATTAACTTCGGACAAAACATCAGGAAATGTAGCTGGCTACATTTTTTCTATGATAGACATTAGAAATATGTGGCCACCCATCATTATTGCAAAAAGTACCAAGCATTTACATTCTAAACTAGCTCATTTACTGAAGTGTGTGTGCTACCGTCTCAGGACAGTAAATTGGTGGTTGAAGATATCCCACTAGTGGTGTGGGGGCTGTGCTTTGGCAAAGTGGGTGGGGTTATATCCTGCCTGTTTGGCCCTGTCTGGGGGTATCGTTGGACAGTGCCACAATGTCTCCCGACTCCTCCTGTCTCAACCTCCAGTATTCATGCTGCAGTAGTTTATGTGTAGCGGGCTAGGGTCAGTCTGTTATATCTGGAGTATTTCTCCTGTCTTATCCGGTGACCTGTGTGAATTTAAGTATGCTCCCTCTAATTCTCTCTCTTTCTTTCTCTCGGAGGACCTGAGCCCTAGGACCATGCCTCAGGACTACCTGGCCTGATGACTCCTTGCTGTCCCCAGTCCACCTGGCCGTGCTGCTGCTCCAGTTTCAACTGTGCTGCCTGCGGCTATGGAACCCTGACCTGTTCACCGGACGTTTCAACTCTCTAGAGACAGCAGGAGCGGTAGAGATACTCTGAATGATCGGCTATGAAAAGCCAACTGACATTTACTCCTGAGTTGCTGACCTGTTGCACCCTCTACAACCACTGTGATTATTATTATTTGACTCTGCTGGTCATCTATGAACATTTGAACATCTTGGCCATGTACTGCTTTAATCTCCACCCGGCCCAGCCAGAAGAGGACTGGCCACCCCTCATAGCCTGGTACCTCCAGGTTTCTTACTAGGTTCTGGCCTTTCTAGGGAGTTTTTCCTAGCCGCTGTGCTTCTACACCTGTATTGCTTGCTGTTTGGGGTTTAAGGCTGGGTTTCTGTACAGCACTTTGTGACATCAGCTGATGTATGAAGGGCTTTATAAATAAATTTGATCGCTAAGAAAATAGCATTGCAGTTCTGTTGTCATCTGATAAAGTATTTTCAGTCAAATGTGTGGCACTAATGTATTTTGTGTTTAGAAAAAGTAGTTGCCCACCCCTTATCGCTCTATTGATAATACAAAAAAAAACACTTGGCTTTCAATATAAAAACACAGGTGAAATGCTTTAAAATTCAGATTTTATGGTCTCTTTTGAAAATGCAGATTTCTTAAACTGAATGCGGCCCCTTCTGTTTGTCAACTGAGTATCTTAAGTTATCTATCTATAAGTTATCTAAGATGGAGAAAACACATTTTCTCTAACTATTCAATTGGTTTGCTAACTTGGTCTCTAAAAGGTGGCTAGCTTGGGAAATAGCACAGCTGGTAATACTGTATTAAAAAAAAGGTATGTAAATCTGGATACCTACACCCATACTGTGCAGCAGGGCTCCGTTGGTCCCACTACTATTTTGAGGGGACATCTGCAGTAGTGCCCCCTTCACCCCACACACCCCTCCATCCCATTCTAATCAGTTCCACTTCAGCAGATACATTAACCCGCACAGCGAGCGCACTGCCCGGGACCGTTCCCCCTGAAGCGGGTGGAACTGAAGGCAGTGTTTTTACGCTTGGCTGTATGTACACTAATGCTAACATGGGTGGAATAATGCTCACCCACCCAGGGGTTGGTGCCCATTCACCGAGCCCAGGCGGAGGAGAACACCCACTAGGTAAGCAATGTGCCTGAAGAATACTTGTCTGGAGCCAATTTCTCAAGACGGGCATTAACACACAGTGAACACAACCACTGGCGTACAGATCAAAACAAACAGACATTGGCTGGCATCCATGGATCAAACATACACGGCATAATCTGTCACACATTAACTTCTCTAGAGTAGGGGGCAGCATACGGAAGTTTGGATGAAAAGCATGCCCAAATTAAACGGTCTGCTACTCGGGCCCAGAATATATGATATGCATACAACTGGTAGATTTAGATAGAAAACACTAAAGTTTCCAAAACTGCTAAAATAGTGGCTGGGAGTAAAGTATAACAGAACTGATTTGGCAGGTGAAAACCTTACAAAAATTAATTCAGGAAGTTATTTTGGTTTTGTAGTTTTCTATTCAATGCCATTACAGTATCCATTGGCTTAGGACTCAAATTGCAGTTCCTATGCCTTCCACTAGATGTCAATTCTTTAGAAATTGTTTCAGGCTTGTATTCTGATAAATGAGGGAGTAAGACCAGTCTGAATGAGCGGACCCTGATGTGTCAGAGCTTTTTCATGCGCAATCCCGAGAGAGTGCATTTCTTGTTTACCTTTTATATTGACGACGTTATTGTCCGGTTGAAATATTATAGATCATTTAGGCTAAAAACAACCTGAGGATTGAATATAAACATCATTTGACATGTTTCTATGAACTTTACGGATACGATTTGGATTTTTTGTCTGCCTGTTTTGACTGCGTTTGAGCCTGTGGATTACTGAACAAAACGCCAACAAAACTGACGTTTTTGGATATAAAGAGACTATCGAACAAAATGAATATTTATTAAGTAAATGAATGTCTTCTGAGTGCAACCATATGAAGATCAAAGGTAAGGAATTAATTGTATCTCTATTTCTGAGTTGAACTCTTCTGCTTGGCTGGTTACTGTTTGTAATGATTTGTCTACTGGGCTATGCTCTCAAATAATCGTAAGGTATGCTTTCGCCGTAAAGCATTTTTTAAATCTGACACCGTGGTTGGATTCACAAGAAGTTAATCTTTAAACCTATGTAAAATATGTTTTGTTTTCAGAATTTTTATAATGAGTATTTCTGTATTTGAATTTGGTGCTCTGCAATCTCACTGGATGTTGGCCAGGTGGTACACTAGCGTCCCACATACCCTAGCGAGGTTAACACATCAAACCCGGGACAGCCTACACTGGCTGACAGGCTGTAAGGTGCTCTGAAGGGCTGGGGGGAGAGCAAAGCGTGCGTTTGCGGTCTACCACAGTAATAACGGGCCTCAAAAACATGACTTGAGCCAGCCAAACCCATGACAACACACACTATGCGTTTATGCAGTGAATCCATTTCCTTTAGGCCAGTGGTTCTCAATCCTGGTCCTGGGGAACCCATAGGGATGCACATTTTTTGTTTTTGCCCTAGCACGACTCACCTGATTCAAATCATCAACTCACCATCAGGCTTTGATGATTTTAAATTAGGTGTAGTGAGAGGACAACAAAAACAATGTTCTGCACCCCTTTGGGTCCCCAGGACCAGGATTGAGAACCACTGCTATAGGCTAAATCAGGACATTCAAAATTGGGAGAAAGAAGGTGTATGGTTTCATTTGTGGCTAAGCAGGAAAAAGCGATTCAGCATTGATAGTTTTCTAAACAAATAAAGATCCAGAGTGTTGGACACAGTCTAGCTAGATGGTGTTTTTGACAGGCTAGAAAGCTCATCAGGAAGTCAAAACCTAAGGCAACATCCATCACAAATTCACACATCCATTCATACAGGTTGTCTATTCCTCTTCAACACTTTCAAGAGAGAGCAGTCTCTTACTCTCTCCTCATAACCCTCCCAGCATAATTTTCTCCAGGGCTGAGTGGGAGCGAGGAGTGAGTGGGAGTGGGGAGAGGAATCTGCTCTTTTCACAGGTCTGCTGGAGGAATTTCTGGGAATTGGGCTTTTTCAAGTCAAACAAAACCCTATTTTGTCTCCGCTGCCATCTGCAATCTGTGGCTCTAAATCTTCTCAGTGTACTCAGGACCCCGTGCCGCTTCACAACTTCAAAGGAAAGCAGGTCTGTGGCACACTATGCCATGTATCGTTGAGAAGTTGGTGAGTGAGTGTAGTGCTGGGCTATCAGAGGATTTGTGTGTGTGGTTGTGTCAGCTGGGCAGTTCATTAGAGGGGTGTGTGTGTGTGTAAGATGTGCATTAGTGTGTACACTGAGAAAGAGAGCATCTGGCCTGGCAGCCCTCTCTAAAGAGGCAGCAGAGTGAGGGTCATTGTGCCTTACTGCCCAGCGACAGCTCTTCACCCCAGTGAAAGATGAGCTAGGGCTGCAAAGGACCCCGGCCTGTCAGTGGGGAAGACTACAACCCAGGACAGAACCAAAGAGCTGTTTGTAAACCGGGTCATATTAATTTGGCACCAAATGGAAGAAAACGGACAAAACAAAAGAGGGACTCCCTGCACTTAAATCCTGTTTGGGATAGGGGACAGCATTTTCACGTTTGGATGAAAAGCGTGCCCAGAGTAAACTTCCTGCTACTCAGGCCCAGAAGCTAATATATGCATAGTATTAGTAGATTTGGATAGAAAACACTCTGACGTTTCTAAAACTGTTTGAATGACGTCTGTGAGTATAACATAACTCATATGGCAGGTGAAAACCTGACAAAAATCCAACCAGGAAGTGGGAAATCTGAGGATTGTAGTTTTTCAACTCATTGCCTATCGAATATACAGAGTCTATGGGGTCATATTGCACTTCCTGCATCTTCCACTAGATGTCAACAGCCTTTAGAACATTGTTTGAGGCTTCTACTGTGAAGGAGGAGAGAATGAGAGTTGTTTCAACCAGAGGTCTGGCAGAATGCCATGAGCTGATCGCGTGTGCGCCCGTGAGAGCGACCTGCATTCCATTGCATTTCTAAAGACGAAGGAATTCTCCTGTTGGAACATTATTGAAGATTTATGTTAAATACATCCTAAAGATTGATTCTATACATCGTTTGACATGTTTCTACGAACTGTAATATAACTTATTGAACTTTCGCCTGAACTTGCCTCATGAGTTTGGATTTGTTAACTAAACGTGTCAACAAAAGGAGGTATTTGGACATAAATTATGGACTGCATCAAACAAAAACATTTATTGTGGAACTGGGATTCCTGGGAGTGTATTCTGATGAAGATCAAAGGTAAGTTAATATTTATAACGCTATTTCTGACTCCACAACATGGCGGGTATCTGTATGGCTTTTCTTAAATATGACACAGCGGTTGCGGAGAAGTATATCTATAATTCTGCATAATACTTGTATCTTTTATCAGTCGATGTGGCTCTCTGCAAAATCACTGGATGTTTTGGAAGCAAAACATTACTGAATGTAAACAGATTTTTGGATATAAATATGAACTTTATCAAACAAAACATATATGTATTGTGTAACATGAAGTCCTATGAGTGCCATCTGATGAATTTCATCAAAGGTTAGTGATAAAATTCCATCTCTATTTCTGCTTTTTGTGACTCCTCTCTTTGGCTGGAAAATGGCTGAGTGTTTTTGTGACAAGGCTCTGACCTAACAATCATATGGTGTGCTTTCGCTGTAAAGCCTTTTTGAAATCGGACAAGATGGTAGATTAACAAGAAGTTAAGCTTTCATTTGGTGTATTACACTTGTGAATATATGAAAGTTAAATATTTCTAAAAAATATTTTTGAATTTGGCGCTCAGCGGATGTTGTCCCTAGCCAAACAAGTTAATAACTTCTTTGGGATAGTGGGCAGCATTTTCACTTTTGGATGAATAGCATGCCCAGAGGGAACTGCCTCCTACTCAGTCCCAGATGCTAATATATGCATATTATTAGTATTGGATAGAAAACACTCTGAAGTTTCTAAAACTGTTTGAATTATGTCTGTGAGTATAACATAACTCATATGGCAGGCAAAAACCTGAGAAACAATCCAACCAGGAAGTGGGAAATCTGAGGTTTGTCGTTTTTGAACTCACCCCTATCGAATACACAGTGGGATATGGGTTATTTTGCACCTCCTAAGGCTTCCACTAGATGTAAACTGTCTTTAGAACGTTGTTTCAGGCTGGGAAGGGGGGCCGGATGGGAGCTGTTTGACTAAGGGGTCTACCTACAGCCTCGTTCTCAGTCACACACTTTCTAATGAGAGGTAGAGAGGTAGCTGTCTTTCCATTGCTTTTCTACAGACAATGGAATTCTCCAGTTGGAACATTATTGAACTTTTATGATAAAAACATCCTAAAGATTGATTCTATACTTAGTTTGACAAGTTTCTTTGACCTGTAATAACTTTTTGAACATTTCGTCTGAATGGACCAGATCTCTCTTTTGGATTTGTTTACCAAACGCCCTAACAAAAGAAGCTATTGGACATAAATGGACATTATCGAACAAAACAAGCATTTATTGTGGAACTGGGATTCCTGGGACTGAATTCTGATGAAGATCAAAGGTAAGTGAATATTTATAATGCTATTTATGAATAATGTTGACTACCCAACATGGCGGATATTTCTCTGGCTGGTTTGGGCTTTGAGCACCGTTCTCAGATTATGCTTTTTCCGTAAAGTTTTTAAAAAATCTGACAGAGCGGTTGCATTAAGGAGAAGTGTATCTAAAGTTCCATGTATAATAGTTGTATTTTCATCAACATTTATTATGAGTGTTTCTGTGAATTCATGTGGCTCTCTGCAAAATCACTGCATGTTTTGGAACTACTGAACGTAACACGCCAGTGTAAAATAAGATTTTAGGATATAAATATGAACTTTAACAAACAAAACATACATGTATTGTGTAACATGTAGTTCTATGAGTGTCATCTGATGAATATCAAAGGTTAGTGATTCATTTTCTCTATTTATGCATTTTTTTAAATCAGACACTGGATGGATTAACGATAATTTTATCTTTAAAATGGTGCCTAATACTTGTATGTTTGAGAATTTAGATTTTTTTTGTTGTTGATTTCTGTTGATTTGTATTTGGCGCCCTGCAATTTCATTGGCTGTTGGCCTAGACAGGTTAAGAAATAATGACCTGCAATAAGAAATGCTTGATTTTGTTTTCCGCAGCAAAACACTCAGCAAACGTAACCCAATCATCTGCCTTGTCGTCTCTCTGTACGTCCGGTACAGAGGTGGACATTGGGCAATGGATACATTGAAGGATTTAAACACTTTCCTTGACTGAGAATAAAGAGTAGGTTGCGGTGTCTGTAATACCCAACTTGGCCTCATTTGAGATGTTTGCATTTTTCCCCCAACGTTTGATAGTGGTGGAGAATTCACAGTTGCACAATGGAAACATTCATTCACTACCGACTGCACAATGAACCCCGAACGCAATTCACTTCCACAACTCTACAATGGACGTACACATGGCATTGTTATATACAATACAGAGATAAAAACAAAGCGCCCTCACTAAAGTCAGATAGCACTTAGGTTAAGGCACATTATTTAAAGTGCATTTTACAGCGACAGGTTAAATACAAGATAATCTGATAGCACTGAAGGTTATAGATTGCCCTCTGAACTTTGCAGCCCTCCCGTAGACTCCCGGCCTCCATTTAGGCTACTCTCTAGTCTTGGCTTTGACTTCAGACACTAGCAGCTGGTTCTGAGGCAGTCAGCCACGCCCCTGGGAACAACTCAACATGTAGCAGGGGTTTAAAGCTGACTTCTCTTCCAGGCAGGCATGGGTAGCCTAACCACGTTTCATCAGAGCTACCGGACAATACAATGGAACATTAACTTTTTGGGGTTGTGAGTGTGACAATCATTTATTTAGGAGCCACCAAATTAATAAAACAATGTTCTATAAACTGCTTGACCCAGGAAGCCCCCCAAACCCACCATTTGGGGACACACTGGTGTAAGTAAGTCCTGATTGGGGTTAACACCACCACATAGGGTCAATTCAACTTATCAGGATATAATTTAGCCAGTGTGTAGTACAGGCAACCACACACTCCACACACTTCAGGACAGATGTGCAGCATAGGGGTGTGTGTGTGTGTGTGTGGTAGTGCTGAGAGATGAACCGAAATGTTGGTTATTTTTTTTTCATTTTAAAACTAATTGACCAACATCGGTTACATTTCTGGGGTTTTCAGTGAGCTCGATGTGCAGTTTCTGCAGAGATAAATCAGATCAAGCCTGAACAGTGCAATGTAATAGAGTTGAAGTTTTCAACAGGTAGTACTGAGTGATTACTGCTTTTTGACATCGGTCGGCATACTTTTATTTATATAAATAAATAAGTCCCATGATGGTAGTGAGTGCCCATTACATTTTTACCATAATTTATTCACATTCATTTAAAATATTTCAGTTGTCTATATTACATTTTTTTTATTTGATGAGTTTATTATTTCATTCCAAACTCATCTCATCTCTATAGAGCTTCTGTTACTGCTGACTGTCAAAATCACTATTTTAGTAGTTCTTCAAAGTAAATCAGGCATATTTTGATGACTGCTAAATACCATCTATCAATCCCGTCGATCATGTATGTTCAGGTAGATAGATATACCTTGTGAAGCAACAGCTGTTCTCTACATCACCTCACCATTGCGCATTCTTCTCTCTCTTCCATAGCAGGCGTAAAACACAGACCGGACAAGTAGATGCGCAATGGATTATGGCCATTGTAGTTAATTAGAACATTTTATGCACCAAACTACATAGAATATTGGCCTAATTGGAAATTACAACTCCCTACTACATAACACAGTTCAGGCTTGATCTGATTTATCTCTAGAGAAACTGTGCAATGTGCGAAATTAGTTCACAAAAAAACAGAACAAAAAATTGAATTAAAAACAATACTTGAACACGTCGGTCAATTAGTCGTTTACAAACTGAAGATTTTTTTTGCTCAGCACTACCAACAGGACAGGCAGCAGCATTAACAGCAGCTCTATAGAGATGAGATGACCTGGAATGAAATAATAAAGTCATCAAATAAACAAATGTAATATAGACAACTGAAATATTGTACAGTAATGGTAATACATGGTGGTTAATAGGTGATAATCAGTATTGGGCAGTTACCACCATCATGGGACTTCTATGAAAAAATATATTATGTGTTACAGCAGTCAACCCACATAATATAGTGCATTTATGAGGCTGACCCCATTTAGTCGACTGGTCGATTGTTAGGCTGCTGGTCCCCTGAGATTTTAGTCGAGCAGTAGCAACAAAAAAAAAGTTTAAATGCACCTGTCTGATTCGCATTGAGTGGACTGATCCATTGTGGAGGCCGTGGGGATGGCACAGTCCAGTTCAAGAAATGTGCTACTGAAATGGTATACGATTATATTAAGTCAGAACAGTATTGCAACATTATTGCGCTCTCTCCCACGTTGGAGATATAATAATCGCTGTCCGCGGTTCTGAAACATCAATCAGCGTGCTGCCGAATTGGCAGTCACCAAGACCATGTTGCTGTGTGCATAATTGCAAAGTTAAACAGCATATTGGAGATGAGAAAACAGGTCTTGCCTTGTCTAAGAAAAGTGAGGAGCGGAAACCAACTTAAAATAGGCCTATAATGAGGGTCTCCCGGGTGGCGCAGTGGTCTAAGGCACTGCATCGCAGTACTAGCTGTCCCACCAGAGATTCTGGGTTCGAATCCAGGCTCTGTCGCAGCCAGCCGTGACCGGGGGGCCCATGGGGCGATGCACAATTGGACCAGCGTCGTCCGGGTTAGAGAGGGTTTGGCCAGTAGAGATATCCTTGTCTCATCGCGCTCTAGTGACTCCTGTGCGCTTATAATTTATTTTGTGTTATTTTTTTACAATTTGGAACAATGATTTTGTCATCTAACAGCACCTGTTTGGCACACACAATATGCACAGTGCTTGCCCCTTACCTAATTTTTCTTGATCTCCAGTATTTTCCACAACTAGTCACATTTATTCCACAAATCTGACTTTTTCCTCCCAAGTAACCAGTAAACATTACCCCGTTTTGAGTTTGTCATGTCCTCAGCATCCATCTCTCTCAATCGTGTTACGGTGTTCCGAGTTTGTTATAACCAATTAATTGATGTGATAATGATATGCTATAGGTCAGGCCCTATTGGTCAAGTGCACGCGATGAATAAATATGTCTTGTAAAGAGAGCAAGGGGTTGAGGGAATGTTTTTACTAAACAAATGAGGGATTTCGGTAACAGAACTTTTCAGTCAGAAATCGCTGTAATTATGTTGCAGCTTCTGCCACACGGACAGCGCAATCAACACTGCTGATGTTCTGTGGTGGTCGCTGCAGCAGGGAGGAGAGAAACAACCGGTACTGGTCACACAGTCACTTGCTGTCATTTTTCTTTAACACAGAGCAGAGAGTCTGAGCCCGGACTGGCAGAAGCAAATCAATTGCAGTCGGACTCCTTCTAGTCATTTTTGTGTCTTAATTATTTCATCAAACAGTGCGCTTAAATCATAAGACAAGCTCAGTGCATATCATGGATTTGATTCAAACACATAGGATGTTTTATCATTTCAATCGATTTGTCGAAAGAACAGGTGACTATTGTCAACAAAGATTTTGACAGGGACTGCCCTAGTTGTTTTATTTTGTATTACATCATATTGCATCGTCAAATAAATAATGGAAACCAAAAAAAGTTAACATTTTTTAAATAATTGAACCGAGCCCGACATTAAAAGCACTAATCACTTAGCTCTTGTGCGTGGAGGCAGGGAGTGGTGCAGCTGCCACGGCAACGTCATAGAATGTTTAGCATAAAATATGACTGGTTGTTAAATACCCCTGTTAAACGATATGCTGGCTGCGGCTAGCGATATGAGGCCAGGAGCCAGGGGAAGTTGTGCAGGTTCAAATCACATCAAATTTTATTGGTCACATACACGTTATTGCGGGTGTAGCGAAATGCTTGCGCTTCTAGCTCCGAGAGTGCAGTAACATCTAATAAGAAATATCGAACAATTTATCAACATTTATCCAATAGACAAATCTAAAGTAAGGAATGGAATTAAGAATATATACATATATGGATGAGCGATGTCAGAGCGGCATGGACTAAAATACAGTAGAATAGTATAGAATACAGTATATACATAAGAGAGAAGTAATGCCAGATAGGTAAACAAAGTCACCAGTGTTCCATTTATTAAAGTGGCCAGTCATTTCTGGTCTATGTCTATAGGCAGCAGCCTCTAATGTGCTAGTGATTGCTGTTCAGCAGTATGATGGCCTTGAGATAGCTGGGACCGAGACACTGAAAAACAGCTTTGATACACCTGTACTGACCTCGCCTTCTGGATGATAGCGGAGTGAACAGACAGTGGCTCGGGTGGTTGTTGTCCTTAATGATCTTTTTGGCCTTCCTGTGACATCGGGTGCTGTAGGTGTCCTGGAGGGCAGGTAGTTTGCCCCCGGTGATGCGTTATGCAGACCGCACCACCTTCTGGAGAGCCTTGCGGTTGCGGGCGTGCAATTGCTGTACCAGGCGGTGATGCAGCCCAACAGAATGCTCCCAATTGTGCATCTGCAAAAGTTGAGGGTTTTAGGTGCCAAGCCAAATTTCTTCAGGATGAGGTTGA
Organism: Oncorhynchus mykiss; assembly: GCF_013265735.2. NCBI lineage: Eukaryota > Metazoa > Chordata > Actinopteri > Salmoniformes > Salmonidae > Oncorhynchus > Oncorhynchus mykiss. The sequence goes on from NC_048577.1 coordinate 59,379,063, forward strand.
AGAGGCTCGGTTGCGCCTTCTTCACCACACTGTCTGTGTGGGTAGTCCATTTCAGTTTGTCAGTGATGTGTACGCCAAGGAACATGAAGCTTTCAACCTTCTCCACTGCGGTCCCATCAATGTGGATAGGGGGGTGCACCACCTGTTGTTTCCTGAGTGTTTGGGTGGGTACAGTGTGGTGGTAGACCCCGAGGTTAGGTTTAGGCTTAATGTTCTCTCTCTGATAAAAACCAACCAAGGCAGCACTGTGGTAGACTATTGTTATTGTCTGGGAGGCTAGGTTTATGAGCACAGGAGACCTGTCCATAAACTTCAAGGGCAGCGTCCAAGTATTTGCTATCGGTTTCACTATATGAACATTTATATAACTTACTTTCAAGTTAATGTTGACACTTCTGTTGTCTGTGCTCATACAATAGTCCTATACCGGTAGGTTAACAAGTGTCTATCAGTGTTGAAATTAACCAAATTAAACAGGTTGCAATTTTCTTTTGAACAGACGCGGCGGCTATATCACAAGTCTCCAACTCACTCCACCACAATGACATTATCCGGAACATAGGGGTGACAAGTTTTTAGAGGCGTAGCTAGTAAACGGAGAAGGAGCGACAGACACATCAGCACATGGTGCAATACCAACACCGCCAGTAGACTGACTTTACTACCAAGGCATATGGGCAAGTCGAGAAGAGAGCAGCGGGGGATTGGCTACTAGAGACGGGTGACTGTAGATTCAGTGACAGTCGGGTGTGACAATTTAATACCACGAGCAACTAGACTGCAAAGCTCGAGAGCTGACATATGAAAGTTCCAAGTGAGGAACATTGTGCACGAGCGAACGCAGTCAACACCAGACAAAACATAAAAGTACCGTTTTCATTATCACTAAAATAACTCATGCACTGTTAGCATATTTTTTTTTATCAATAGACTGACGACCAAATAGGCCCTACTTGGTGCTTACCTGTACCATCTGACGCTGAAAGCGCAGGTGAATTGAGTTTCGGTCGCTTTGCGTTGGGAGGTCCGACGTCCAGCAAATTCTCAGCCATTCTGATCGGTAAGAATGATCACTAAATAATGATGCAAAATGAAATTCGACTCCTTCCAGCTAGTTTTTTTTAATGGCAACAATCTTCTTTCTTACTCACACCCCACGTATTTAACCAACTAGCTGGCAAGATAGAAAAATGCTTGCACTAGTCAGCCGAGTAGAATGTTTCAAAATAAAGGCAACAGCGCCACGCTTCGCCGCTGACAATCACCCCATGATAATCCAACACCCAACACCCACATAATTATCGTTAATAATTATGGCCAAAAAATATTTCGGTTCACGAAAAATAAATTAAAATAGTAGCAAAAAAAAGTATATAGTGTGGATTCAAGTCCCCTTCTCCATAAATCCCTAGATGGGCATCTTTAAATAAGCGCCTTTTCCTGGTCCAAATGAACAGCCTTAAATTCAATTTTCGCCTCCAATAAAGACAAGAAATTTCCAAAAATATTTTGTATGCGCCGATGTATTTTTCTCGATACTGTCTCTCGATAAATGCATCGTCTCGGAACGGAGATACGGAGAAGCGGCGCTCTCTGAAGGGGAAATCAAATATACGAGGGGCTCTCTAGACGACAAAAACTGATCCAATCCTCGTTTTTTCTCAACAATTCTCTCCGAAGGAATAAAGACTTCGATTTTCTGCAGAATAAAGCCGTTTGAGCACGGTCTAAATGGCTCGTTTCGGTCTAAAAAATAATGCTCTCCCAAAATCCTGATTCTGAGCCGCGTCAAGATGGCGGCTGTTGATTCCTCCGATACAAAAAGTTTTTTTCTTTCTAGCTCGACTGTGGGGGGGGAGGGGCTGTGCAATCACGCCCTACGCAAACCTATGCCCTGCCGTGCGTCATGTGGACGTACATCAACAAGCCTCTAGGGGTGGAATAACCCAAAAAATGAAGTAGCTGTCAAAGCACTTTCTAACCTAAAGTGTTACAGAACAATGTACAAGTGAGCAGTTATTGTGCAGCCCCCCATATACATTGTGTATCATGCGTCACCAAGTCACCAACCCTCATAAGACCATTTTGGGGCACTTCACCCTTGTCCACTCATCTAGTCAACTACATTTGTATCAATTTAAGGAGCCAAGCAACACAAGTTTACATGTCAATTGTAAATGCATCATCAAAAGTTGTAATAATGGGTAAATATCAAGCAATGCAAACAGAACCATCCAAACAAATCTTTATTCTTCTTTTTTTTACCTTCATTTGCAGACCCCTCCAAAAATGCAGCGTGCTATAGGCTATATAAAATACAGTGGGAGGGAGGCCAAAGATCTACCAGCCACAACTATACGTAGGCTTATATGAAACAGGGTCTGAAAACAGAAATCTAGCAGTGTGATTTTACCTTGCAGGGTGTTGTTGATGTAGCCTGGTCCCAGATCTGTTTGCACTGTCTCGTCAACTCCTACGGTCATTGTTTGCTGTTACATTGACCATAGGAGCTGCCAACAGCACAAACCAATCTGAGACCGACCAGGCTACTCATGGGGGAATACCATGGGATCCCTTAGGATGGAGAGATCTGTCGCCTAGGCCCATATAGAAGTAGTGGTGGCAGGAAAATGTCCTTATAGGTCCTTGTCAGTGTCCCATGTGGCTCAGTTGGTAGAGCATGGTGCTTGCAATGGCAAGTTGTGTGTTCGATTCCCATGGGGGACCAGTATGGAAAAAAATGCTCTGGATCAGAGTGTCTGCTAAATTACTCAAATGTAAATTGACTTTGACATACTGAGGTGGAAAGAAATGGACAAGTTCAGGCAGCACACAATCCTAGGCCTACTGGGGTAAGTTAGAGCATCCCTCTCCCACAATCATACAGGTACACAAACATTCGTACAGTGTAGGTACACACACATACTATACATGCAGGCAAACACGACATTTGGACGTAATTGTAACAGTGTTCTAACGTTTATCTAACCTTCCATGTATTCCTCAACCCTTCAACAATGGCACCTGTATAAATAATACAAAACATAAAATGCATATGTACATACAGAGTGAGTGCTTTGTGCAAAATGTATACATACCGCATACATATTGTACTAGTGAGTATAGAAACAACCCGTCATCAATGTGCACGACAAGACCGGGCAAATGAAAGAGGGGGAAATAAGGCCAAACATACATCAAATCAATGACATCTCTATTTGGCATCAAAACTAGTCCCAATGTGCCATTCTGTTAGTTCACACCGTTTCCATCCCATTGTCAATTCATGAAGTCCTTTTTGCAGGAAGGCAAGTTAGTACAAAAAAAAACCTACGCTTTTTTTGAAGTACTGAACACAATTCCTTTTTCACACTACTGAGCCCAACCGAGCTGAACTGAGCTGGTTCAGTAACACATTCACCACAGTTGCAGTGTGAAATGAAAATAGAGCCATCATCACAGTACGGTTCGGACTGAATTGGGCTCAAGATTTGAGCTCCAACAACTCTATAAGAGTTAGCCTTAAATTCAACTATTTATTTCCCTTCGCTTTCTAAAGAACGCTACTTATCCAGCATCAACACGATAAAACACCAGGAATCCATAGGTTGATAAGCAGAGTTTCTCAAAAGCAATAAGATAAGCTGTAGCTAATATCTGGGTTTTATCTTCCTTTCATGTGTCCAGACCTCAATTATGCAGATTCCCCTTCCTTGGGACATTTAGCAACATAACACTGTGTGATGTTTATGATTTAAACTGATTGTTTCCAATATGTCCCTTTATTGTAATCAGTGCAATTTGGTTAGGTTACAAGGGTTGCACGCTCATAACTGGCAAGAATACATTTGACAATTTGAAAACAATCCCGTTTGTAGATTAATGCACTTAAAATGGGCCTAACCCCATTCAAGCAATTCTACACAGTACAACAATATCCAGTCAAACAAAGCAAAACTACATTTTTGTTATTCCCTGTTTTTAAATCCACATCAGAACAAATAAGTGGCGGCTGTGTACCAAAAAGTGACAATGAACTGCAATATTGAGTTTCATACTCATATCAGTGATACTAAATGTTGGAAACAATTGCTCAGCAGGTTATGAAGTAGAAAAGGCACATGTCAAATTCATATAAACATTTTAAAGAACTTGGATGAGAAAAATATGTACACATGTAAAAAAGCAACAAAAAAAAGTGTATTCAAGGAGGTTTGAGAAACAAAACGTGGCAATCTTAATTAAATGATATCAGAGTTGATTTAGAGAGGATTTTCCTATGACTGAAAAGGCACTACTAGCAAACTCTTGCAGTACACACAAGGAACCTGTAGTAAAAACAATTATGGCACTACAAAAGAGAAACTTACGTGCTGAAAGTTGAAAGATGCCCTTAAAACCCAAATGATTTCTGGGATATCCTGAGTATCTCCATCTTTACTAAACTAAAACATGTTGCTTTGGAGTCTTTTACTATGAACATTTACTTCCCAGGTTCTACTCCTAATTCAGAACGCTTTGATATTGTACCTTTGAGGTTTCAAAATATGTCTGAGGTCACAAATAATATAAGACGTTTCCATCCCCAGTTTTTATGTGAGTAAGGTCATACCGTGAATTCTTTTAAAAATCACGACATCTGTGATGGAAACAGGAAGTTTAGGTACAATTTTATAAATGCCAAAAGATCATTTCTTTGTTCAACGGGGTGGGATCTTTCGTGTGTCATTTTTTAAATTAATTATGCGAGAAATGGCAATGGAAACGCCTTTAAAGGTAAATATTCATATAATAATCATATCGAAGTAAACCTTGAGTCACGCGATGATAAGCAGTTTTTTAGGCTACAGATGAAATAGGCCTAACTTATGAAGAACTTCACAGGGTGATGAAAGTGCACAGTGATCGTGATGCTCCTTTCCAATAAATCTCCAGGGTCTGATTCTGGTGACATGTTGATCGACACTTGATTGCCATTTAAAAAATACAAATTTTCTCGCTATTATCCATAATAATCTCATTATGTAGACGAGCCTATCCGCACTGTATCTGTGAGCTGTTGGTTAGAGCGCATGTACCAAGACCAGATTAGGCAAATTTGCTATTTTACTCAACAGTTTTTTTTTTATAACAAAACTATTGGTAGAGTTGAAAATGCAATGGAAACACACTGAACTTTAGATTTTTATTTGGTACGTGAAAACTTAAGTGAAAAAGTATATTTTGTGTGCACTTCGTCATCATGCACTGATTTTTATCCTCAACAAGTCCGTTTGGTGGAAACACACCCCTGGTGGAAACACACCCCTGGTGGAAACACACCCCTGGTGGAAACACACCCCTGGTGGGAACACACCCCTGGTGGAAACACACCCCTGGTGGAAACACACCCCTGGTGGAAACACACCCCTGGTGGAAACACACCCCTGGTGGAAACACACCACTGGTGGAAACACACCCCTGGTGGAAACACACCCCTGGTGGAAACACACCACTGGTGGAAAAATACGCATATTTTCTTCATGTAGATTTTAGAATATTTGCATGAAAATCGGTCGCCAATTGGATGGAAGCCTAGCAGTACCATTACTTGTTTTGTTATTTCCCCCGAGCACCCAAGCCCTTTCACTAAAACAGAGAGAAAGTGACAGGGATGATTAGACTTGCAGTTGGAGGATATGCACTGTACAGTTCACCATACTCAATTATCTCAAGAAAGGTTCTGATAAAACAATGCATACAGTACATGTATATATATAAAAAGAAAACAACAAGATCTCAACTTCAACAAAACAAACACACAAAACAAATAGGAAAATATGTAGCACTGAACATGCACACTTGACATGTTTATTTGTATATGTTGTTTACATGACACATGTTAGAAACGTCCCTTATTATCCAGGATCTAATTTGGCAGGAATGCTGTAACAAGAGGAATCAGGTGCATTCCCCCTTGCATGTATTTCTAAATAGCCGGACGGTAGAGTAACGGGGGGCGGGGGGGGGGGGGGTGGCGATAGCAAATCAAGTCCTATTTGAAGGTCAATATACCAATCTACCATTCTGTTAAACTGGATCACTCAACATCTTAACTCAGGTCTGCCACAAGAGACTACTCAAGATTAGCCTGGTCCCAGATCTGTTTGTGCTCTTGCCTATTCCACATGATATGTACATGACGCACATGTAACAATTTTAGCAGATTGTTAACTGTATTGTAAGCAGACCAGCACGTTCAATATAAACTACCTATTAGGAAGCCTACCTAGAGGGGTGCACTTCAAACCTCAACAACGGTAGCCTAACAACAGATTGCATTCCTGTAAAATACTAGGAAGAGGTTATGGCACATGAACCAACCTGTGGTGCTAAAAGTTAGCTTTATAGACTTGTATAGACTTTATAGACTAATGTGCAGCTGAAGCTAATTAGTGATATGTTAAAGAGTTAGGGTCAAGTCCTAACTTAAACATTTTCACTTAGTCATGCATTGATGTCAATTGGAGACTTTGACTTAAAACAGACTTAAGTGGGAGTTAGGATTCAGCCCTAATTACTATTACCAAGGTCTAGTTGACGGCTTGAGGCTAGTAAGACAGAGGTCCTTACTTTTAACCAGGGCCAGGAGAAAAGATACCACATCAGCAAGCGGGATTTCATTATGTCTTAATCACACTCCCCACCTTCTTCCCACGGTTTCATCAGTTGCAGAATGACAACTTACAGCCACCTCTCCGCATGAGGCCGTGGATGGCAGTTATTACTGTAGTGTAGCGCACAGACACAAGCACACAGTCAAGCCTTCCGACTGATGTTCTAGATATTGTTGTGGGTTTGTCTGAGAGCGTTGTGCGAGGCCTGTGCTTTTCTTAGACAATTTAAAGTGATTCACTGTGAAAAGACGACTCCATCTTGCTTCCCTTTGTAACCCATCATCCACTCTTCACTGTGGCATTTCTTATTGCTCCAATTCTTGTAAACTCCTTAACTACAGTAATACAAGCAATTTCTTAGCTACACAGACCAAAGACAACTATAACAAATTGACAGAAACCAAGCTTTTGCCTTAAAATGTACATAAGATTCACAGTTTGGTAGTGTAGAAGTCTTTCCCAGTGTTCTTTCCCCTTTATGCTTCTTCTTCGTTCCTCGTCCAGACCAGCTTGGTCTACACATTATTTTGTGCTAAAGGCACTTATTAATCAAGACAGAAAAAAACAAAGGCGAGAAAAAAAAAAGCCAAAAACATACAACAACAAAAAAAGACTAAAGATGTTAGTGAGAATCAAGTAGATCATAGGAGGCTGGGTTTCTATAGCAACATAAGTTCAGTAATAGCGCCCGTCGTACTTTCCCTATCTTCTTATTCACTCTTACTGTGGCCACCAGCTACATCGGTCGTGTTCAGTGGGCATGAACGGGAAGAAAACAGATGTAGTATCTGAACTTGTTCAATAAGAAACGCTCATTTTCGCATTCAGTTGAAAAAAGATTAACAAAGCTGTGTCCCAATGAGCACGAACCTGGAGAAGAATTGACAACAGAGGAGCCAGAAACCGGTTTCTTACAGTCTGCCATTTAGGTGCTCCCTCCTGTATGCCTTCTCGTCACATACGACTGTTCCATGATAAGCTTCAACTGGCAGGAATGCAAGAAAGGCCGTGCTTAAAGGGCTGAAGGCTAATGCAAAAAACTATCGCAGACATAACAGTCTTAGAGTTTCGTTAGCTCGCCAATAATGTCATCATCGTCCTGCTCCTCTTTCTCTTTTTCCACCTCCTTCCGTGACTCAGTTGCTGTGGCATTCTGAGGGGAGAGAGACTGGAGGGAGGCAGGCGCCACAGGTTTTGGTTGTTGGAGGACGTTTGTTGTAGGAGCTCCAGCTAGACTAGTGGTGGGCAGATTTAGTTGTTGGACGTTGGTTGAAGGAGTTTCACCTTTATAATTGATGGGTGGATTTGGTTGTTGGACGTTGGTTGAAGGAGTTTCACCTTTATAATTGATGGGTGGATTTGGTTGTTGGACATTGGTTGAAGGAGTTTCACCTTTATAATTGATGGGTGGATTTGGTTGTTGGACTGTCAAAAGAGCTCCAGCTAGACTAGTGGTGGGCAGATTTGGTTGTTGGACTGTCAAAAGAGCTCCAGCTAGACTAGTGGTGGGCAGATTTGGTTGTTGGACTGTCAAAAGAGCTCCAGCTAGACTAGTGGTGGGCAGATTTGGTTGTTGGACTGTCAAAAGAGCTCCAGCTAGACTAGTGGTGGGCAGATTTGGTTGTTGGACTGTCAAAAGAGCTCCAGCTAGACTAGTGGTGGGCAGATTTGCTTGTTGGACTGTCAAAAGAGCTCCAGCTAGACTAGTGGTGGGCAGATTTGGTTGTTGGACTGTCAAAAGAGCTCCAGCTAGACTAGTGGTGGGCAGATTTGGTTGTTGGACGCTGGTTGAAGGAGTTTCATCTTTATTAGTGATGGACTGATTTGGTTGTTTGACTTTCAAAGTAGCTCCAGCTTGACTAGTGATAGGCAGGGAGGCTAGACCAACGTAGGATGATGAGGAGGAGCGTCTGGCTGCGATGGTCTCTGTAGTAGTAGGGCTACAGTAGTATTGTTGCCGACTGTCTGGCCTATCTCCAGCCTCCACCACCCCCCTCTCAGGCCGCAGCAGACCCGTGGACACCCCAGAGCTGAGCGAGGGACTGGTGGTACTGGGTACACCAGAGATGGAGCTAGGCACCATATTAGAGAGCTCATCCGTTGGCGAGCGCCCGATACTCCCGTCCACCTGCACCCGGATCTCTGGCGAGACGGAAAGCAGGTACTGAGGCACGGGGGCGCCGCTGTCCGCACTCTTGGGGAACAGAAAGGTCTTCATTTGACCTTTGCCCTTGACGTTGACTGTGCCGCGGTAGTCGAAGTTGTAGTCCATGGCACTGAGGGCGCAGTAGCTCTCCTCGCTCACCTGCACGCGGCACTCCACACCCGTAGTGTCCATGCGACTGGCGATGTTCACTGTGTCGCCCCAGATGTCGTAGAGCAGCTTAGTGGTGCCGATCACCCCTGCAGTCAAAGGACCGTGGTTGAAACCGATGCGCAACTTGAACTTGAAGCCCAGCATGTTCTTGTTGAAGTCGTCCACCACGCGCATCATCTCCAGTGCGAAGTCAAACAGCGCCCGTAGGTGGCCGTGAGGGTGCGGCGTCTCGGCGCACTGCTGCGCGTTCAGCCCAGCCGCCGCCATGTACGTGGCACCAATGGTCTTGATCTTCTCGATGTTGTTGAAGGGCGGCTCGCGAAGCAGTTCGTCGAAGTCACCGATGAGCTCGTTGAGCACACGGTAGCACTCCTTGCCGCCCTCGTAACTCTCCTCGTAGAACTCGCTAAAGTTAACGATACTGGCAAAAATCACGCCAACATTACCATGGTTTTTGGAGTAACTCTGAGTCACTTTGAGCTGCTCTGCCACGTGGATGGGAATGATGTTCCTAAGCAACCAATCGGCTTGGTCCCTCATGTTCTGGATCTTGATGCGGTGCTGGTCGGCCTCCACGTTGCCGTGGTAATGGAGGCGGTAGCTGACCTCGAACTCGCGGTTGAGGAACCAGACGAGCAGGAGGAGCAGGAAGAAGGCCACTCCCACCTCGGGGCCCAGCAGGTCCTGGAGGCGGGGCACGGGGTCAGCGGCGGGCTCAGGCTGACCATGTACAACACTGCTGCGGTTACTGTTGTTGGTGGCGTCGCCAGACCTGGAGAGAGAAAGGGAGAGAGAGATGGAGAGAGAAGGGGAAAGAGAGAGGGTGGAGAAACAAGGAAGGAGAGAAGGGAGGGATGGAGAGTTGGAGAATGAGGTAGGGAGGTGGAGATGGAGAGAAATGTAGGCAGGGAGGGAGAGAAGGAAGGAAGGAAGGAAGGAAGGAGGGATGGAGAAAGAGAGAGGGAAGGAGTTAAGGAAAGGTGGAGTCAGATATATATTTATAATCTTAGTTGTATGGCTAACTTCATTCTACTCACCAAAATAACATACTGTTGGCAGAACTGGAAGACAGAGGAGACAAAAACACGAGACACGGTCGGATGAGATTAATCGAGTCCACGACAAATTCAATTACACACAGTGTCAGCACAAAGGAAAAGTCATTCTAAATTATGACATTGTGGTAATATTGTATACAATATCCTATCGAACTTCAGTGAGTGCATTGGTAGTGGACTAAATGGGTAGTATACAAATTTGAGGGTGGTTACATTTCTCCAGCTCCGTTCCTCAGTTGTTTACCAAAACAGTGAACTGCAGATGCCCCTTTAAGGTCCTTTCCGACCAACAAAAAAAGGCCATAAATGTGTTAAAAAATAGAATCCATTGTAACGTGTCTGACCTGCAGGGCGGGCTGAAGAGCAGGGCGAACAGCACCAGTCCCACCACCGTGGCCATGGCCGAGCGCATCCAGCAGCTCAGCTGGCAGAAGTTACAGTACTGGATGATGGCAATGATCACTGCACAGCAGGTGAGCATGGTGAACTGGGAGACACAGATAGAGACACAGGAAGGAAGCATCGTTAGCATTAGCACACTCTGGAGGAAATGACCAGGGCAAACGAACAGAATACACTCACCTGTATGGAGAGGTGCATGTCACAGGTGACGTGTGAGAAGACGGACACAGCGGGCAGGGACACCAGCACGGCCCCTATCAGGTGACGGGGGACCCAGCCAGAGATGGCCCTCAGCAGGGTTCTAGTGCAGCTCATCACGCTGTCCAGGTAGAAGGCCATCCTGGGAGAGAAGGTTTGCTCAGAGAGGGCTGATAGACAGTACATGTACAGCAATCCAACCCCATTGAAAACAGGCTAATGGCCTCCCCCTTTCCCCATCTTCAAACTTCACCTCCCTTAGTTCTGTCCCTTCCTTTACCAATCCCCCCTCTTCCTCTCCTCCCCAGTTCCAACCCACTCCTCATATCCCTCTCCCCACCCCCTTTCCCCCTCTTCCTCTCCTCCCCAGTTCCAACCCACTCCTCATAACCCTCTCCCCACCCCCTTTCCCCTCTTCCTCTCCTCCCCAGTTCCAACCCACTCCTCATATCCCTCTCCCCACCCCCTTCCCCCTCTTCCTCTCCTCCCCAGTTCCAACCCACTCCTCATATCCCTCTCCCCCCTCTTCCTCTCCTCCCCAGTTCCAACCCACTCCTCATATCCCTCTCCCCACCCCCTTTCCCCCCTCTTCCTCTCCTCCCCAGTTCCAACCCACTCCTCATATCCCTCTCCCCACCCCCTTTCCCCTCTTCCTCTCCTCCCCAGTTCCAACCCACTCCTCATATCCCTCTCCCCACCCCCTTTCCCCTCTTCCTCTCCTCCCCAGTTCCAACCCACTCCTCATATCCCTCTCCCCACCCCCTTTCCCCTCTTCTCCCTCCTCCTTCCATCCCTCCCAACTTATTCCCCCTTTTTCCTCCTCCTCCCCATCTCTCCTTCTCTCCCTCAACCGTCTTACCGTATAGACAGCACCAGCGCCAGGGCCTCCAGCAGGGTGGCCACGGCAACCAGGGCGAGGGCCGGGGCAGGCAGGGGGGCCCCAGGGAGGGAGAGCAGGGGCCGGAGGAGGCAGGCCAGGGAGAGGGCCAGGAACACAGAGCAACACAGGACCATGTCCAGGAAAGAGCTGAAGGTAGGGCTGGCAAAGGTCTGTACCGCTGCCTGGGTCTCCACCTGGGGACGGGAAGGAATAGATACTTTGACATTTTTCAACAGAAATGGATTGATTTGCTGTCACGATAGCCAACCTCATACACACACAAAGACACACAAGGCTGAGAGCAGCACAGCGTTAGTCGCTGTTAAGTGCCTTACTAAAGGCACAATGGCAATGAATGGTTCCTGGGTCTGGTTGTAGAGTGTAAAGAGATAAAGAGCGGGAGGGTTTGGAAAGGGTAAAGAGAGAGAGCAAAGGTTGTGGGAGAGAAGTCTTAACAAAACATTAATACAATTGTCTCATTGTGATTAAGTAATAAGTATGAAACTGAACGAAACATTATCCAGACGTGAAGTTGAACATGCAGTTCCCCCACTGTACCAGCAGAGGGCATCACAAGCTAAGAGGACATTCCTATATATGTCCTGCAGTGATTTCCCTGTCTTTGCCGCAGTCTTGACAGGCCATACATAGTGCAGTGCTTACAGGTTACTCAGAGAAAACACACACACACACACACACACACACACACACACACACACACACACACACACACACACACACACACACACACACACACACACACACACACACACACACACACACACACACACACACACACACACACACACACACACACACACACACACACACACACACACACACACACACACACACACAGAGGGAGAGAGAAAGAGCTAGACAGGCAGGGTGAAACGGATAGGGAGACAGAGGGACAGACAAGGAAAGACAGACCAGGTGTAGTCTAGTAGACAGAGAGGAAGTGAGACATCAGAAAGACAGATAAGAGGAATACAGATAGAGACAGACAGACACACACAGACAGAGAGACAGAGTAACAGACAGGGAGGGATACACACCTCTTCCTGGTAGCTGGTCCTGTAGGCAGACTCCAGGGTTCTGTCCAGGAAGGTGTGGCTCAGCTTGTTGATGGGAGGCTTGAAAAAGTAGTCCTTCATCAGACTGGGAGATGGGCAGATCAACAGATGTCAGTCAGTATAGAGAAGACAGACTTGTCGGGGAGAGAGTTACACCAACCTATCATACCACCAGGGCCGTCCGTGTTCATAAGGCACCAAACATTTTGCAATGGAAAATGAAAATGAGCTTTTCTTACTGGACAAGTCCAGATAGTCCATCGACTATATCATGTCTGTTTTCTTCCATTTGGTGCCGAATGAACATGACCCAGGGGCTTATTCAGTGGGCAGAAGCATAAGGATCACTACAAACAAAATAGCACGGAGCAGATCATGTGTGTTGTATATAGGATTGCAAAATTCCAGTAACTTTCTCAAAACATTAAAAAAATATTATATACACTGCTCCAAAAAATAAAGGGAACACTAAAATAACACATCCTAGATCTGAATGAAATGAAATATTCTTATTAAATACTTTTGTCTTTACACAGTTGAATGTGCTGACAACAAAATCACACAAAATGTATCAATGGAAATCAAATGTATCAACCCATGGAGGTCTGGATTTGGAGTCACACTCAAAATTAAAGTGGAAAACCAAACTACAGGCTGATCCAACGTTGATGTAATGTCCTTAAAACAAGTCAAAATGAGGCTCAGTAGTGTGTGTGGCCTCCACGTGCCTGTATGACCTCCCTACAACGACTGGGCATGCTCCTGATGAGGTGGCTCCTGAGGGATCTCCTCCCAGACCTGGACTAAAAGCATCCGCCAACTCCTGGACAGTCTGTGGTGCAACGTGGCGTTGGTGGATGGAGCGAGACCTGATGTCCCAGATGTGCTCAATTGGATTCAGGTCTGGGGAACGGGCGGGCCAGTCCATAGCATCAATGCCTTCCTCTTGCAGGAACTGCTGACACACTCCAGCCATATGACGTCTAGCATTGTCTTGCATTAGGAGGAACCCAGGGCCAACCGCACCAGCATATGGTCTCAAAAGGGGTCTGAGGATCTCATCTCGGTACCTAATGGCAGTCAGGCTACCTCTGGCGAGCACATGGAGGGCTGTGCAGCCCCCCAAAGAAATGCCACCCCACACCATGACTGACCCACCGCCAAACCGGTCATGCTGGAGGATGTTGCAGGCAGCAGAACGTTCTCCACGGCGTCTCCAGACTCTGTCACGTCTGTCACATGTGCTCAGTGTGAACCTGCTTTCATCTGTGAAGAGCACAGGGCACCAGTGGCGAATTTGCCAATGTTGGTGTTCTCTGGCAAATGCCAAACATCCTGCACGGTGTTGGGCTGTAAGCACAACCCCCACCTGTGGACGTCGGGCCCTCATACCACCCTCATGGAGTCTGTTTCTAACTGTTTGAGCAGACATGCACATTTGTGGCCTGCTGGAGGTCATTTTGCAGGGCTCTGGCAGTGCTCCTCCTGCTCCTCCTTGCACAAAGGCGGAGGTAGCGGTCCTGCTACTGGATTGTTGCCCTCCTACGGCCTCCTCCACGTCTCCTGATGTACTGGCCTGTCTCCTGGTAGCGCCTCCATGCTCTGGACACTACGCTGACAGACACAGCAAACCTTCTTGCCACAGCTTGCATTGATGTGCCATCCTGGATGAGCTGCACTACCTGAGCCACTTGTGTGGGTTGTAGACTCCGTCTCATGCTACCACTAGAGTGAAAGCACCGCCAGCATTCAAAAGTGACCAAAACATCAGCCAGGAAGCATTGGAACTGAGAAGTGGTCTGTGGTAACCTCCTGCAGAACCACTCCTTTATTGGGGGTGTCTTGCTAATTGCCTATAATTTCCACCTGTTGTCTATTCCATTTGCACAACAGCATGTGAAATTTATTGTCAATCAGTGTTGCTTCCTAAGTGGACAGTTTGATTTCACAGACGTGTGATTGAGTTGGAGTTACATTGTGTTGTTTAAGTGTTCCCTTTATTTTTTTGAGCAGTTTATATATATATATATATTTCTTTATCCCAGTTGGAGAATTCCCAGAATCAGGGGGAATAAGCAGGAAATCCAGATCCTCCAACCCATATTTCTATAAAACTGGGGATTTTAGGGAAAGGATGGGAATCTCTGTAAGACTAGTTCTATAAAGCACATTGTAAATAGACACACGTTACCAAAACAGACATTGATACCACATGAAAGATACATGTGGGTCTGCTTCTTACATAACAGTTCTGCCTTCAGCGTTCAGAATCTTATCCTTTGATTCCCTTAGCCTGGTCTCAGATCTATTAGTGCTGTCCTGCCAACTCCCCAAAAAGCTCCACCACAGCCATCAAGCCTGGTTCCAGATCAGTTTGTGTAACATCCATCCATCCCCTCACCTGTCCTCTTTGATAACATCCACAAAGTGAGCGTCGCTCCTCTCTCTGAAGTTCTTGGAGCGCAGGGGGATGAGAGCAGAGTGGTCCATCCCCATGGCCCCTCCACCCCACTTCTTCTCCTTCTCCTGGAGCATCTCACACAGGGACGTCTGGCTGTTGGTCAGGGGCTCCTCCAGCCTGGGGCTCAGCAGACCGTTCAGGGCCTTAGGGCTGCAGCCTACGGGGGCCTGAGAGGGACATTTGAGAGATGAGGTGTCCTGGGGGAGTTGAGAGGAGAGAGGCTAGTGAGAAGCTGTGTGTGTGTGTGTGCGTGCGTGCATGCTGAAACAGAAAGAGGAGAGTGAGAAGTGTTAGACCTGAGGTCTTGGATAAGAGTGATTAGTGACTTAGTTAGTGAAGCCAAATTAATCAAGACATTTCCGTTTGGCTAGGTTCACGTCATTCCATCATGTATAGTATGGCGATATGAATACTTCAGAAATACAATGTGATAACACTAAGCCTGGTTTAATGAACTGGGGTTGGATTTAAGTGCAGTCAGGTTGGGATGAGTAAAGGTCACGGCCAGGTTCAAAGGTCAAACGTTTACTAGAGTGAGGTAAAGTGAGGCAAACCTTGCTGCTATTGGTCGTGTGATCGTCATGGCAACCGTTCTGCACCGTGCCCTTCTCCAGAACCTGATCCTCCTTTGGAACTACAGCCGCACTGCAGGAGAGACAATGAGACTGGAGAGAAGGAGAGGTATTTGTCTATTTATATCATTTACAGTTTCTTCAATCCTAGTATTGACAAATTCTCATACTGTAGTTTACACATTCACTCTTGTGTTGTGTGTGGTTAGTGTGCTTAGCCTAAGTATTGATTGGGTGCATCAACCACACGAACGCACGCAAACACAAAACAGTTTTATTTTTCTTAATTCACAAACATGCAAACATATGTTCACTGTTAAATAGGTATTTATATCCAGGGCTTGTACTCTTCTAGCTTAGGTCTTAAAATATATAGGGAAATGTTACTTCTATTTTTCAAACATGAAGACATAAAACAGGGTAGTGACTCGGGAGGATTGATCACATGGTATAAACGGACCTTTCACTAAAGCAGATCAAAAAGGGTAACACCCACATTTGGTTCAAACTCAACAAAGCACAATCCTTACTAACAATGATATATATAAAGTCAGCAAAACAAGAAACGTCCCTTTTCAGGACCTTGTCTTTCAAAGATAATTCGTAAAAATACAAATAACTTCACAGCTCTTCATTGTAAAGGGTTTAAACACTATTTCCCATGCTTAACACAATTAATGAACATGCACCTGTGAAACGGTCTTTTAGACACTAACAGCTTACAGACGGTAGGCAATTAAGGTCACAGTTATGAAAACGTAGGACACTAAAGAGGTATTTCTACTCTAAAAAACCCCTGCACAGGATCGGTACAGCCGAACAGCATACCTGCAGGACAGGTACAGGATGGCAACAACAACTGCCAGAGTTACACCAGGAACGTACAATCCCTCCATCAGGGCTCAGACTGTCGGCAATAGGCTGAGAGGCTGGACTGAGGGCTTGTAGGCCTGTTGTAAGGCAGGTCCTCACCAGACATCACCGGCAACAACGTAGCTTATGGGCACAAACCCACCGTCGCTGGACCAGACAGGACTGGCAAAAAGTGCTATTCTCTGAAGAGTCGCGGTTTTGTCTCACCAGGGGTGATGGTCGGATTTGCATTTATCGTTGAAGATCGGAGGGTGAGGGCTAGGGCCATTCCCCCCAGAAATGTCCGGGAACTTGCAGGTGCCTTGGTGGAAGAGTGGGGTAGAACTGGCAAGAACTGGCAAATCTGGTGCAGTCCATGAGGAGGAGGTGAACTGCAGTATATAATGCAGCTGGTGGCCACCCCAGATACTGACTGTTACTTTTGATTTGACCCCCCCAACCCCGTTGTTCAGGGACACATTATTCCATCTTCAGTTCCTGTGGCGGTCCTCATGAGAGACAGTTTCATCATAGCGCTTGATGGTTTTTGTAACTGCACTTGAAATCTTCCACATTGACTGACCTTCATGTCTTAAATCATGTCAGTTAAGAACACACAGGGAATGTAGGGGGACAACCTTGTCAGCTCGGGATTCGATCCAGCAACCTTTCGGTTACTGGCCCAACGCACTAACCACTAGGCTACCTGTCGCCCCTACTAAAGGACACCAATAATAAGAAGAGACTTGCTTGGGCTAAGAAACACGAACAATGGACATTAGGCCGGTGGAAATCTGCCGGTTTTTGGTTCCAACCGCCGTGTCTTTGTGAGATGCAGAGTAGGTGAACGGATGATCTCCGAATGTATGGTTCCCACCGTGAAGGATGGAGGAGGAGGTGTAATGGTGCTTTGCTTATGAAACTGTCAGTGATTTATTTAGAATTCAAGGTACACTTAACCAGCATGGCTACCACAGCATTCTGCAGCAATACACCGTCCCATCTGGTTTGCACTTAGTGGGACTATCATTTGTTTTTCAATAGGACAATGACCCAACACACCTCCAGGCTGTGTAAGGGCTATTTGACCAAGAAGGAGACTGAGGGAGTGCTGCATCAGATGACCTGGCCTCCACAATCACCCGACCTCAACCCAACTGAGATGGTTTGGGATGAGTTGGACCGCAGAGTGAAGGAAAATCAACCAACAAGTGCTTAGCATATGTGGGAACTCCTTCAATACTGTTGGAAAAGCATTACAGGTGAAGCTGGTTGAGAGAATGCAAAGTGTCATCAAGGCAAAGAGGGGCTACTTTGAAGAATCTCAAATCTAAAATATATAACACTTTTTTGCTTACTAATTCATTTCATATATGTGTTATTTCATAGTTTTGATGTCTTCACTATTATTCTATTCCAATTTGAATTTGAGGGGGGGGGGGGGGGTGGAAAGTGAGACAGCTAGAGAGAAAGAGGAAGGGAGGGAGAGAGGGGGATAGAGGTAGGGGTAGAGAGAGGAATGGAGAGAGAGGAAGGGAGGGAGAGAGAGTTAGGAAGGAGAGAGAGGTAAAGAATGAGTCAATTGAGGGTGAAGAGATAACAGAGAGAAATAAAGAGAGTTGAGTAGAGGGAGAGAGGAGAAAATTTGAAATAATGAATGAGAGAAACTGTTTGGCAGAAACAGGACAAAGAGAGAGAGAGAGAGGGCAGAGAGAGTGAGACAGGGAGAGAAACAGACAAAAATATTATGGGAAATGGACCCATTGAGAGAGAGAGGAAGAGAGAGATTGAGTGAGAGAGAGTGAGAGAGAGAGCACGAACTCAGCACTTCAGCATTTTACCACTAATTAGAATCACAATGATACACAATCAGATTCAATGGATACAATACCAACCACAATAGCAGCCCTATAGAGAGACAGGGCCAGGATGAGGAGAGGTGGAGAGAGGGATGAGAGACAGGGTGATAGAGGAGGAGAGGTGGAGAGAGGGATGAGAGACAGGGCCAGAATGAGGAGAGGTGGAGAGAGGGATGAGAGACAGGGTGATAGAGGAGGAGAGGTGGAGAGAGGGATGAGAGACAGGGCCAGGATGAGGAGAGGTGGAGAGAGGGATGAGAGACAGGGTGATAGAGGAGGAGAGGTGGAGAGAGGGATGAGAGACAGGGTGATAGAGGAGGAGAGGTGAAGAGATGGATGAGAGACAGAGTGATAGAGGTGGAGAGAGGGATGAGAGACAGGGTGATAGAGGATGAGAGGTGGAGAGAGGGATGAGAGACAGGGCCAGGGTGATAGAGGAGGAGATGTGGAGAGGGGGATGAGAGAGGGGGAGAGGTGGAGAGATGGATGAGAGACAGGGTGATAGAGGAGGAGAGGTGGAGAGAGGGGTGAGAGACAGAGTGATAGAGGTGGAGAAAGGGATGAGAGACAGGGCCAGTGATAGAGGAGGAGAGGTGGAGAGATAGATGAGAGACAGGGTGATAGAGGAGGAGAGGTGGAGAGAGGGGTGAGAGAGAGTGATAGAGGTGGAGAGAGGGATGAGAGACAGGGCCAGGGTGATAGAGGAGGAGATGTGGAGAGAGGGATGAGAGAGGAGGAGAGGTGGAGAGATGGATGAGAGACAGGGTGATAGAGGAGGAGAGGTTTAGAGAGGGATGAGAGAGGAGGAGAGGTGGAGAGAGGGATGAAAGACAGGGCCAGGGTGATAGAGGAGGAGAGATTTAGAGAGGGATGAGAGAGGAGGAGAGGTGGAGAGAGGGATGAGAGACATGGTGATAGAGGAGAGGTGGATGAGACATGGTGATAGAGGAGGAGAGGTGGAGAGAGGGATGACAGACAGGGTGATAGAGGAGGAGAGGTGGAGAGAGGGATGAGAGACAGGGTGATAGAGGAGGAGAGGTGGAGAGAGGGATGAGAGACAGGGCCAGGGTGATAGAGGAGGAGAGGTGGAGAGAGGGATGAGAGAGGAGGAGAGGTGGAGAGAGGGATGAGAGACATGGTGATAGAGGAAGAGAGGTGGAGAGAGGGATGAGAGACAGGGTGATAGACGAGGAGAGGTGGAGAGAGGGATGAGAGACAGGGCCCGGGTGAGAGGAGGAGAGATGAATGAGAGACAGGGTGATAGGAGGAGGAGAGGTGGAGAGAGGGATGAGAGACAGAGTGATAGAGGTGGAGAGAGGGATGAGAGACAGGGCCCGGGTGAGAGGAGGAGAGGTGGAGAGAGGGATGAGAGACAGGGTGATAGAGAAGGAGAGGTGAAGAGAGGGATGAGAGACAGGTTGATAGAGAAGGAGAGGTAGAGAGAGGGGTGAGAGACAGGGCCAGGGTGATAGAGAAGGAGAGGGATGAGAGAGAGTGATAGAGAAAGAGAGGTGAAGAGAGGGATGAGAGAGAGTGATAGACAAGGAGAGGTGAAGAGGGATGAGAGACAGGGCCAGGGTGATAGAGGTGGAGATAGGGATGACATAGAAGAGGCTGGGGAAGGCTGAAGGAATGGACAGAGACAGATATACACTCATCTGATGATTAGGCACTGGCCCTGAAAGGATTGTTCAAGGTACTTGGTAACAAAGTGATGCAGACACACATGCGTGTACGTACGCACCCATACACCTACAGACTTAAAACAGACAGCCAGACAATACTGTGAACACTGGCTCACTTTCAGGCAACACACACAGCCTGATACACAGAGAAAAACACACACACACACACACACTCAGCCAAGTCAGGCTCTGAGGACAAGTGAGTGTTTGAGGGGGATGAGAAGCCCACAGAAAGGACACGGCTTCAAAGAGGCGTCATTAAACCTAGTGAAGTGTGTGTGTGTGTGTGAGAGGGAGAGAGAGAGCCAATGAATTGAGGGTTTGTACCAGTGAAGTGTGTGTGTGTGTGAGAGACAGAGAGAGCCAATGAAGTGAGGGTTTGTACCAGTGAAGTGTGTGAGTCCATGTGAAGGGCTTTCTAACGTCTCTCCACGTGTGTTACCTCATGTAATGCCAAGGACACAGCAGTTTGTCTCCTCTCCCCTCTTCACTTCTCATCTGCCTTTCCCTAAGACCCCCACGACCAGCACTGGCAGATGTAGTGGTGGTACGGTAGGATTACAGTGGAACTGTGGGGGCTAATTGGTATCTATAAAGCAAGTCTGTGTGCGTACTGTATGACTGAGGAGAGTAGTGAATACTGGATATAGGTGTAGCAGCAGAGTAAATATATGGTAGTCAGAGAGTATTCAGACCCCTTGACATTTCCCACATTTTGTTATGTTACAGCCTTATTCTAAAATGGATTCAATTGTTTTTTTCCCCCTCATCAATCTACACATAATACCCCATAATGACAAAGCAAAAACAGGTTTCTAGAATATATCACATTAACATAAGTATTCAGACCCTTTATTTAGTACTTAGCTAAAGCACCTTTAGCAGTGATTACAGCCTCGAGTCTTCCTGGGTATGACACTACAAGCTCTGCTTGTATTTGGGGAGTTTCTCCCATTCTTCTCTGCAGATCCTCTCAAGCTCTGTCAGGATGGATGGAGAGCAGATCCCACTCCTGCAGTATCTTGGCTGTGTGCTTAGCGTCGTTGTGCTGATGGATGGTGAACCTTCGACCCAGGTCTGAGGTCCTGAGCTCTCTGGAGCAGGTTTTCATCAAGGATCTCTCTGTATAATGCTCCATTCATCTTTCCCTCGTTCCTGACTAGTCTCCTAGTCCCTACCTCTGAAAAACATCCCCACAGCATGATGCTGCCACCATGCTTCACTGTAGGCATGGTGCCAGGTTTCCTCCAGACATGATGCTGCCACCATGCTTCACTGTAGGCATGGTGCCAGGTTTCCTCCAGACATGATGCTGCCACCATGCTTCACCCTAGGGATGGTGCCAGGTGTTAGCCAGACGTGACACTTGGCATTCAGGCCAAAGAGTTCAATCTTGATTTCATCAGACCAGAGAATCTTGTTTCTCATGGTCTGAGAATCCTTTAGGTGCCTTTTGGCAAACTCCAAGCGGGCTGTCATGTGCTTTTTACTGAGGAGTGGCTTCCGTCTGGCCACTCTACCATAAAGGCCTGATTGGTGGAGTGCTGCAGAGATGGTTGTCCTTCTGGAAGGTTCTCTCATCTCCACAGTGGAACTCTGGAGCTCTGTCAGAGAGACCATAGGGTTATTGGTCACTTCCCTAACCAAGGCCGTTCTCCTCCAATTGCTCAGTTTGGTTGGGCGGCCAGCTCTAGAAAGAGTCTTGGTGGTTCCAAACTTCTTCCATTTAAAAATGATGGAGGCCACTGTGTTCTTGAGGACCTTCAATGCTGCAGAAATGTTTTGGAGGCTGTGCCTCAACACAATCCTGTCTCGAAGCTCTGCGGACAATTCCTTCCACCTCATGGCTTGCTTTTTGCTCTGACATGCACTGTCAACTGTGGAACTTTATATACACAGGTGTGTGCCTTTCCAAATCACGTTCAATCAATTCAATTTACCACAGGTGGACTCCAATCAAGTTGTAGAAACATCTCAAGGATGATCAATGGAAAATGGATGCACCTGAGCTCAATTTCGAGTCTCATAGCAAAAGGCCTGAATATTTATGTTAATGCAATCAGTTTTTAATATTTAATACATTTGCAGAAAATTCTAAAAACCTGTTTTGACTTTGTCATTGTGGGGTATTGTGATGTCATTATGGGGTATTGTGATGTCATTGTGGGGTATTGATGAGGAACATGCTTTATTTAATCCATTTTAGAATAAGGCTGTAATGTAACAAAATGTGGAAAAAACCAAGGGGTCTGAATACTTTCTGAATGCCCTGTTTCTTCTCTCTATATGGAGCCTCATTACTCCATCATGACACTAAACCCACCATAGGGACCAAAACCGATTTATACTAACGTCAACATGGGCCCTATTCAGAGTAGGCTTGCTGATCTAGGATCAGGTTTGCCTTTTAGATCATAATGCATAAGACTATATGGACAGGGGTGACCTGATCCTAGGTCAACACTCCTACACTTATCGAGTAACAGTAAGAGAGTAGAGAATTGTCTCTGTTGGTGAATATTACATTATATGCGTTGTGGATAAGCAAGGGTCGGAAATGTACATACACTTAGGTTGGAGTCATTAAAACTCGTTTTTCAACCACTCCAAAAATGTCTTGTTAACAAACAATAGTTTTGGTCAGTTAGGACATCTACTTTGAGCATAACACAAGTACTTTTTCCAACAATTGTTTACATACAGATTATTTCACTTATAATTCACTGTATCACAATTCCAGTGGTCAGAAGTTTACATACACTAAGCTGACTGCGCCTTTAAACAGCTTGGAAAATTCCAGAAAATGATGTCATGGCTTTAGAAGCTTCTGATAGGCTAATTGACATCATTTGAGTCAATTGGAGGTGTACCTGTGGATGTATTTCAAAGCCTACCTTCAAACTCAGTGCCTCTTTGCTTGACATCATGGGAAAATCAAAAGAAATCAGCCAAGAACTCAGAAAAAAAATTGTAGACCTCCACAAGTCTGGTTCATCCTTGGGAGCAATTTCCAAACGCCTGAAGGTACCACGTTCATCTGTAGTATGCAAACAATAGTATGCAAGTATAAACACCATGGGACCACGCAGCCGTCATACCGCTCAAGAAGGAGATGCGTTCTGTCTCCTAGAGATGAACGTACTTTGATGTGAAAAGTGTAAATCAATCCCAGAACAACAGCAAAGGACCCTGTGAAGATGCTGGAGAAAACAGGTACAAAAGTATCTATATCCACAGTAAAACGAGTCCTATATCGACATTACCTGAAAGGCCGCTCAGCAAGGAAGAAGCCACTGCTCCAAAACCGCCATAAAAAAGCCGGACTACGGTTTGCAACTGCACATGGGGACAAAGCTCGTACTTTTTGGAGAAATGTCCTCTGGTCTGATGAAACAAAAATAGAACTGTTTGGCCATATTGACCATCGTTATGTTTGGAGGAAAAAGGGAGAGGCTTGCAAGCCGAAGAACACCATCCCAACCGTGAAGCACCTGGGTGCCAGCATCATGTTGTGGGGGTGCTTTGTTGCAGGAGGGACTGGTGCACTTCACAAAATAATTCACCCAACTTATTGTGGGAAGCTTGTGGAAGGCTGGCTACCCGAAACATTTGACCCAAGTTAAACAATTTAAAGGAAATGCTACCGAATACTAATTGAGTGTCTGTAAACTTCTGACCCACTGGGAATGGGATGAAAGAAATAAACGCTGAAATAAATCCTTCTCTCTACTATTATTCTGACATTTCACATTCTTAAAATAAAGTGGTGATCCTAACTGACATAAGACAGGGAATTCTTTCTAAGATTAAATGTCAGGAATTGTGAAAAACTGAGTTTAAGTGTATAAGGTGTAGGTAAACCTCCGACTTCAACTGTAGATATTGTTAAGTTAGGGCCCTGTGTTTTGTGCAATTATGTAACATGCTTGGATTTTAACCTTCATTTGAACTTTGATTCACTTTTTAGGTCAAATGGTCCAACACCATCCTCAAACAATTCCTTATATTTTTGGCGTAATTTTAATTTCTGGATAAGGCTCAAAATACAGGATAGGATCTCATGTCACATACTGCTCAAAACACACGGCCCTACAATTATGTTCTGAAGACATGTCTACTGAGCTGAACATTTGTTACACTATGACCATTTTCTAAATGAAGTCAACGTACAGTATGCTATTACAACCAAAGATTATGTCTATCCAAGTTACACAGTAGAAAACCATCAGAGGGGAATGAGCACACACCTGACCCCCATCTCCCCTTTACCATGCAGAATACCATGTCCTCACCTTGGCCCTGTCGGGAGCCCCTCTCTGGGGTAGGCCACAGGCTGAGGGGGCTCTGGGGGGTCCATCTGGGGTGTGGGCACGGGGTGTGGGACAGCGGGTGTCCCCCCCAGGCTCCAGGCCAACCAGGCCCAGCTGGGAACAGCTACAGTGGCACGGCTCCACCTTCCTCCCTGAGATCAGGTAGGTCTTCAATCCTGAAGGAGACAGAACACAGAGATGGATGACAGTGACAGAGACTCTTATCAACACACATGCTGCAAAAGGTAGAAGAAAAGTGCCTTTTATGTGAAAAGAATGTGTGCATATGTGTGCTTCAGAACGATCCTGACGCCTCAGAACAGTTGGGTAGGCTGTTTGGCCGCTGCTGTTAGTACGTGTTGTGCTCTTTCTCTGAGTTGTACAAACAAGCAGAGCAGAAACTGGCCACCAAGGGCGTCATGCACCCCAAAACCTGAGGGGGCACAAAGTGAGGGAGGATGGCCGGGGGGGTGGTAAGAGAATTGTTCATTTTTTGAAATACCTGAAACAGCTTTTCATCTAGAGCCATAACTATTATGTAAACTTCTATGTCAACAATATGTACACTACCGTTCAAAAGTTTGGGGTCACTTAGAAATGTCCTTGTTTTTGAAAGAAAAACATTATTTTTTTGTCCATTTTTGTCCAATCAATTTTATTTTATTTTAATAAATAAAATAAAATAGATCAGAAATACAGTGTAGACTTTGTTAATGTTGTAAATGACTATTGTAGCTGGAAATGTCAGATTTTTAATGGAACATCTACATAGGCGTACAGAGGCCCATTATCAGCAACCATCACTCCTGTGAGAGCTTCAAGTTCCTTGGTGTCCACATCACCAACGAACTAGAATAGTCCAAACACACCAAGACAGTCGTGAAGAGGGCACGACAAAAGCTATTCCCCCTCATGAGACTGAAACGATTTGGGTCCTCAGATCCTAAGTAGCCTTGCTACTGTTATTTTCACTGTCATTTTACAGTAGTTTTTTTTATGATCATGTCTCCTTTGCCAAGATAATCCTTCCACCAGACAGGTGTGGCATATCAAGAAGCTGATCTTGTGCTGGGAACAATAAAAGGCCACTCTAAAATGTGCAGTTTTATCACACCACACCATGCCACAGATGTCTCAAGTTTTGAGGGAGTGTGCAATTGACATGCTGACTGCAGGAATGTCCACCAGAGCTGTTGCCAGATAATTTAATGTTAATTTCTCTATGATAAGCCACCTCCAACGTCGTTGTAGAGAATTTTGCAGTACGTCCAACCGGCATCACAACCTCAGACCACAGGTAACCACACCAGCCAAGGACCTCCAGATCCAGCTTCTTCACCTGTGGGATCATCTGAGACCAGCCACCTGAACAGCTGATGAAACTGTGGGTTTGCACAACTGAATAATTTCTGCAAAAATTGTCAGAAATTGTCTTAGGGAAGCTTCTATGCATGCTCGTTGTTCGTCCAGTCTTAACCTAACTGCAGTTCAGCATTGTAACCAACTTCAGTAGACAATAACTCACCTCCGATGGCCACTGGCATGCTGGAGAAGTGTGCTCTTCATGGATGAATCCTAGTTTGCTGATGTCAACGTTGTGAACAGAGTGCACCATGGTGGCGGTGGGGTTATGATATGTGTTGCATAAGCAACAGACAACGAACACAATTGCATTTCTGCAATTTGAATGCACAGAGATACCATGAAGAGATCCTGAGGCCCATTGTCGTGCCATTCATCCACCACCATCACCTGATGTTTCAGCATGATAATGCACAGTCCCATGTCACAAGGATCTGTACACAAAAATAGCCCAGACATGTCCCCCATTGAGCCTGTTTGGGATGCTCTGGATAGACGTGTACGACAGTGTGTTCCAGTTCCCACCAATATCCAGCAACTTCGCACAGCCATTGAAGAGGAGTGGGACAACATTCCATAGGTCACAATCAACAGCCTGATCAACTCTATGAGAAGGAGAAGTGTTGAGCTGCATGAGGCAAATGGTGGTCACACCTGATACTGACTGGTTTTCTGATCCACACCCCTACCTTTTTTTAAGGTACCTGTGACCAACAGATGCATATCTGTATTCCCAGTCATGTGAAATCATTAGATTATGGCCTAATTAATGTACTTCAATTGACTGATTTCCTTTTGAAACTGGAACTCAGTAAAATCTTTGAAATTGTTGCATGTCGAGTTTATATTTTTGTTCACTGTAGTATTTTCATATGTGCTGTTCAAATTACTGTGAAGTCTCTTTTTCGAAGACTTCTCACAAAAACAAGCATATCTCTGTGAAATGTCAACAGAGCACTGAGACTACCCCAAGCTTTTTTTCCTCCAAAATCCTTTTAAATTGAATTCAGCACATATCATGCTAATTTTGCAACCAGTGGAAACAACTTGGAAGATGATGGCCACTAAATGTAAAATCCTCAAAATATTGGCGATAACGCAGCACCACTCAGAGCGACAGAGCCTGGTGTTTATTATCGGATGTATTAGGTTCCGAAATCTGACTTTTTGGGTATAATGTTAATGATATGTTGGAGAAAGACCCCATTGAACCATTCAGAACATGAAGAGTCCCATTTGTCTTGGTAAAATGTATTGTATAACATAAGGAAGTGAAAAGTCATCACCAAAGCACATTTTCACCCACTATGGGCAGAGTAGTCTAGCAAACAATGTATTAGTGAGGTGTGTGTATCAGGCTATTAAACACACCACCAATTTGAAAGGAGAATGAACTGCCTGTACCTCAAGGAAATCTTTCCACCCCCCCCCACACACACACACACACACACACACCGCATCCTCCTTGCTTCCTCGTTTCTGCTCTCTCCATGTCTGTGTCTCTCCTCTCAGGCCTCAGGCCACCTCAGTCAGTGGTTTGATGAGACACAAAGGATATAAGTGCAGCACCGAGGTTCATCCTAATAGCCTATCTATTCTCTATAATGAGAAACTGCTTTTTCTCACTGGGCGGTAACATTTACATTTTAATTAAGTATCACTCAAAATGGCTTTCATTTGTTCAAAGGGTGAAATAAAAAATGGTGAGAGAGAGAGAGTGTGTGTGTGTGTGTGTGTGTGTGTGTGTGTGTGAGAGAGAGAGAGAGTCGGTGTGAGTGCGCGTCTATGTGTGTTCATGTATGTTTTATAATTCTATAATAAAGCACAGAAACAGATTGCATATCACAAATATCTGGGTAATTAGTGCATTTGCGTGTTGTGTTCAATAAAACTGATTTTACATGATGCACAGTACATCCATTAATTTCACTATTTTTCATTGTCATGGCATTTCTGCAATACAAAATCAACCAAAGTTGAAGTTGAAGAATGTTTAATTTTAGAATGTTTGGTTGATTAGAGCAACAGTGTTGATTTGAAACACATTCGATGTCTGATTCTTTCATAAGACCACAATTACACTGGAATATGATGATATCCCAATTGAAAAGAGCAACTTTAATAGAATGATGGATATTAGAATGTTCGGTTGGAAGGCACCCGTGTTGATGTGGAACTCACTTTTGGTGGCAACAACCGCAAGACTAGACATAAACTTGCTTCTGCTATCTGAAGTGGGCCATCTCTAATCAATGAGCTTCTAAAGCCAGCGATGTGATCTGTCTGGAGTGGGCCATCTCTAATCAATGAGCTTCTAAAGCCAGCGATGTGATCCGTCTGGAGTGGGCCATCTCTAATCAATGAGCTTCTAAAGCCAGTGATGTGATCCGTCTGGAGTGGGCCATCTCTAATCAATGAGCTTCTAAAGCCAGCGATGTGATCCGTCTGGAGTGGGCCATCTCTAATCAATGAGCTTCTAAAGCCAGCGATGTGATCCGTCTGGAGTGGGCCATCTCTAATCAATGAGCTTCTAAAGCCAGCGATGTGATCCGTCTGGAGTGGACCATCTCTAATCAATGAGCTTCTAAAGCCAGCGATGTGATCCGTCTGGAGTGGGCCATCTCTAATCAATGAGCTTCTAAAGCCAGCGATGTGATCAGTCTGGAGTGGGCCATCTCTAATCAATGAGCTTCTAAAGCCAGCGATGTGATCCGTCTGGAGTGGGCCATCTCTAATCAATGAGCTTCTAAAGCCAGCGATGTGATCCGTCTGGAGTGGGCCATCTCTAATCAATGAGCTTCTAAAGCCAGCGATGTGATCCGTCTGGAGTGGGCCATCTCTAATCAATGAGCTTCTAAAGCCAGCGATGTGATCAGTCTGGAGTGGGCCATCTCTAATCAATGAGCTTCTAAAGCCAGCGATGTGATCCGTCTGGAGTGGACCATCTCTAATCAATGAGCTTCTAAAGCCAGCGATGTGATCCGTCTGGAGTGGACCATCTCTAATCAATGAGCTTCTAAAGCCAGCGATGTGATCCGTCTGGAGTGGACCATCTCTAATCAATGAGCTTCTAAAGCCAGCGATGTGATCCGTCTGGAGTGGGCCATCTCTAATCAATGAGCTTCTAAAGCCAGCGATGTGATCCGTCTGGAGTGGGCCATCTCTAATCAATGAGCTTCTAAAGCCAGCGATGTGATCCGTCTGGAGTGGGCCATCTCTAATCAATGAGCTTCTAAAGCCAGAGATGTGATCCGTCTGGAGTGGGCCATCTCTAATCAATGAGCTTCTAAAGCCAGCGATGTGATCCGTCTGGAGTGGGCCATCTCTAATCAATGAGCTTCTAAAGCCAGCGATGTGATCTGTCTGGAGTGGACCAGCACAGGGACATCAGCATCTTCCTGCAAGACCATCAGATTCTATCGTCATCAATGTTAAGAGTCATAGGAAGGCTGTGGCGGTCATGACATTTTGTCAACCGGTGCTTGTCAAGCAAATAACTGCCGATCTCAAGGTAATTGACCGTTAATTAACAAAAACCCATTTAGCATCTGTTGGCTTCCATGCATAGCCTACAAGCCACTGATACAGACCTTTGGAACATCTACATTTTAAAAAGTATAATAAATCCATGTAATATAGCCTACACCATCACAATAAATCTGTTATTTATTTTAGACAGGTCTAAAGGAACATGATATGAAAATGTAGTCTATTTCAGAAGAACAGAAGAGCATACTCTGAGTTGTCATCTGGCTATGGTCCTGATCTGGCTATGTCAAATGGATGTGGGCTCACTAGTTCATTTAGCAGATTTACTTTCCGTGGCATTATTTTATATTATTTTAGAGTATGAAGAATACATTTGAACATAGCTGTATAAAATAAAAATTATATTTTGTCCAAACGATTTGAGGGAGTGATGCGCATGCGGCTATTCTTTGTTAAGAGGTTGACTAAAAAACAGATCCTCCTATATGATTAATATAGATTAAGTTATGCAACTTTAGTTGTGAGACAAACTTTGGGCTATATGTTTAGATTTTTAATACATTCTAAGGCTGCATGATAAAAGTTGCATGAAAGGCATGAGGTCTGCTTTGTTATTTGCACTGTCTGTACACACTTCATCAGTCTCTCATGCACATTTTCAAAATAAATTTCCCGGCGACATCACCTGTAATCCCCCTTGGATTACAGGTGAATAAAATCATTATCATTATAATTCCCTTCTCCCGGCTGCGTGCTCTCAAGCTCCGAAGCACCTCTCACTCAAATGTCTCTCTCAGATGGCTAATAAGAATTGAGATAATGCTGGTCACCTGATCGGGTCTTTCTCACAGGCTACAAATCAAGACAGACACATCGGGGACACAACTGCGCGTTTCCTTATCCAATTCCGAGGTGCATATTGAAGATATACGGGGACGGCAAGTAGCCTAGTGGTTAGAGCATTGGACTAGTAACCAAAAGGTTGCAAGATCAAATCCACGAGCTGACAAGGTAAAAATCTGTCGTTCTGCCCCTGAACAAGGTAGTTAACACACTGTTCCTAGGCTGTCATTGAAAATAAGAATTTGTTCTTAACTGACTTGCCTAGTTAAATAAAATTAAAAATTGGAAGAACATGTTTACTTTTCATCAGACAACAAGTTGAGTAGGCCTAACGAACAGCAAAGGCCTATCAACTGTTTTACTATGGGGTATAGTATATTGACATAAGCTGCCTATATCAATCTACTATCCCCCATAGTACAAAGGTCGGCCTATTCTATTCTGTGTGAGAAATGAATACTACAAACATAGTCTGGGATAGTTGTGGGATGTGATAGATTCCAAATGAATACAACCACTAGCATCAAAAAACATTTGTACACGCAAGGAGGCTGACGCAACAGATCAGAACGTTTAGCTTAGCATGTTGATACACTATTAGGCTATTTCTTCACATTATAAGTGCAGCAATGCACACACGGCAGTAGGATATAACTGCAAATGTTCCAAAATGCAATCAATCAGAGGGAAACACCATTCTGAAAAGTGACCGTTAATGTGATTATACATGTAATGCTTTTATTATAAAGGTGTAGTTTTATGGTGAAAAATGTCTTCGCTGGACTTGAAACTCCCGCGCTGCATTTGTATGCCAGTTAGGCTCTACACCTGTTGTAAAGCGGATTCATGTGCTTCATTTAAGAAGCTATTTGGCCACTTCAGTTGTGATACAAACCTTGTCAAAACATATAGGCCTATGGGCTAGGCTACATGAGGTGTGATACTGACCTTGTCAAAACATATAGGCCTATGGGCTAGGCTACATGAGGTGTGATACTGACCTTATTAAAACATATAGGCCTATGGGCTGGGCTACATGAGGCATGCGACTATGATTTGAAAAAGTCACACAAAAAGGCATGCATTGTTTTTTGCCTTACTGCACACAATCTGGGAACCATTCACAAGTGATAATATACCATTCACAAGTGACAGGCTAATATTGTCACCCATCAGACTATTCTTGATTGAATCTTGTCTTTACATATACTACATATTATGTGTGAAATTGGTTTTGATTTAGAATGGACCATGATCATGCACCTGTCTCGAAAATACATGTCACCTCTGCACTTAAATAGCTAATGGAGGATGCTTTTCCTGTGGTTTGTTTTCATACCAGCCAGGTAGGCTATACTTCTGTTGTAAAGAGAAGCAATGTGCTTAATATTAGGAAAGCTGAGCAATAAATATAGTATGCCTAGCCTATTGAAAGCTGATGGGATGCTCATCTTTTTAATAGAGGACATCACTGTTTTGTCACGCAATTGCATAGCCTATAGAAATGTTGCGCATCATGGGCTCTCATGAAGTATTTGATTAGATTTTCGATTACATTTGCATTGATGTCAAAGTGATTAGAGGGACAATAGAGTGCTGAGTACCAGGCAGTTAGCAAGTTTGGTAGGCTAATAATGACCAGCAAGCAGCAGCATCAGAGTTGTAGAAGCCTAATAGCCATGACAGCCCTAGTTGAGAGTGAGGACTGAGTTATACGAGCAGTGTGTGAGCTCTGGCAACCTGATGGAGAAGCTGGAAGCCATTCCATGGGTGTTGGAGTTGGCTACAGAGACGGGCTTCCTGTGAATCTCTGATTTATTTAGTAGAAGTAGTAGCAAGATAGGATAGATAGGATAGCAAGAATAGTAAGTTTGATAAAAGTAGGTTATTGTCCATTTTATATAAATATAAATAAATAAAAGTAAACGAATTGTGATGAGTCTTTTTTGTGTGTGTGTACAAGCATGTACTATGTCTGCTTACAGTCATCTACATGTCCTGAGTTAAACATCTATGTCTGCTTACAGTCATGTACATGTCCTGAGTTAAACATCTATGTCTGCTTACAGTCATCTACATGTCCTGAGTTAAACATCTATGTCTGCTTACAGTCATCTACATGTCCTGAGTTAAACATCTATGTCTGCTTACAGTCATCTACATGTCCTGAGTTAAACATCTATGTCTGCTTACAGTCATCTACATGTCCTGAGTTAAACATCTATGTCTGCTTACAGTCATCTACATGTCCTGAGTTAAACATCTATGTCTGCTTACAGTCATCTACATGTCCTGAGTTAAACATCTATGTCTGCTTACAGTCATCTACATGTCCTGAGTTAAACATCTATGTCTGCTTACAGTCATCTACATGTCCTGAGTTAAACATCTATGTCTGCTTACAGTCATCTACATGTCCTGAGTTAAACATCTATGTCTGCTTACAGTCATCTACATGTCCTGAGTTAAACATCTATGTCTGCTTACAGTCATGTACATGTCCTGAGTTAAACATCTATGTCTGCTTACAGTCATCTACATGTCCTGAGTTAAACATCTATGTCTGCTTACAGTCATCTACATGTCCTGAGTTAAACATCTATGTCTGCTTACAGTCATCTACATGTCCTGAGTTAAACATCTATGTCTGCTTACAGTCATCTACATGTCCTGAGTTAAACATCTATGTCTGCTTACAGTCATCTACATGTCCTGAGTTAAACATCTATGTCTGCTTACAGTCATGTACATGTCCTGAGTTAAACATCTACGTCTGCTTACAGTCATCTACATGTCCTGAGTTAAACATCTATGTCTGCTTACAGTCATGTACATGTCCTGAGTTAAACATCTATGTCTGCTTACAGTCATCTACATGTCCTGAGTTAAACATCTATGTCTGCTTACAGTCATCTACATGTCCTGAGTTAAACATCTATGTCTGCTTACAGTCATCTACATGTCCTGAGTTAAACATCTATGTCTGCTTACAGTCATCTACATGTCCTGAGTTAAACATCTATGTCTGCTTACAGTCATCTACATGTCCTGAGTTAAACATCTATGTCTGCTTACAGTCATCTACATGTCCTGAGTTAAACATCTATGTCTGCTTACAGTCATCTACATGTCCTGAGTTAAACATCTATGTCTGCTTACAGTCATGTACATGTCCTGAGTTAAACATCTATGTGAGCAGCCCTCTAGTCACGCGATGTCTCTTTCTCCACACAGAGATCTGACAACGGCACAGTAAAAGGCTAGTGGTAATGTCATTGGCTTAGGTAACTGCCAGTGGCCCTGTACTTAACCACATCATTCAGCTGTCAGTGAAACCCCACCCTTGAGCCCCATTCATTCTGAGTGCTTTAGACAGTCCCTGGCTGCGTCCCTATGGGCCCTGGTGAAAAGTAGTGCATTACATAGGGAATACGGTGTCATTGTGTATGTGTGAGTGTGTGGGTGAGTGTGTGTGTGTGGGAATGTGTTTGTCACGACAGGGACTGTCAAGTAGTACTACAATGAGATAGATTGTAAGAGAGAAGGAACTTGGATCGATACAACGGTTCATCAGGATACAAGGCTCAAAGATGAAGCTGCCAGCGCCAAGTTAACAGTGAGAAACAAATAAGTCATTCCCTGCACCACTGATGCAAAAGAAGCAGACAGGCGAGAAGGGGAGAGGAGAGAAGGCAGGAGGAACAGGAGACGGGAGAGACGGGAGGAGAAGGAGACAGGAGAGAAGAGATGGCAGGAGAAGGAGACAGGAGAGGAGGGGAGAGGAGAGACAGCAGGAGCAGAGAGGAGAGGAGAGAAGGCAGGAGGAACAGGAGACGGGAGAGACGGGAGGAACAGGAGACGGGAGAGACGGGAGGAGAAGGAGACAGGAGAGGAGGGGAGAGGAGAGACAGCAGGAGCAGAGAGGAGAGGAGAGAAGGCAGGACAAAGACACAGGAGAGAAGGGGAGAGGAGAGACAGCAGGAGCAGAGAGGAGAGAAGGCAGGACAAGGACACAGGAGAGAAGGGGAGAGGAGAGACAGTAGGAGGAGATGACAAGAGAAAAAGCAGGAGAAGAGAGGAGAGACGGCAGGAGAAGGACACAGGAGAGGAGGGGAGAGGTGGCAGGAGGAGGAGACAGGAGAGGAAATAGATGAGGTGGGGGCAGGGTTGTGTGTGTGCACCAGAGAGAGAGAGATAATTTGAAACAGCTAATCATATCCAACAGACACATTGACTCATTGACTTCCACTTTGTCTCCTTGAGCTGTGAGATTGTTGGGTCAATAACTCCTCTGTTCTCTCCTCCTCGCTCTCTTGTTCACCAGTTAGACCCAGACAAGAGAAGGAGGTGAAACATTATCTAATATGGATAACAAGACTATCAGACTGCTCTCATAATCACAACTACCATGGGAAAAGCCTGCATGATAATGGGTATAAACCAGGGCATGATGATGTGTTTAAACCATGGCATGATGATGGGTTTAAACCAGGGCATGATGATGGGTTTAAACCAGGGCATGATGATGTGTATAAACCAGGGCATGATGATGTGTTTAAACCAGGGCAAGATGATGGGTTTAAACCAGGGCAAGATGATGGGTTTAAACCAGGGCATGATAATGTGTTTAAACCAGGGCATGATGATGTGTTTAAACCAGGGCATGATGATGGGTTTAAACCAGGGCATGATGATGGGTTTAAACCAGGGCATGATGATGTGTTTAAACCAGGGCATGATAATGGGTATAAACCAGGGCATGATGATGGGTTTAAACCAGGGCATGATGATGGGTTTAAACCAGGGCATGATGATGGGTTTAAACCAGGGCATGATGATGGGTTTAAACCAGGGCATGATGATGGGTTTAAACCAGGGCATGATAATGGGTTTAAACCAGGGCATGATGATGGGTTTAAACCAGGGCATGATAATGGGTTTAAACCAGGGCATGATGATGGGTTTAAACCAGGGCATGATGATGGGTTTAAACCAGGGCATGATAATGTGTTTAAACCAGGGCATGATGATGGGTTTAAACCAGGGCATGATGATGTGTTTAAACCAGGGCATGATAATGGGTATAAACCAGGGCATGATGCTGGGTTTAAACCAGGGCAGGATAATGGTTATAAACCAGGGCATGATGATGGGTTTAAAGCAGGGCAGAATGACATGACCCAGGGCAGCTATATCCAGGGCATGATGATGTGTTTAAACCAGGGCATGTTGATGTGTTTAAACCAGGGCATGATAATGGGTATAAACCAGGGCATGATGATGTGTTTAAACCAGTGCATGATGATGTGTTTAAACCAGGGCATGATAATGGGTATAAACCAGGGCATGATGATGTGTTAAAACCAGGGCATGATGATGTGTTTAAACCAGGGCATGATGATGGGTTTAAACCAGGGCATGATGATGTGTTTAAACCAGGGCATGATAATGGGTATAAACCAGGGCATAATGATGGGTTTAAAGCAGGGCAGAATGACATGACCCAGGGCAGCTATATCCATCTGGAGAAAATCAATCTCTGCAAATCCTGCCTTTGAACTGTGGCAACAGACCAGTTAAATGATCCCAATGCTCTGCTATGTATTTGGGGACGTACTTCGAGGAGGCTGATGGGAACCAGAGAGTGAGTCAGGATGGGATCCACCGATTCCAAACAAACAAAAACATCCGAACCAGGCAAACCCAATACTCTCCAGTAGACAGGATGTTGTGGATTTCTAACCAAACTAAAATAAGGAATGTTTTCTGTTTCTAAATACAGAAACAATTTTAGAACAATCTGCGTTGGTCGGTGTCATGGCTTGCTGAAATGACATGAAATGACCAGAGAGAGAGAGAGAAAGCCAAAACATATTTTTTACTGTAATGCTTGTCGTCGTAAGGAAGAGTGGACCAAAGCGCAGCGTGGGAAGTGTTCATGATCTTTATTGTCAAGAATCACTCAAACAAAAATAACGAATACAAAACGAAAGCGAACAGTTCCGTCAGGCACAAAACAGCTAAAAAAGCTAGAAAACAACTACCCACAAAACACAGGTGGGAAACAGGCATGAAAAAGTCTGTATGGTTCCCAATCAGAGAAAACGATAGACAGCTGCTTCTGACTGGGAACCACACTGGCCAAAAACAAATAGAAAACATAGAAATCAAGAAACTAGAATGCCCACTCTAGTCACACCCTGGCCTAACCAAAATAGAGAATAAAAGCCTCTCTATGGCCAGGGCGTGACATTTACATTGTATATTTATTCAGGGGAGCCCAATTAAGACCAGGGTTTCATTCACAATGGTGCCCTGAGAACAAACAACTCACAACAGGATAATTCAGTAAATCAATACAACAGCAAAAATAAACTACTGGATACAGGAAATACAGACACCACATCTCAACAACACTAATAACCAACACAATCAACTACAACACAAATAACCACCACATCGCATCACTAATAACCCACCACAATCCACCAAAACACTAATAACCCACCACATCTCAACCAAAACACTAATAACCCACCACATCTCAACCACACTAATAACCCACCACATCTCAACCACACTAATAACCCACCACATCTCAACAACACTAATAACCCACCACATCTCAACAACACTAATAACCCACCACATCTCAACAACACTAATAACCCACCACATCTCAACCACACTAATAACCCACCACATCTCAACCACACTAATAACCCACCACATCTCAACAACACTAATAACCCACCACATCTCAACAACACTAATAACCCACCACATCTCAACCACACTAATAACCCACCACATCTCAACAACACTAATAACCCACCACATCTCAACAACACTAATAACCCACCACATCTCAACAACACTAATAACCCACCACATCTCAACCACACTAATAACCCACCACATCTCAACAACACTAATAACCCACCACATCTCAACACAAATCACCCACCACATCAACACTAATAACCCACCACATCTCAACCACACTAATAACCCACCACATCTCAACAACACTAATAACCCACCACATCTCAACCACACTAATAACCCACCACATCTCAACCACACTAATAACCCACCACATCTCAACAACACTAATAACCCACCACATCTCAACCACACTAATAACCCACCACATCTCAACAACACTAATAACCCACCACATCTCAACAACACTAATAACCCACCACATCTCAACACAAATCACCCACCACATCAACACTAATAACCCACCACATCTCAACCACACTAATAACCCACCACATCTCAACCACACTAATAACCCACCACATCTCAACAACACTAATAACCCACCACATCTCAACCACACTAATAACCCACCACATCTCAACCACACTAATAACCCACCACATCTCAACAACACTAATAACCCACCACATCTCAACACAAATCACCCACCACATCAACACTAATAACCCACCACATCTCAACAACACTAATAACCCACCACATCTCAATACTAATTACCCACCACATCTCAACACTAATAACCCACCGCATCTCAACAACATTAATAACCCACCACATCTCAACCACACTAATAACCCACCACAATCAACCACACTAATAACCTACCACAATCAACCACACTAATAACCCACCACATCTCAACCACACTAATAACCCACCACATCTCAACAACACTAATAACCCACCACAATCAACCACACTAATAACCCACCACATCGCAACACTAATAACCCACTACAATCAACAACACTAATAACCCACCACAATCAACCACAACCCAAATAACCCACCACATCTCACCAACACTAATAACCCACACCACAATCAACCACAACCCAAATAACCCACCACATTCAACCAAAACACTAATAACCCACCACATTCAACCAAAACACTAATAACCCACCACATTCAACCAAAACACTAATAACCCACCACATTCAACCAAAACACTAATAACCCATCACATTCAACCACAACACTAATAACCCACCACAATCAACCAAAACACTAATAACCCACCACAATCAACTACAACACTAATAAGCCACCACATCTCAACAACACTAATAACCCACCACATCTCAACAACACTAATAACCCACCACATCTCAACAACACTAATAACCCACCACAATCAACAACACTAATAACCCACCACATCCAAACACTAATAACCCACCACATCTCAACCACACTAATAACCCACCACATCTCAACAACACTAATAACACACCACAATCAACCACACTAATAACCCACCAAGATAATACAAAACACTTGAAAACCTCAGTGAATTCATCCCTCATCAGTGTTCTAAACTGCCCCATTGGCACAATTAGTTCAAGATTTAATTAGGTTTTTAAATTATTCAAAACAGGTGGGGCATTAACTAAAGGCTGATTGGTTGGTAGAGACATGAGGGACATCAAGAGTTAACCAACCCTGTGAGTGGGTTAGGTGCCCCATATTGTTATACTTTAACAGAGAAGTGAGATATGATGGAAGCTTGAGAAAGAAGAGAGAGAGAGGGTAAGTGAGAGAGAAGGGGAAGATAGAGAGGGGAAGAGAGAGAGAAAGAAATTGAAAGAGAACGATAGAAAGAGAGAGATAAGAAAATAATGTGACTGAATGATGTAGACAGAAAGGGAGAGAGTAGAGTATGAAACAGAATAAAAACGTGATGTATAGTTCATATAGCAACAAAGACAAATAGAGGATAAAAGACAGAGAGAATTAACAGAAAGGGGGAAGATAGAGACACGGAGAAATAGGGTAAGGGAAAAGAGAGAGGCGGGTAGAGAGAGTGAGAGAGAGGGAGAAAGAGAGAGAAAAGTAGAGGGAGAGAGAGAGAGGGTTCTATATCTGGCTGTCTCTATATACAATAGTACAAGGCCAGACTACAGAGCAGCTGCAGGTGTGTACCATCACACACAGATCCAGAGGGAGTGTTAAAACTAAAGGTGTGTGATGGGACTGTGAGCTAGATTTGCATGAAAGTGTGCCAGATATCAGAAGTGACACCATAGAGACATACACAGCGTATAAAACATTAGAAACACCTGCTCTTTCAATGACATTTTACTCCTTATTGATGTCACCTGTTAAATATACTTCAAACCAATGTAGATGAAGGGGAAGAGACAGGTTAAACATGTATTTTTAATCATTGAGGCAATTGGGACATGGATTGGGTATGTGTGCCATTGAGGGTGAATGGGTAAGACAAAAGCCTTAAGTGCCTTTAAATGGGGTATGGTAGTAGGTGCCAGGCGTACGGGTTTGAGTGTCAAGAACTGCAACGCTGCTGGGGTTTTCACGCTCAACAGTTTCCCGTGTGTATGAAGAATGGTCCACCACCCAAAGGACTTCCAGCCAACATTGGAGTCAACATGGGGAGGACGGCTCATAATAATGTCTGGAACGGAGCGAATGGACTGGCACCATGTGTTTGATACCATTCCACGTATTCCCTTCAGCCATTACTATGAGCCCGTCCTCCACCATGTGTTTGATACCATTCCACGTATTCCCTTCAGCCATTACTATGAGCCAGTCCTCCACCATGTGTTTGATACCATTCCACGTATTCCCTTCAGCCATTACTATGAGCCCGTCCTCCACCATGTGTTTGATACCATTCCACTTATTCCCTTCAGCCATTACTATGAGCCCGTCCTCCACCATGTGTTTGATACCATTCCACGTATTCCCTTCAGCCATTACTATGAGCCTGTCCTCCACCATGTGTTTGATACCATTCCACGTATTCCCTTCAGCCATTACTATGAGCCCATCCTCCCCAATTAAAGTGCCACCAACCTCCTGTGGCCAGCATCCCTGTGGAACGCTTGACACACTTAGAGTCTATGCCCCGACGAATTGAGACCGTTCTGAGGGGGAAAGGGGGTGCAACACAACATTAGGAAGGAGTATGTAAATATAGTTCTATTCTATTTCTATGAGTCATCAGCCAAGGTAGCTTTTTTTTCATCTACATTTCCTTTTCACACTGTCCTTCTATCCCTCTTTACACCCTCTTTTCAAAGGAAAAACAACCAACGCTGGGGACACAGAGAGAGAGAGACACAGAGGAGAGGGACACAGAGAGAGACACAGAGGAGAGGGACACAGAGAGAGACACAGAGGAGAGGGACACAGAGAGAGACACAGAGGAGAGGGACACAGAGAGACACAGAGGAGAGGGACACAGAGGAGAGAGACACAGAGAGAGACACAGAGGAGAGGGACACAGAGAGAGAGAGGGACACAGAGAGAGAGAGAGAGAGACAGAGAGAGAGAGAGGGACACAGAGAGAGACACAGAGGAGAGGGACACAGAGAGAGACACAGAGGAGAGGGACACAGAGAGAGAGAGAGAGAGAGAGACACAGAGAGAGAGAGGGACACAGAGAGAGAGAGGGACACAGAGAGAGAGAGAGAGAGAGAGAGAGCGACACAGAGAGAGAGACACAGAGAGAGAGAGAGACAGAGAGAGAGGGACACAGAGAGAAAGAGACACAGAGAGAGAGACACACAGAGAGAGCGATGGAGAGAGAGAGAGACACACAGAGAGAGAAATGCCAGGCATGAAACTGATAAGCAAGAGGACATTCAAAGCACTACAATATGTTGCCCAAACCTGCCCCTTTTCTGCAGCCTGCCTGTCTACCAGTCAGAAAAAGAAAGGGAAAATGAATGCATAGCCCTGGCTAATCATTAGACCAACATAAAATAAGCAACATAAAGGGACATCGTTTGTCAGGCCTCTTAGTATCTGTGGCAACCCATACTTTCATTTCAGTAAGAGTCCGCCCCATTGGACAGATTAACATCACACTTTATTTCTCTCACACTCCCGCCAGCCTAGGACCTTCACATCCGGCTTCTTCACCTGCGGGATCATCTGAGACCAGCCACCCGGACAGCTGATGAAACTGGGGGTTTGCACAACTGAAGAATTTCTGTTTCAGGGAAGCTCATGTGCATGCTCGTCGTCCTCACCAGACTCTTGACCTGACTGCCAGTCAGGTTAATTTTCAGTTCTGAACGTTGAAAATATGTATTTTCAACTTTCATCCAGAACCGAATATTAACCTGATTTCAATGTTCGGAATAGACAACATATGTATTTTCAGGGCGTTGAAAAGACAGGACCAAAAAAAGACTGCTGGTCCAGACAGGACCAAAAAAAGACTGCTGGTCCAGACAGGACCAAAGAAGACTGCTGGTCCAGACAGGACCAAAGAAGACACCCAAAAGACATCCACGTCGGTTTGTGCTTTACCGAGGTGTAACCTACCCTGTCCAACTGCAATGGAATTTTATGAATGCCCATCCATGTGTTAGGCCCACAGGCTGTTGCATTTGATTTATTAGTCTTGATTTCTGTAATCAATTAGGCTATCAGCTACCTAAATTTATCAGGAGTTATCCTGAGCCTATTTGCAATGCGTTTTCACAGCGGGAAATTCAGTACTTTAGTTTTTGCTATGATCAGCTCGTCAAAAATGGACTGATACAACCTTGAAACCACTGATCGTGACCATTTAGCCCACGGGGTGAAACTCCTGGAAAGCAGTTGTGAGTATGCTGATTATCCATATTGTCCATTTTACTTTATTTGATTGGGCACCATTTAGGTTAGGCTATTTGACCAGTATGATGTGAAAAGTGTCTGTCTCATTACATTGTCATACATGTTATATCCAGCCTGCAGGTTACACAAAAGGCCACATACTCTTTCTATCATATACAATATCTGCTACATAATTTGTTAGATGACTTTTGTGATGGAAAGCTGGTGGAACTTGGCAGCGATGCATCTCTCCAACAGCACCTTGGAGAATGGACAAGCTAAATATTTTAACTAAGTGGGTACTACTTATCACAGGGTGTCATCAGCGCTCACCTAAAAAGCCCATATGCCACTGGTTGAGACAAACTGTCATTGTTTTTGGGCAGAATTATATGAGGTTTTATGTGTTGTTGGAGCTGCGTCTTTTTCAGTTTAGCTATAATCTGCCACCGTAGGCACTCCTCCGTCAAAAAATGTCAATCCCGCCCCGTCAGCAAAACATTTGCAACACCCCCAAACATCTTCCCGCAGCTAAGCATCCACCGCCATCACCTCACGTTTCAGCATGATAAGGCCCCGTCCCATGTCGCAAGGATCTGTACACAATTCCTGGAAGCTGAAAATGTCCCAGTTCTTCTATGGCCTGCATACTCACCAGACATGTCACCCATTGAGCATGTTTGGGATGCTCTGGATCGACACCAATATCCAGCAACTTCGCACAGCCATTGAGTTCTTAGGAAACTATGCAGTATTTTGTTTGTTTATGTATTATTTCTTACATTGTTATCCCAGGAAATCTTAAGTCTTCCACTAGCCTTTTCCCTCTTCCACTAGCCTTTTCCCTCTTCCACTAGCCTTTTCCCTCTTCCACTAGCCTTTTCCCTCTTCCACTAGCCTTTTCCCTCTTCCACTAGCCTTTTCCCTCTTCCACTTGCCTTTTCCCTCTTCCACTAGCCTTTCCCCTCTTCCACTAGCCTTTTCCCTCTTCCACTAGCCTTTTCCCTCTTCCACTAGCCTTTTCCCTCTTCCACTAGCCTTTTCCCTCTTCCACTAGCCTTTTCCCTCTTCCACTAGCCTTTTCCCTCTTCCACTAGCCTTTTCCCTCTTCCACTAGCCTTTTCCCTCTTCCACTAGCCTTTTCCCTCTTCCACTAGCCTTTTCCCTCTTCCACTTGCCTTTTCCCTCTTCCACTAGCCTTTTCCCTCTTCCACTAGCCTTTTCCCTCTTCCACTAGCCTTTTCCCTCTTCCACTTGCCTTTTCCCTCTTCCACTAGCCTGTTCCCTCTTCCACTAGCCTTTTCCCTCTTCCACTAGCCTGTTCCCTCTTCCACTAGCCTTTTCCCTCTTCCACTAGCCTTTTCCCTCTTCCACTAGCCTGTTCCCTCTTCCACTAGCCTTTTCCCTCTTCCACTTGCTGCAATCAGTTGGTTGTAATTTTGGATTGAGCAAACATTCCCATGCATGTGTGACATAACATTACATAACATAACCATTCCTATTCATAAGATAATTACTAAATATAATATTTTTATTATCCATAAAGATTATTTTTTTTAATCAATCAGTATATTTGAGTTTAACCATATTTTTTCTGCCTTTTCTGGAGGATAACATTAAAATTGTTACCAGCTTTGTATGGCTTGTTAAAGAGACCCTGGTCTGACAGGGTCCTATAGGAAAACCCCTCTAGTGGTCTGACAGGGTCCTATAGGAAAACCCCTCTAGTGGTCTGACAGAACCACTGCTAGAGATACATTGGCCAGTTCAACTGTTCTGACTGCTAGAGATACATTGGCCAGTTCAACTGTTCTGACTGCTAGAGATACATTGGCCAGTTCAACTGTTCTGACTGCTAGAGATACATTGGCCAGTTCAACTGTTCTGACTGCTAGAGATACATTGGCCAGTTCAACTGTTCTGACTGCTAGAGATACATTGACCAGTTCAACTGTTCTGACTGCTAGAGATACATTGGCCAGTTCAACAGGGCAACTTGGAGAGGAAGCAGCTGTACAGTTAAGCCACGTTGTCTACTATACTACACCACTGGGGACAATATTATGAGACCTCTATGTGGCTAGGTGTCACAATCCATACTGGTTGTGTGTGTGTCTCTCTCTGTCCGTCGCTGTCTTGAAGTGACCCATAATATTGTGAGATGTCTAATCAAAAATCAATCCAAATCAATAGCACTCTCCTTGTCTATCAGTGTCCGTCCAGCTATCCATTTCGTCCATCCATCTGTTTTCACAAAGTCTCAGATAGAAGTGCTTATATAGAATCCGTTTGGCATTTTAGATCACAAATGAATGAGATTTCATGTACAGAGGGAACCTGATCCTAGATCAGCCCTACTCAGAAGCTTTGGGAATACGGGCCCAGGAATCGCCTGTTTCCTGCATGGCAGTATCTGATAGCTAGATCCACTACTAGATAACCTTT
Organism: Oncorhynchus mykiss; assembly: GCF_013265735.2. Taxonomy (NCBI): domain Eukaryota; kingdom Metazoa; phylum Chordata; class Actinopteri; order Salmoniformes; family Salmonidae; genus Oncorhynchus; species Oncorhynchus mykiss. The sequence goes on from NC_048577.1 coordinate 59,423,114, forward strand.
CCCTCTGAGAGCTCAGCTCAGTGACACATCTCCAACCCTCAAACCCTTTTGTCCTGAACCGAGCTGAGAGCAGCCATGAGAGCAGCACTTTACACAAACAACACCCTCATCCTTCCTTTTTCCCTCCCTCCCCTATCATCTCATCTCCTCTTATCCCATCTCTGACGCGTAAGGGACAATGGTGGTCCCTGACCCTGGCGATGGTTCCAGGCGATGGAGAGAGATCAGAGTGGAGAGTTTCTCCATGTCCAGCCAGCAGCTCTCCACCACCATGCAGATTCACCGTGTTCAATTTCATTCTGTATCCACCACCATACAGATTCACCGTGTTCAATTTCATTCTGTATCCACCACCATGCAGATTCACTGTGTTCAATTTCATTCTGTATCCACCACCATGCAGATTCACTGTGTTCAATATCATTCTGTATCCACCACCATGCAGATTCACCGTGTTCAATTTCATTCTGTATCCACCACCATGCAGATTCACCGTGTTCAATTGCATTCTGTATCCACCACCATGCAGATTCACTGTGTTCAATTTCATTCTGTATCCACCACCATGCAGATTCACTGTGTTCAATTTCATTCTGTATCCACCACCATGCAGATTCACTGTGTTCAATTTCATTCTGTATCCACCACCATGCAGATTCACCGTGTTCAATTTCATTCTGTATCCACCACCATGCAGATTCACCGTGTTCAATTTCATTCTGTATCCACCACCATACAGATTCACCATGTTCACTTTCATTCTGTATCCACCACCATGCAGATTCACAGTGTTCAATTTCATTCTGTATCCACCACCATACAGATTCACCGTGTTCACTTTCATTCTGTATCCACCACCATGCAGATTAACCGTGTTCAATTTCATTCTGTATCCACCACCATGCAGATTCACCGTGTTCAATTTCATTCTGTATCCACCACCATACAGATTCACCGTGTTCACTTTCATTCTGTATCCACCACCATGCAGATTCACCGTGTTCAATTTCATTCTGTATCCACCACCATGCAGATTCACCGTGTTCAATTTCATTCTGTATCCACCACCATGCAGATTCACTGTGCTCAATTTCATTCTGTATCCACCACCATGCAGATTCACCGTGTTCACTTTCATTCTGTATCCACCACCATGCAGATTCACCGTGTTCAATTTCATTCTGTATCCACCACCATGCAGATTCAGCGTGTTCACTTTCATTCTGTATCCACCACCATGCAGATTCACCGTGTTCAATTTCATTCTGTATCCACCACCATGCAGATTCACCGTGTTCAATTTCATTCTGTATCCACCACCATGCAGATTCACTGTGTTCAATTTCATTCTGTATCCACCACCATGCAGATTCACCGTGTTCAATTTCATTCTGTATCCACCACCATGCAGATTCACCGTGTTCAATTTCATTCTGTATCCACCACCATGCAGATTCACCGTGTTCAATTTCATTCTGTATCCACCACCATGCAGATTCACCGTGTTCAATTTCATTCTGTATCCACCACCATGCAGATTCACTGTGTTCAATTTCATTCTGTATCCACCACCATGCAGATTCACCGTGTTCAATTTCATTCTGTATCCACCACCATGCAGATTCACCGTGTTCAATTTCATTCTGTATCCACCACCATGCAGATTCACTGTGTTCAATTTCATTCTGTATCCACCACCATGCAGATTCACTGTGCTCAATTTCATTCTGTATCCACCACCATGCAGATTCACCGTGTTCAATTTCATTCTGTATCCACCACCATGCAGATTCACTGTGTTCAATTTCATTCTGTATCCACCACCATGCAGATTCACTGTGCTCAATTTCATTCTGTATCCACCACCATGCAGATTCACCGTGTTCAATTTCATTCTGTATCCACCACCATGCAGATTCACTGTGTTCAATTTCATTCTGTATCCACCACCATGCAGATTCACCGTGTTCAATTTCATTCTGTATCCACCACCATGCAGATTCACCGTGTTCAATTTCACTCTGTATCCACCACGGCCATCTGGATACACCAACACAAAAGGGATACACATACACCCCACTGGACAGTGACACACACACACGTCTGGCCGTGACTAGGACACAAGACCTTTCACACTACCACACTCCAGAGGAAACGAGAACAATCTGGAACACAAACTTCTCCCGTAACAAAGACTGGACACGATCACTGAAAAAAATCTACGCTTAGATAGATCACTATTCTAAACAAAGAGAAAGAAAAGTAGGAATAATCATTTAGAATGTATAAAAAAATATCATTATGCCTAATTATATCATTATGCCTAATTATATTCTAAACATTCAAGAGGTTGTCATTCTGACTGTTGTAAATCTCACATCTCAATTTACTGCACTAACAAGCCCAGGATATTACATTCAAATTACAACTCAGTAGGGGAGAATGGGGTAAGTTGAGACAAAGGGGTAAGTTGAGTCACCTTTGTTTCTAGGAAACCATACACACAATTAATAATTTGACCAAATATTTAGGAAGAGGTCATCATTTCATTGAGTCTGTGAAGAAAGAAACCACATGGAAAAATGGTAAACAAAGTAGGATTTTCAGCAAGTAAAATGAATATATAATTTCAGGTTTCATGTTGTTTGTATCTAAACCAAATTATATACTTTGAAGATTGTTCTATACATCAGTTGGGGTCTCTATGAGCCTCATATATGCTCAATATGACATCCTAAAACTAGCATTAAAGTGCATCCTTGTAGCTGTGTGGGATAATATAGTCAAAATGTTCGCCTTGGGGTAAGTTGAGCCAAAGGCCATGGGGTAAGGTGAGCCAAAGGCCATGGGGTAAGGTGAGCCAAAGGCCATGGGGTAAGGTGAGCCAAAGGCCATGGGGTAAGGTGAGCCAAAGGCCATGGGGTAAGGTGAGCCAAAGGCCATGGGGTAAGGTGAGCCAAAGGCCATGGGGTAAGGTGAGCCAAAGGCCATGGGGTAAGGTGAGCCAATGGCAAGTTGAGATAATGGAAGTGTTTTCTTCCTAGGCATAATACAAGGCATAATCGCTGGGATGCGAGGTAACAGGGCATATTTTTAAAAAAGTTTGTAAAAGTGTTTGTTAGGTGTTAAACCTGTGTTAAAAGAAGCTTAAAGTTATTAAAAGACAAAAAAACTATTGTGATTGTATTAAATTGTGTTTAGGAAATAAAGATAGACATGGTGATAAAAAGGTAGTGGTCATATTTCATTCATTCAGGTGGCTTAACTTACCCTGTCCCTCAGCTCAACTTAACTTACCCTGTCCCTCAGCTCAACTTAACTTACCCTGTCCCTCAGCTCAACTTAACTTACCCTGTCCCTCAGCTCAACTTAACTTACCCTGTCCCTCGGCTCAACTTAACTTACCCTGTCCCTCGGCTCAACTTAACTTACCCTGTCCCTCGGCTCAACTTAACCAGTCCCTCGGCTCAACTTAACCAGTCCCTCGGCTCAACTTAACCAGTCCCTCGGCTCAACTTAACCAGTCCCTCAGCTCAACTTAACCAGTCCCTCGGCTCAACTTACCCTGTCCCTCAGCTCAACTTAACTTACCCTGTCCCTCAGCTCAACTTAACCAGTCCCTCGGCTCAACTTACCCTGTCCCTCAGCTCAACTTAACTTACCCTGTCCCTCAGCTCAACTTAACATACCCTGTCCCTCAGCTCAACTTAACTTACCTTGTCCCTCGGCTCAACTTAACTTACCCTGTCCCTCAGCTCAACTTAACTTACCCTGTCCCTCAGCTCAACTTAACTTACCCTGTCCCTCAGCTCAACTTAACTTACCCTGTCCCTCAGCTCAACTTAACTTACCCTGTCCCTCAGCTCAACTTAACTTACCCTGTCCCTCAGCTCAACTTAACTTACCCTGTCCCTCAGCTCAACTTAACTTACCTTGTCCCGCAGCTCAACTTAACATATTCCTGTCTGTAATAAATCCCTTTTGTGGGGAAAAACTCATTCTGATTGGCTGGGCCTGGCTTCCCAATGGTTGGGCCTGGCTCCCAAGTGTGTAGACCTATGCCCTCCCAGGCCTACCCATGGCTGCGCCCCTGCCCAGTCATGTCAACTCTATAGATTAGGGCCTAAGGAATTTATTTCAATTGACTGATTTCCTTACATGGACTGTAACTTTGAAATGTTTGAAATTGTTCCATGTTGAGTTTATATTTTTGTTCAGTATAATGGATATTTCCCTTGACAGAGTGATGGTGAATGTAAAAAAAATGTCTAAACTTACCCCTCTCCCCCCTACATGGGATCATAACAGGCATCCTCAATAAAAGCACATATCATGGCATCATAATTAATACACAAATATCATGAGATTATCAAAAGGTACCAGATTACATTTAAACCAACAATTTCTCTGCATATCTAAGCATACCTCTTGAGCCGTCTGTATCATCCTGACTGGTGGTTATTATTTTAAAGAAACTAAATATGCTTCTCAGCATCTGTGCTAAATTCAGTACATTTAGTAATTGCTTGCTTTTCTAAGCCAACTTCATTAAATTGTTAGGCGGCTAGTATTACAGAGAACCAAACCATTAGTGTTTAATATATTAATCAGGGAGGAATCAATAGGCTACATAACTCAAATCAAATCAAACACTGTGTCACTCCACTGACAATAGGCTACTGCACATGCAAGGAGAAGGGGGGGCTCTTTGCCTGGTCCAGTCAGTGTACCTTACTGATCTTTTTATAAAGAATTCTGATAAAACGTGGGTAATTAAAAGTTGTGTAATTAATTTAACATTGGATAAAAAATAATAAACTGTAAAAATCTGAAGGGGAAACGTGCCATTGTGCCCCCTGTGGGCATGACCCTCTGGTTCCATGCCAGGTTGAGACAGGACAGGTAGAGGAGCACAGAGCAGGCAGGCAGGCGAACAGGTGGTACTACTAGCACTCAACCCTAAGTGTTCGGATACCAGTTGGCAGTGCCAACGCTTCACAAGTAGCAACCAACGATGACTCACTACCCCCCTGCCAATAACCCCCTCCGTTCCCAGGAAGCACATCCTGTGTGTGACAGAACAGGAGACAGCATGAGGGCCAGGGACAGGAGGCAACCTGTCTGGGTGACTGGCTCATTAAGTGTTGCAAGACTTCAAGAGAAGGGGGGGGGACGACACACAAACACAAAGTGGCTAAACACTGGTGCCCAAACACTAGGCATGCCCTGGAGCTGTTGTCAGAGGACAGACTAGGGTCCCCCAGCCACATCATAATTCACACAGGCATAAATGAGCTGAGGGCCCAGCAGGAAAGGGCGGTCACAGCACTCAAGGGAGTGATTGAAAAAGCTTCTTCCACTTTACCCAACACACAAGTGGTTATCTCCAGCCTGCTACAACAAAAAAAAACTTCACCCTGCCACCATACAGCAGGTGAATGCAAGCATTTCGCATGACTGCGCCTCAAAACCTAATGTCTACCTGTCCCACCACTCCACCCTGTCCCACCGCTCCACCCTGTCCCACCGATCCACCCTGGCCCACCGCTCCAACCTGGCCCACCGCTCCACCCTGGCCCACCGCTCCACCCTGGCCCACCGCTCCACCCTGGTCCACCGCTCCGCCCACCGCTCCACCCTGGTCCACCGCTCCACCCTGGCCCACCGCTCCACCCTGGCCCACCGCTCCACCCTGTCCCACCGCTCCACCCTGTCCCACCACTCCACCCTGTCCCACCACTCCACCCTGTCCCACCACTCCACCCTGTCCCACGTCTCCACCCTGGCCCACCACTCCACCCTGGCCCACCACTCCACCCTGGACTTGAACAGCCTTTATGACCAGGTCCACCTCTACAAGGCAGCAATCCCAACTTTGCCAGGACTCTGAAGGACGTCAGCCTCAACCGTTGAACTCTGATGTATTGATTTGGGCTGCAATTTTGGTGGCTGGTAACGCTAATGAACTTATCCTCTGCAGCAGAGGTAACTCTGGGTCTTCATTTCCTGTGGCGGTCCTCATGAGAGACAGTTTCATCATAGCGCTTGATGGTTTTTGTGACCGCACTTGAAGAAACGTTCCAAGTTCTCGATATTCTCCAGATTGACTGACCTTCATGTCTTATAGTAATGATGGACTGTCGTTTCTCTTTGCTTATTTGAGCTGTTCTTGGAGGCCTACATTTGAAAAGGAAAAGTAGAGCCGCACACTCTAATAACCTAATATCCAATGTTTGGACAGACAAGCTGTCGTCATCAGGGTATAATGACAAACACTGCAGGTCACTAGTTCATATAGTGTCAAAGGTCACATAAAGACATCTGTAATCATGGCCAGGTGTGGCCTGATATCATTGGTTCATTCTGAGATATATAAAAGAACATACAAAAAACATGTACAACAGCAAACGATCATAGATACAATGTGGCTGCATGAGCCTACAAACATGTACAACAGCAAACGATCATAGATACAATGTGGCTGCATAAGCCTACAAACATGTACAACAGCAAACGATCATAGATACAATGTGGCTGTATAAGCCTACAAACATGTACAACAGCAAACGATCATAGATACAATGTGGCTGCATGAGCCTACAAACATGTACAACAGCAAACGATCATAGATACAATGTGGCTGTATGAGCCTACAAACATGTACAACAGCAAACGATCATAGATACAATGTGGCTGTATAAGCCTACAAACATGTACAACAGCAAAATCACAACAATCACAAGAATGACTTCAGGTCAAAGTCTACGTTGAGACCGAAGGGGAAAAGGGTCTTTAAATTAAAGATCCAGGCAATCTCCCGTTTTAACAATAAATTGTTGAGGTCACCGCCTCTCCTAGGGAGGGTGACATGTTCGATGCCGATATAACGTAGGGACGAAATCGAGTGGTTCGCTTCCAAAAAGTGAGCCGCAACTGGGTAAGTGGAGTTCCTGCACCTAATGGTGCTACGATGCTCCGAGATTCGCACCTTTTAATTTGTGCTTTGTTTTACCCACGTGGGTGAAGAGGCGCTGACGTCCACAATGTCAATGGAATCTGCCTAAAGACCTGCCGACACCAAAAGCGCTAGAAAACTTACCAAAACAACTCAGCTCTTTCCGGATTTCATCATCCGTAATAAACAGAGGCAGATTCGAAACTACCACCCTCGCCGAAGGAGTTGAAAGAGGAGGAATCGACACCAACACATCCCTTACAAATATTCCACTAGCAATCAGCCTACCCATGACTATTTTCATGAACACAATCACAGCATGGTTCTTTCTGGATGTGAAATGTATAAATTCAGCTCCTACCTGTTCGCTGACCGCGAGCAGAACCTCCTCCACCTTAACTCCATTCTCAGGAACACACCTGAATCCATGCCGTAATGACAGCATCTCCTGCGTGCTAGTCACACCACACCGTTCAAACCCCAAGAAACTAAAACTCTGTCCTCTTCCTCTTCCACTGTTAGTTTACTGGGTACCACTAACACTGGATACCACTAAACTAACAGTGTGTTAACCCTCTTAACCATAGAAAATACACATTTAAAGAAAAGACCAAGGAATGAATCAAGAAAATAAGTAAGGACACAAAACACAAAAAAACTACAAAACACTCCCAGCATGCACTGAGAGAGAGAGAGAGAGAAAGAAAGAGGGGGTGAGGGAGAGAGAGAGAGAGAGAGGGAGAGAGAAAGCGAGAGAGGGGGGGGGGGAGAGAGAGAGGGGGAGAGATAGATGGGAGTGAGATGTAGAGAAAGGAAGAAAGAGAGAGAGAGCGGGAAAGAGGGGAAGAAAAAGAGGGAGAGGGGAGAGAGGAGAGAAAGAGAGAGAAAGAGGGAGAGCGAGATGGGAAGTAGAGGGAGGAGAGAGAAAGGGAGGGGAGGAAATTCAGAAGGCGGGGAGAGGATGGGGAGAGAAAGAGAGAGAAAGAAAGAGAGGGGGAGAGGTAGAGGGAAAGAGGGGAGGAGAGAGGGGGGGTGGGGCAAGGGAGAGGAAATTCAGAGGGAATGGAAAGGATAGGGAGAGAGAGAGAGGAGAAGGAGAAGAGAGGCAGAGAGAGAGGGAAAGGATAGGGAGAGAGAGAAAGAGAGAGAGAGAAGGAGAAGAGGCAGAGGGAGAGGGAAAGGATAGGGAGAGAGAGAAAGAGAGAGAGAGAAGGAGAAGAGGCAGAGAGAGAGGGAAAGGATAGGGAGAGAGAGAAAGAGAGAGAGAGAAGGAGAAGAGAGGCAGAGGGAGAGGGAAAGGATAGGGAGAGAGAGAAAGAGAGAGAGAGAAGGAGAAGAGAGGCAGAGGGAGAGGGAAAGGATAGGGAGAGAGAGAAAGAGAGAGAGAGAAGGAGAAGAGAGGCAGAGAGAGAGGGAAAGACTAAGGGAAAGGGGTGTAGGCTATGAAGGGTCGGCAGCCTAGCGGTTAAGAGAGTTACTGGTTCAAATCCCCGAGCTGACTATATGAAAAACCGATGTGCCCTTGAGCAAGGCATTTAACCCTAATTGCTACTGTAAGTCGCTCTGGACAAGAGCGTCTGCTAAAATGACAATATACAGTGCCTTGCGAAAGTATTTGGCCCCCTTGAACTTTGCGACCTTTTGCCACATTTCAGGCTTCAAACATAAAGATATAAAACTGTATTTTTTTGTGAAGAATCAACAACAAGTGGGACACAATCATGAAGTGGAACGACATTTATTGGATATTTCAAACTTTTTTAACAAATCAAAAACTGAAAAATTGGGTGTGCAAAATTATTCAGCCCCCTTAAGTTAATACTTTGTAGCGCCACCTTTTGCTGCGATTACAGCTGTAAGTCGCTTGGGGTATGTCTCTATCAGTTTTGCACATCGAGATACTGACATTTTTCCCATTTCTCCTTGCAAAACAGCTCCAGCTCAGTGAGGTTGGATGGAGAGCATTTGTGAACAGCAGTTTTCAGTTCTTTCCACAGATTCTCGATTGGATTCAGGTCTGGACTTTGACTTGGCCATTCTAACACCTGGATATGTTTATTTTTGAACCATTCCATTGTAGATTTTGCTTTATGTTTTGGATCATTGTCTTGTTGGAAGACAAATCTCCGTCCCAGTCTCAGGTCTTTTGCAGACTCCATCAGGTTTTCTTCCAGAATGGTCCTGTATTTGGCTCCATCCATTTTCCCATCAATTCTAACCATCTTCCCTGTCCCTGCTGAAGAAAAGCAGGCCCAAACCATGATGCTGCCACCACCATGTTTGACAGTGGGGATGGTGTGTTCAGGGTGATGAGCTGTGTTGCTTTTACGCCAAACATAACGTTTTGCATTGTTGCCAAAAAGTTCAATTTTGGTTTCATCTGACCAGAGCACCTTCTTCCACATGTTTGGTGTGTCTCCCAGGTGGCTTGTGGCAAACTTTAAACGACACTTTTTATGGATATCTTTAAGAAATGGCTTTCTTCTTGCCACTCTTCCATAAAGGCCAGATTTGTGCAATATACGACTGATTGTTGTCCTATGGACAGAGTCTCCCACCTCAGCTGTAGATCTCTGCAGTTCATCCAGAGTGATCATGGGCCTCTTGGCTGCATCTCTGATCAGTCTTCTCCTTGTATGAGCTGAAAGTTTAGAGGGACGGCCAGGTCTTGGTAGATTTGCAGTGGTCTGATACTCCTTCCATTTCAATATTATCGCTTGCACAATGCTCCTTGGGATGTTTAAAGCTTGGGAAATCTTGTTGTATCCAAATCCGGCTTTAAACTTCTTCACAACAGTATCTCGGACCTGCCTGGTGTGTTCCTTGTTCTTCATGATGCTCTCTGCGCTTTTAACGGACCTCTGAGACTATCACAGTGCAGGTGCATTTATACGGAGACTTGATTACACACAGGTGGATTGTATTTATCATCATTAGTCATTTAGGTCAACATTGGATCATTCAGAGATCCTCACTGAACTTCTGGAGAGAGTTTGCTGCACTGAAAGTAAAGGGGCTGAATAATTTTGCACGCCCAATTTTTCAGTTTTTGATTTGTTAAAAGAGTTTGAAATATCCAATAAATGTCGTTCCACTTCATGATTGTTTCCCACTTGTTGTTGATTCTTCACAAAAAAATACAGTTTTATATCTTTATGTTTGAAGCCTGAAATGTGGCAAAAGGTCGCAAAGTTCAAGGGGGCCGAATACTTTCGCAAGGCACTGTATATAAAAACTGTTCTCCATATACTGTACTTTAGGCTCTCTATTATTTAGATATTAATTAATTTCCTTTGTTTTGTCATAATCTGACGGCCAAGGGGGGTTACAAGAGGTTTATACATTTTTCATGGGAGTACCAGCAGAGTTATACACTATCCTGTTCTGGTATTAAATGTCAGATGGTGTTGTCATATATATATATATATATGACATGTATGTGTGTGTGTGTGTGTGTGTGTGCGTGCGTGCGTGCGTTCGTGTGTGTAAACCAAGGACAAAAGCGACGACCTTCCCAACCACTGCTGAACCATTTCCGCTGAGCCACGGACATTTCTCAGGCATTTCAGAAAAACCTTTCTAAAATCTTTTAAAGGAGGAATCCTGAGAGGAACTATTCTTCCAAAATGTCTCAAACCCCGACAGAATGAACAAGCACCCCACTGTCAGAATGTCAGGCAGTGTTTAAAAGGAAGTGAACACAGAACAGCGGGTTGCAAGGTGTTTTTACACACAGCAGACTGCTCTCTGAATAATGTATGGTTAGTGGATAGAGACTGTCATTTACCATGGGGGGGTAGTGTGAGCTGTGAGTTCATATGAACTACATGGCTGTTAACAAAGAGTGTGTTTCTTTCTACCTATAGAGGGTTAAAGGTGTGTGTGGGTGGGTTCCCATGCTATAGGTAAGTGTACTATATAAGTGCATTGTATTCAGTATGTGTATGGATGTATTTTAGCGTGTGTGCACGTGTCCGTGGATCCGCGAGTGTGTGTCCTCCCTCCATGTAGATTGGAGAGATGCCCACTCTGTAATGTGATTAAACAGAGATTTTTGGCTGGGTCTAAGCAATGTCACTGTAGTGGCAGGGGAAATGTTCAACACAAGAGATCTCAGGTACAATAGATCTCAGCCAGGAACACACTCATCTTTCCTGATTCCATGCATCCTCTGTCCTCACTTCCATTCCAACCTTGTGTGAGGAGAAGGTCCATGGTGCCTCACCTCAGGCCTTTTCACCAATGCATTTTGGCAAGGAGAGAGGATGCAAGAAAGTGGGATCCTATTTGCCGTGAAGACAGAGATAGGAGTGTGCGTGTGATGACGTAGAGGTGAAGACAGAGATAGGAGCGTGTGTGTGTGATGACAGAGATAAGAGCGTGTGTGTGTGTGTGATGATGTAGAGGTGAAGACAGAGATAGGAGCGTGTGTGATGATGTAGAGGTGAAGACAGAGATAGGAGCGTGTGTGTGATGACGTAGAGGTGAAGACAGAGATAGGAGCGTGTGTGATGATGTAGAGGTGAAGACAGAGATAGGAGCGTGTGTGTGTGTGATGATGTAGAGGTGAAGACAGAGATAGGAGCGTGTGTGTGATGATGTAGAGGTGAAGACAGAGATAGGAGAGTGTGTGTGTGTGATGACGTAGAGGTGAAGACAGAGATAGGAGCCCACTTTCTTGCATCCTCTCTCCTTGTCAAAATGGGGCCAAACGCACACGCGTGCGCACACACACACACACACACACGCACACACGCACACACAGACACAACGACAGATTTGACAGCGAGTCCATCGTTCAGTGTTTGTGAACCTCAATGACTCCAAGTGGCTGGAACCACATCCACATTATGAGGCTGCTGTGCTTCCGATGTAACTAGTCTCCCGATGTAACTAGTCTCCCGATGTAACTAGTCTCCCGATGTAACTAGTCTCCCGATGTAACTAGTCTCCCGATGCAACCACTCTCCCGATGCAACCACTCTCCCGATGCAACCACTCTCCCGATGCAACCACTCTCCCGATGCAACCACTCTCCCGATGCAACCACTCTCCCGATGCAACCAGTCTCCCGATGCAACCAGTCTCCCGATGCAACCAGTCTCCCGATGCAACCAGTCTCCCGATGCAACCAGTCTCCCGATGCAACCAGTCTCCCGATGCAACCAGTCTCCCGATGTAACCAGTCTCCCGATGCAACCAGTCTCCCGATGCAACCAGCCTCCCGATGCAACCAGCCTCCCGATGCAACCAGCCTCCCGATGCAACCAGCCTCCCGATGCAACCAGCCTCCCGATGCAACCAGCCTCCCGATGCAACCAGCCTCCCGATGCAACCAGCCTCCCGATGCAACCAGCCTCCCGATGCAACCAGCCTCCCGATGCAACCAGCCTCCCGATGCAACCAGCCTCCCGATGCAACCAGCCTCCCGATGCAACTAGCCTCCCGATGCAACTAGCCTCCCGATGCAACTAGCCTCCCGATGCAACTAGCCTCCCGGTGCAACTAGCCTCCCGGTGCAACTAGCCTCCCGGTGCAACTAGCCTCCCGGTGCAACTAGCCTCCCGATGCAACTAGTCTCCCGATGCAACTAGTCCCCCGATGCAACTAGTCTCCCGATGCAACTAGTCCCCCGATGCAACTAGTCCCCCGATGCAACTAGCCTCCCGATGCAACTAGCCTCCCGATGCAACTAGTCTCCCGATGCAACTAGTCCCCCGATGCAACTAGTCTCCCGATGCAACTAGTCTCCCGATGCAACTAGTCTCCCGATGTTTCCACTCAGTGAAGTAACAGAACACCAAACCACCAGCTGGGTCTTGTCAGTGTATTTGTTTACTAAACACCACAGAGAGACTGGGGATGCTGGAGCTCTCTAGCGTAAACTAGGACAGCTCTGTTTAAAAACCACTTCACAAACACACGCTGTGGTCACAGACAAACAACAGGCTGTGGACTTCACTGAACTTATCCTCTTCTGCTCTCTTCCTCTCTCTCCCTGACCATCGCTCCTGCTCTCATTCTCTCCATCCAGTACACAGGGCTCTTTCCCAATACGTCTTCCCTTGATCCTTGCTGCCTCTCTCTCTCTGGTCTCCTTATCAAAATTCATTGGAGAAGAGGACCCGAGGGAAGGACCTTGGACCTCCTACAATGTGGTTTTTGACGAGGAGAGAGGATGCGAGGAAAGTCAGATTTAGAATGAGCCATGGTCAGAATTGTAGCAAACACAGCCATATTTGAACAGTGCATTGAAGTTGCAGGCCATTCCTGCCTCTGTTCTGACCACGTTGCAGGCCATTCCTGCCTCTGTTCTGACCACGTTGCAGGCCATTCCTGCTACAGTCTCTGTTCTGACCAAGTTGCAGGCCATTCCTGCTACGGTCTCTGTTCTGACCAAGTTGCAGGCCATTCCTGCTACGGTCTCTGTTCTGACCAAGTTGCAGGCCATTCCTGCTACGGTCTCTGTTCTGACCAAGTTGCAGGCCATTCCTGCTACAGTCTCTGTTCTGCCCACGTTGCAGGCCATTCCTGCTACGGTCTCTGTTCTGACCACATTGCTGGCGCCGCTCCCTAGCCATCATCGCTCTTCCAAACAACAACGGCCCAAGTTGACATCATTCCAAAATCTTTAACTCTCCCTCTCCTCTCTTTGTCCTATCCCACTTTCTGCCTCTCTCCACCTCTCGCTCTCTGTCTGATTCCTTCTCTGATATACCTCTCTCTAGTGATTATGGAAACAATGGCCCAAGTTGACATCATTCCAAAATCTTTAGCTCTGCCTCTCTCCATCCTGCAATATATTTTCCTCTACTCTCTATCAATCTCTCGCTCTCTAAATCTTTCTCCACCTCTTACCATGTCCTATTCCATCTCTCTATCCCACTCTCCTTCATCTGTCATGGGCTTTTCAATAAATAACACCCTCAGTTGACATCATCCAAAATCTTTACCTCACCTCTCTTCACCTCATCATTCTTTCTCCTCTCGGTCAATCTCTCTCCACCTCTTCCTGTCCATACCGCTGTCCTCCTCCCCCTCTCTTACGATCCTTCTCTCCTTATATATCAGGGGAATTTCAAATCAACAATATCCCCAGTTGAGATCGTTACCAAATCAACAATATCCCCAGTTGAGATCGTTACCAAATCAACAATATCCCCAGTTGAGATCGTTACCAAATCAACAATATCCCCAGTTGAGATCGTTACCAAATCAACAATATCCCCAGTTCAGATCGTTACCAAATCAACAATATCCCCAGTTGAGATCATTACCAAATCAACACTATCCCCAGTTGAGATCATTACCAAATCAACAATATCCCCAGTTGAGATCATTACCAAATCAACAATATCCCCAGTTCAGATCATTACCAAATCAACAATATCCCCAGTTCAGATCATTACCAAATCAACAATATCCCCAGTTCAGATCATTACCAAATCAACAATATCCCCAGTTGAGATCATTACCAAATCAACAATATACCCAGTTCAGATCATTACCAAATCAACAATATCCCCAGTTCAGATCATTACCAAATCAACAATATCCCCAGTTCAGATCATTACCAAATCAACAATATCCCCAGTTCAGATCATTACCAAATTAACAATATCCCCAGTTCAGATCATTACCAAATCAACAATATCCCCAGTTGAGATCATTACCAAATCTTTAACTCTCTCTCTCCTTTCTTCTGTACGCATCATCTTTCTTTCTTCTCTCGTTTAATCTCTTTCTCTCTCCCTGCCCCTCATCTCTCTGTGTCTTATTCCATGTGGTTATCATGGGTTTTTCAGATGACAATATCCTCCAAAATCTAACTCTCCTTTCTTCCTACATACCATCTTTCTTTTTCCTCACAGTCAATCTCTCTTCCTTTCTGTCTCCTTTCTGTTGACATTACTCCAACATCTTTAACTTTCTTCTTTCCTGCACCCAGTCTTTCTTTTTCCTCAGGTCAATCTCTGTGTGCGTGTGCGTGTGTGTGGGTGTGTGTGTGTGTGTGTGCGTGTGTGTAGGTATACAGGTGTGTGTGTGTGTGTGTGTGTGTGTGTGTGTGTGTAGGTATACAGGTGTGTGTGTGGGTGTGTGTGTGTGCGTGCGTGCGTGCGGTCACTATGATCTAAAAGGAAAAACCTTCGACAGGCCTTACTAAGAGTTTGGACTACACATCAAATTCAGCCTCACTCAACCCAGGTCAGGAAATCAATCTAGATTCCATTAATAAAACATCAAACTTAACCAACATTTTCTACAGAGGATTTTAGAAGCCATTAAATGAGGTTTGATTTGTTCCAGAGGAAATTGAGATGGAAAGGACCCAAAACTTCTAGTTTGTGTGTGTATGTCCCAAATGGTATCCTATTCCCTTCATGGTGCCCTACTTTTGACAGAGCCCTCTGGGGCATGGTCAATGGTTAGTGCACTACATAGTGAATAGTGTGCCATTTGGGACACAGACCTACATAGTGAATAG
This sequence comes from Oncorhynchus mykiss, assembly GCF_013265735.2. NCBI lineage: Eukaryota > Metazoa > Chordata > Actinopteri > Salmoniformes > Salmonidae > Oncorhynchus > Oncorhynchus mykiss. The sequence continues at coordinate 59,438,554 of NC_048577.1, forward strand.
GGTGCCATTTGGAACACTGCTTGTGTCTTAGGGCTCCATTTATCAATTCTACTGAATCAGCTTTTTATTTTGCTGCTGCTGGTAAACAGTGATACATGCCATCAACAACACTTTCTGGCTCCTCTCCTCCCCTACGAGTGCTGGACCACACCTCTGCTCGCTCAGCGTTTTGTGGCCACGGCCTGCCCTTCCTCCCTCCCTCTTTCCTATCTCATCCCGGGAAGCGTCGTCATGTGGGTGGATTATTAAAATGTATGTACGCCAAGGCGTTGCTTGTTGCTCCCCTGGTACTGTTTAGCTCTGCCTGATTAGCTAAAGCGGTAATAACAGGGATGCTAATATACTGAGCTTATTCAACACTATACGGCATCAGCTCTACTTGGCCTGGTGAGAGTGTGTGTGATCTAACGCCGTCGCTCTCTACACGGTGCTGTAAGCTCCTCTCACCTCATCCGTGTCCCCACACGAACCCTTTTGAAAGCCCTTAGACTGCAAATCCCACAGAGATGAGAATGCAGAAGTTGCAGATGCAGATGTTTCCATGGCAAAGACCCAAACCTCAGTCACATTGAGTCACTGGCAGAGGGCGGGTGAGACGGTCGACTTACATTTCCCATCAGAGTGATAGGGGGTCCTTAAGATCTGTTCACGGTTATATTGACCGTCCCTTTAAAAACCAGCGGATGTGATTGGATAATTCAATCTGTCGATGGAGGACAGGCGAGCATGCCGGAAACCAACGTTACAATGGCCAGATAAGAAGGATACAGCTAAATTACATCAAAGAAGAAATGCCTGGCATTTTCAAAGGGATTTGGGGGAACAGAGAGGAGAGAGATGCACACACACACACACACACACACACACGTGTCCTGGGAGCACTGGGACTGTGGGAACTCCTAGGGCCATAAAACATGAGGCAACAGAAGCAGTGGGCAGTTATTAGAGAGCCAGATACCAAAGCCTGGGAGATGAGGAGGAGGAGACCAGAGCTTGGGAGAGGAGGAGGAGAAGGAGACCAGAGCCTGGGAGAGGAGGAGGAGACCAGGGCCTGGGAGAGGAGGAGAAGGAGGAGGAGGAGACCAGGGCCTGGGAGAGGAGGAGGAGGAGGAGGAGACCAGGGCCTGGGGGAGAAGGAGGAGGAGGAGACCAGGGGCTGGGAGAGGAGGAGGAGAAGGAGACCAGAGCCTGGGAGAGGAGGAGAAGACCAGGGCCTGGGAGAGGAGGAGAAGGAGGAGGAGACCAGGGCCTGGGGGAGAAAGAGGAGAAGGAGACCAGGGGCTGGGAGAGGAGGTGGAGAAGGAGAGCAGAGCCTGGGAGAGGAAGAGGAGACCAGAGCCTAGGAGAGGAGGAGGAGAAGGAGACCAGGGCCTGGGAGAGGAGGAGGAGAAGGAGACCAGGGCCTGGGAGAGGAGGAGGAGACCAGGGCCTGGGAGAGGAGGAGAAGGAGGAGGAGAAGACCAGGGCCTGGGAGAGGAGGAGGAGGAGGAGACCAGGGCCTGGGGGAGAAGGAGGAGGAGGAGACCAGGTGCTGGGGGAGAAGGAGGAGGAGGAGACCAGGGGATGGGAGAGGAGGAGAAGGAGACCAGAGCCTGGGAGAGGAGGAGGAGACCAGAGCCTAGGAGAGGAGGAGGAGACCAGGGCCTGGGAGAGGAGGAGGAGACCAGGGCCTGGGAGAGGAGAAGAAGGAGGAGGAGGAGACCAGGGCCTGGGGGAGGAGGAGGAGGAGACCAGGGGCTGGGAGAGAAGGAGGAGGAGGAGACCAGGGGCTGGGAGAGAAGGAGGAGGAGGAGACCAGGGGCTGGGAGAGGAGGAGGAGAAGGAGACCAGAGCCTGGGAGAGGAGGAGGAAACCAGAGCCTAGGAGAGGAGGAGGAGGAGACCAGAGCCTAGGATAGGAGGAGGAGGAGACCAGAGCCTAGGAGAGGAGGAGGAGGAGATCAGAGCCTAGGAGAGGAGGAGGAGGAGGAGACCAGAGCCTGGGAGAGGAGGAGGAGACCAAGACACTTTTAGCCAAAGCAACTCACAATCATGCTTACAATCAACTTCAGTAACGTTATAACAAAACAGTAACGGACTAAGTGATATTTACAGTATTGGATTAGTAGACCGGTTATAATATGGATGGAAACATAAAAGGCTATAAAAGACAGGACCTGGAGGGTTTATGGGATTTCAAGACAGGACCTGGAGGGTTTATGGGATATAAAGACAGGACCTGGAGGGTTTATGGGATATAAAGACAGGACCTGGAGGGTTATGGGATATAAAGACAGGACCTGGAGGGTTTATGGGATATAAAGACAGGACCTGGAGGGTTTATGGGATATAAAGACAGGACCTGGAGGGTTTATGGGATATAAAGACAGGACCTGGAGGGTTATGGGATATAAAGACAGGACCTGGAGGGTTTATGGGATTTCAAGACAGGACCTGGAGGGTTATGGGATATAAAGACAGGACCTGGAGGGTTTATGGGATATAAAGACAGGACCTGGAGGGTTATGGGATATAAAGACAGGACCTGGAGGGTTATGGGATATAATTCTGCACATTTGAGCTTCAGATACCAGTTCTATTGGCCAATGTCAGCTGTTATGACTAACATGTATATCCCCCCACAGTCCTACACGCACAACAGCCTAACCATCCATTCCTAAGAGACACTCCAGACACGCAGACTCCAGCTGACCCTCGTCAGCCATCCGCTGGTTGTTGTTGCCATGGCGATTATTACCTTCACTGGGACCTCTGGGCAGAAGGATGGTTTGCGTTGCCGTGGCACTGCCATGGGGATTGCCCTTCTCCCCAATGTGTTCTGTTCTGCTGAAGGCTGGCATTTTGACGGACATCTCTGAATATCTGCCAGCTGAATCAACACAGCGGGCATCTCTGACTTGCTCTCAAGTGGAAGCAATACACGCTTCACAGACAGTAATGAGCAGAGATCATTTGAAGCATTCTATGGTGTTCAGTCACTGCTCCCAAGTGGCGCAGTGGTCTAAGACACTGCATCTCAATGCAAGATGTGTCACTGCAGTACCTGGTTTGAATCCAGGCTGCATCACATCTGGCCGTGATTGGGAGTCCCATAGGGCGGTGCAAAATTGGCCCAGCATCTTCCTGGTTTGGCCGGGGTAGGCCGTCATTGTAAATAATTAGATTTTAACTGACTTGCCTAGTTAAAATAAAGGTTAAAAATAAAATGAGGTATTGGTTTGCTGTGCTAACAGGGTGATAGAAGGATGTGTAAGGCTCTGGCCACAGACTTTCAGCTGCTGAACGCGGCCTTTTATGGTGGCTATGAACTGTTAGAATATTGCTACTGTCCAACTGCACATAGAGAAAGCTGCTCAAAGTCAGTAGCTTAGGAAGTAAAAACACCCTCTGTCCTTCTCCTTTTCAACAACAATGTGGATCTGTGTGTCAGCCTTTCTCACTGTAGAGAGGATAGAGAGAAGAACCCTAGTGAGATCATCACTAAGGGACACTATCATCCTATCTCCACTGTTCCAACCCTGACATCATAACTAAGGGACACTATCAGAGGATGGAGAGAAGAACCCTAGTGAGATTATCACTAAGAGACACTATCATCCTATCTCCACTGTTCCAACCCTGATATCATCACTACGGGTACAATCATATCTCCACTGTTCCAACCCTGACATCATAACTAAGGGTACAATCATATCTCCACTGTTCCATCCCTGACATCATAACTAAGGGTACAATCCTATCGCCACTGTTCCAACCCTGACATCATCACTAAGGGTACAATCCTATCTCCACTGTTCCAACCCTGATATCATCACTAAGGGTACAATCCTATCTCCACTGTTCCAACCCTGACATCATCACTAAGGGTATAATCCTATCTCCACTGTTCCAACCCTGACATCATCACTAAGGGACACTATCATCCTATCTCCACTGTTCCAACCCTGACATCATCACTAAGGGACACTACTGTCCTCTCTCCGCTGTTCACTAGCTGTAATGTTTCCTCCAGCTGGAGCAGCCTACTACTTTTAATGATCTAATAAATTAAACTATATACTGTAACTAGGTTCCTATCTCCAGTGTTCCAACCCTGACATCATCACTTGGGGACAATAAAGTCCCTATGGATCCTATACCTCCTCTGTTGTAACCCTAAGGTCATCTCTACTGTAACAACCCCGCTCAGTCAGCCCACTGATTTATAGCCTAATTACAGTAAACCTAAATCTCAGATTGGTACCCACGACAACAGAGCACTGCATGGCTGCACTGCATTAGTGCCGCACTCACTCCAGGTGAATGTAAACCAATGGAGCAGATGAAACGTGTAGAGCCAGAGCTACATTCCACCCCCATACTGCTCACTGCAGTACAGTAGAGTACAGTATGTCTTTGATATGTTGATCATAGACATTAGATTGGTTTCCTGGACCCAGATTAGGCTTTTTACTCCTGGACTAAAAAGCAGCTCACTAAACACTCAATGGAGAATATTAATTAGTGGAGGTATTTAGAAACAGGCTTACTATGAGTCCAAAATCAGAAACCGCTACATTAAGGTTAAGGGATACAACATGTCTATATCCTGGTGAAAATCAGAAACCGCTCCATTAAGGTTAAGGGATACAACATGGTTATATCCTGGTGAAAATCAGAAACCGCTACATTAAGGTTAAGGGATACAACATGGTTATATCCTGGTGAAAATCAGAAACCGCTCCATTAAGGTTAAGGGATACAACATGTCTATATCCTGGTGAAAATCAGAAACTGCTCCGTTAAGGTTAAGGGATACAACATGTCTATATGCTGGTGAAAATCTGATTCAGCAGTCCCCACTGCTGATGGAGGACCAACAGAGCCTACAGGTTACTGATGGTAAGTAAACCAAGAGGATCCAATCCATGAAATAACAGAAAGGGAGGGATGAGAAATGCATTAAAGACACACAGACATATTCTGGTGCCTACAGCATGTCCTCTACTAAATAACGACAACTTAAACAAGATCACATGAATAACATGATGGGGACACAAGGGAACACAGCAGGACGTTTCCAGTGATGGTGGCCTTGCTGAAGAGAGGGGGCTGGGCTGGCAGTGTGATCTGTAAGCAGCAGCCAAAGCAGCAGAGCAGCTGGTACGGTAACCCCTGACCCCAGGCTAGTGCCCGTCTACCCCCCTCTCCCCGCCTGTACCCTTCCTGCCCACTCTAACTCACATCCAGGATGCTTGACCACTGGCACTGACCTTGCTATTAACTGAGCAGGCAGACAGCCAGACAAGGTCAGAGACATCCATTAACACTCTGCTAATTATCCAATAACACTAAATGGTCAGTTGTCTCTCACTGACCGAACTGCAAAGAGCTGGCCTGGTTACACAGTAGCTGACGGAATCCATGCTGGAAAACAGAATGTGAAAAGCAGAGTTCCAGTGTTTAAACTTGGTTTTATTCAAGTGGTTTAAACCAAGGTTTCTGACTAAAACCTAGTATTATTCAAAGTAGATTTTGAGGATTATTTGTCCACTTTATGCTCTTATACACAGCTTTGTGTTTGCAGCTTACTATCATCAGGTGTACACATAGCCTTAATGTTGACGCCTTCTGACAAGAACAACAACAGCCTACATTGCCATTATAACTCTAAAGACAGCCATGTTTATTGCAGACATTACTGGTAAACAGTGGGTCGGAGGTTATGAAGTGTTTATGTTCCTATAACAGACAGACAACAGTGCTCTGATTCTCTCTCTCTCTCCTTGACCCTCCCTCAGGGCTCCCTCTGTGGAGAGGATAGAGACCAGACACTCCACTGGAGAGACAGCTATCCTCTACTGTGGATCCAGTTAGGGATTTCTAACATGCATGCACACACACACACACACACCCGTGAACATATGCAAGCCTTGCTTGAGCAACCACACAGCATGAAACGGTAATAGGCCTGGTCTGATATTGCTGAGCAGTGGTATTGTACTGTAGCCTATGACATAGCATAATTGATTGACTGGCACTATAAAACTCTAATTACCATATCACAATTCTACAATAACCTTGCTGTACGTATCGGTTGCCAAATTCACCCAGTATGACACAGGTCATTTTGCTGAGTACTGGGTCCTGTTTAGCAAGGAACTCTGTAGCAAAACCCTTTGCAGCAGAAAATATATATCTGTATTGTGAAGAGACAAGGTCAGGTAGAACCTTACCAGTTTCACTTGGGTTCAAAACGGCCAATGAACAGGGCCTAGCAGATAAAGCTAATGACGTCACAGGTGTCAGTCTACAGGGATGTGTGCTGTACTGCTGGGTGTCGGGCTAACTAGTTAGAAACTACAATACAGCAGGGGCCTGTTAAATAGAGAAGAAGACAGATGTTTCACATGTCCCCAACCGTTTGTGTTTTTTGTTTGTTTATTTGTGTTCTTTGTAACTTTTTTAAAAACGTATTGTAATGTTACCTCTACCATCTTTTAAGACCAAAAATAACTTCTGGACATCAGGACTGCGATTACTCACTACGGACTGGCAGAATCCTTTTTTTCCTTTAACGAGTCTGATGAGCCCGACGTGAACAATTTACTGTCGCTGACCTACGCGGAAGATTAAACTACCAACAGGACATTCAAAACTGTAATATCTTATGCTTCACGGAGTCGTGGCTGAACGCTGACATTATCAACATAGAGCTGGCTGGATAGAACAGCAGCGTCTGGTAAGACAAGGGGCGGAGGACTACAGTGGGGAGAACAAATATTTGAAACACTGCCAATTTTGCAGGTTTTCCTACTTATAAAGCATGTAGAGGTCTGTAATTTTTATCATAGGTACACTTCAACTGTGAGAGACGGAATCTAAAACAAAAATCCAGAAAATCACATTGTATGATTTTTAAGTAATTAATTTGCTCTCACTCGCCCTCCATTTGGCAAATCTGACCATAATTCTATCCTCCTGATTCCTGCTTACAAGCTAAAATTAAAGCAGGAAGCACCAGTGACTAGATCAATAAAAAAGTGGTCAGAGGAAGCAGATGCTAAACTACCAGACTGTTTTGCTAACACAGACTGGAACATGTTCCGGGATTCTTCCGATGACATTGAGGAATACACCACATCAGTCACTGGCTTTATCAATAAGTGCATCGATGACGTCGTCCCCTCAGTGACTGTACGTACATACCCCAACTAGAAGACATGGATTACAGGCAACATCCGCACTGAGCTAAAGGCTAGAGCTGCCGCTTTCATGGAGCTGCAGCTCTTGCCTGTCTTCACTCTACAGTCTCCTGTCCCCTCCAGCCCTGCAGCCTGTCTGTCTTCACTCTACAGTCTCCTGTCCCCTGTCCTGTCCCCTCCAGCCCTGCAACCTGTCTGTATTCACTCTACAGTCTCCTGTCCCCTGTCCTGTCCCCTCCAGCCCTACAGCCTGTCTGTCTTCACTCTACTGTCTCCTTGTCCCCTCCAGCCTGTCTGTCTTCACTCTACAGTCTCCTGTCCCCTCCTGCCCTACAGCCTGTCTGTCTTCACTCTACAGTCTCCTGTCCCCTCCAGCCTGTCTGTCTTCACTCTACAGTCTCCTGTCCCCTGTCCTGTCCCCTCCAGCCCTGCAACCTGTCTGTATTCACTCTACAGTCTCCTGTCCCCTGTCCTGTCCCCTCCAGCCCTACAGCCTGTCTGTCTTCACTCTACTGTCTCCTTGTCCCCTCCAGCCTGTCTGTCTTCACTCTACAGTCTCCTGTCCCCTGCAGCCCTCCAGCCCTGCAGCCTGTCCTCACTCTACAGTCTCCTGTCTCCTGTCCTGTCCCATCCAGCCCTGCAGCCTGTCTTCACTCTACAGTCTCCTGTCCCCTCCAGCCTGTCTGTCTTCACTCTACAGTCTCCTGTCCTCTCCAGCCCTGCAGCCTGTCTTCACTCTACAGTCTCCTGTCCCCTGTCCTGTCCCCTCCAGCCTGTGTATCTTCACTCTACAGTCTCCTGTCCCCTCCAGCCCTGCAGCCTGTCTGTCTTCACTCTACAGTCTCCTGTCCCCTCCTGCCTGTCTGTCTTCACTCTACAGTCTCCTGTCCCCTCCAGCCCTGCAGCCTGTCTATCTTCACTCTACAGTCTCCTGTCCCCTCCAGTCCTGCAGCCTGTCTGTCTTCACTCTAGTCTCCTGTCCTGCAGCCTGTCTGTCTTCACTCTACAGTCTCCTGTACCCTGTCCTGTCCCCTCCAGCCCTGCAGCCTGTCTGTCTTCACTCGACAGTCTCCTGTCCCCTCCAGCCCTCCAGCCCTGCAGCCTGTCTTCACTCTACAGTCTCCTGTCTCCTGTCCTGTCCCATCCAGCCCGTCTGTCTTCACTCTACAGTCTCCTGTCCCCTCCAGCCCTGCAGCCTGTCTTCATTCTACAGTCTCCTGTCCCCTGTCCTGACCCCTCCAGCCTGTCTGTCTTCACTCTACAGTCTCCTGTCCCCTCCAGCCTGTCTGTCTTCACTCTACAGTCTCCTGTCCCCTGTCCTGACCCCTCCAGCCTGTCTGTCTTCACTCTACAGTCTCCTGTCCCCTCCAGCCCTACAGCCTGTCTGTCTTCACTCTACAGTCTCCTGTCCCCTGTCCTGTCCCCTCCAGCCCTGCAGTCTGTCTTCACTCTACAGTCTCCTGTCCCCTCCAGCCCTACAGCCTGTCTGTCTTCACTCTACAGTCTCCTGTCCCCTGTCCTGTCCCCTCCAGCCCTGCAGTCTGTCTTCACTCTACAGTCTCCTGTCCCCTCCAGCCCTACAGCCTGTCTGTCTTCACTCTACAGTTTCCTGTCCCCTCCAGCCCTGCAGCCTGTCTGTCTTCACTCTACAGTCTCCTGTCCCCTCCAGCCCTACAGCCTGTCTGTCTTCACTCTACAGTCTCCTGTCCCCTCCAGCCTGTCTGTCTTCACTCTACAGTCTCCTGTCCCCTCCAGCCCTCCAGCCCTGCAGCATGTCTTCACTCTACAGTCTCCTGTCCCCTGTCTTGTCCCCTCCAGCCTGTCTGTCTTCACTCTACAGTCTCCTGTCCCCTCCAGCCCTCCAGCCCTGCAGCCTGTCTTCACTCTACAGTCTCCTGTCCCCTCCAGCCTGTCTGTCTTCACTCCACAGTCTCCTGTCCCCTCCAGCCCTGCAGCCTGTCTGTCTTCACTCTACAGTCTCCTGTCCCCTCCTGCCCTACAGCCTGTCTGTCTTCACTCTACAGTCTCCTGTCCCCTCCAGCCTGTCTGTCTTCACTCTACAGTCTCCTGTCCCCTGTCCTGTCCCCTCCAGCCCTGCAACCTGTCTGTATTCACTCTACAGTCTCCTGTCCCCTGTCCTGTCCCCTCCAGCCCTACAGCCTGTCTGTCTTCACTCTACTGTCTCCTTGTCCCCTGCAGCCTGTCTGTCTTCACTCTACAGTCTCCTGTCCCCTCCAGCCCTCCAGCCCTGCAGCCTGTCCTCACTCTACAGTCTCCTGTCTCCTGTCCTGTCCCATCCAGCCCTGCAGCCTGTCTTCACTCTACAGTCTCCTGTCCCCTCCAGCCTGTCTGTCTTCACTCTACAGTCTCCTGTCCTCTCCAGCCCTGCAGCCTGTCTTCACTCTACAGTCTCCTGTCCCCTGTCCTGTCCCCTCCAGCCTGTGTATCTTCACTCTACAGTCTCCTGTCCCCTCCAGCCCTGCAGCCTGTCTGTCTTCACTCTACAGTCTCCTGTCCCCTCCTGCCTGTCTGTCTTCACTCTACAGTCTCCTGTCCCCTCCAGCCCTGCAGCCTGTCTATCTTCACTCTACAGTCTCCTGTCCCCTCCAGTCCTGCAGCCTGTCTGTCTTCACTCTAGTCTCCTGTCCTGCAGCCTGTCTGTCTTCACTCTACAGTCTCCTGTACCCTGTCCTGTCCCCTCCAGCCCTGCAGCCTGTCTGTCTTCACTCTACAGTCTCCTGTCCCCTCCAGCCCTCCAGCCCTGCAGCCTGTCTTCACTCTACAGTCTCCTGTCTCCTGTCCTGTCCCATCCAGCCCGTCTGTCTTCACTCTACAGTCTCCTGTCCCCTCCAGCCCTGCAGCCTGTCTTCATTCTACAGTCTCCTGTCCCCTGTCCTGACCCCTCCAGCCTGTCTGTCTTCACTCTACAGTCTCCTGTCCCCTCCAGCCTGTCTGTCTTCACTCTACAGTCTCCTGTCCCCTGTCCTGACCCCTCCAGCCTGTCTGTCTTCACTCTACAGTCTCCTGTCCCCTCCAGCCCTACAGCCTGTCTGTCTTCACTCTACAGTCTCCTGTCCCCTGTCCTGTCCCCTCCAGCCCTGCAGCCTGTCTTCACTCTACAGTCTCCTGTCCCCTGTCCTGTCCCCTCCAGCCCTGCAGTCTGTCTTCACTCTACAGTCTCCTGTCCCCTCCAGCCCTACAGCCTGTCTGTCTTCACTCTACAGTCCCCTGTCCCCTGTCCTGACCCCTCCAGCCTGTCTGTCTTCACTCTACAGTCTCCTGTCCCCTCCAGCCCTACAGCCTGTCTGTCTTCACTCTACAGTTTCCTGTCCCCTCCAGCCCTGCAGCCTGTCTGTCTTCACTCTACAGTCTCCTGTCCCCTCCAGCCTGTCTGTCTTCACTCTACAGTCTCCTGTCCCCTCCAGCCCTCCAGCCCTGCAGCATGTCTTCACTCTACAGTCTCCTGTCCCCTGTCCTGTCCCCTCCAGCCTGTCTTCACTCTACAGTCTCCTGTCCCCTCCAGCCCTGCAGCCTGTCTTCACTCTACAGTCTCCTGTCCCCTCCAGCCTGTCTGTCTTCACTCCACAGTCTCCTGTCCCCTCCAGCCCTGCAGCCTGTCTGTCTTCACTCTACAGTCTCCTGTCCCCTCCAGCCCTGCAGCCTGTCTGTCTTCACTCCACAGTCTCCTGTCCCCTCCAGCCCTGCAGCCTGTCTGTCTTCACTCTACAGTATCCTGTCCCCTGTCCTGTCCCCTCCAGCCCTGCAGCCTGTCTGTCTTCACTCTACAGTCTCCTGTCCCCTCCAGCCCTACAGCCTATCTGTCTTCACTCTACAGTCTCCTGTCCCCTCCAGCCTGTCTGTCTTCACTCTACAGTCTTCTGTCCCCTCCATCCCTCCAGCCCTGCAGCCTGTCGTCACTCTACAGTCTCCTGTCCCCTGTCCTGTCCCCTCCAGCCCTGCAGCCTGTCTGTCTTCACTCTACAGTCTCCTGTCCCCTCCAGCCCTGCAACCTGTCTGTATTCACTCTACAGTCTCCTGTCCCCTGTCCTGTCCCCTCCAGCCCTACAGCCTGTCTGTCTTCACTCTACAGTCTCCTGTCCCCTCCAGCCCTACAGCCTGTCTGTCTTCACTCTACAGTCTCCTGTCCCCTCCAGCCTGTCTGTCTTCACTCTACAGTCTCCTGTCCCCTCCAGCCCTCCAGCCCTGCAGCCTGTCCTCACTCTACAGTCTCCTGTCTCCTGTCCTGTCCCATCCAGCCTTGCAGCCTGTCTTCACTCTACAGTCTCCTGTCCCCTCCAGCCTGTCTGTCTTCACTCTACAGTCTCCTGTCCTCTCCAGCCCTGCAGCCTGTCTTCACTCTACAGTCTCCTGTCCCCTGTCCTGACCCCTCCAGCCTGTGTATCTTCACTCTACAGTCTCCTGTCCCCTCCAGCCCTGCAGCCTGTCTGTCTTCACTCTACAGTCTCCTGTCCCCTCCAGCCCTGCAGCCTGTCTGTCTTCACTCTAGAGTCTCCTGTCCTGCAGCCTGTCTGTCTTCACTCTACAGTCTCCTGTCCCCTGTCCTGTCCCCTCCAGCCCTGCAGCCTGTCTGTCTTCACTCTACAGTCTCCTGTCCCCTCCAGCCCTGCAGCCTGTCTATCTTCACTCTACAGTCTCCTGTCCCCTGTCCTGTCCCCTCCAGCCTGTCTGTCTTCACTCTACAGTCTCCTGTCCCCTCCAGCCCTCTGTCTTCACTCTACAGTGTGCAGTTACGTTGTCCCCAGTCTCCCCAGGCTTTAGATGAAAGCACACCCTTCTCCCGCCGCCACTCGCAGTATGCAACATAATGGTAATCCCCGGGATCTATTTACCCTTAGTCTTACATACCATCCCTGCAGCTGCCTCCACAGCTTAACCACCCACTACTATGTAGTGATTTGAGCTCTGAGGCTTAACTAAAATGACTTCAGGACAGGAACAGCCCTGTTCAAGCTCTGAACGGGGTTGCAAAGAGGGCCCGTATAGGTATGAATATACATGGGCACACACACACACAAAGACACACACAATCAATGCTCAAGTTTCTGTAACAGGGTTACAGTTTAACTGGACCTTACTATGAAACCCTGTTAGAGTACCTCAGCCAGATCATAGATGTGGCTCTGCTATATTCTGCCCGGCGACCCAGAGGACTCGGCTGGGACAGCCTCATAGCAGCCTGCAGCAATACATTGCTAATAGGCCGTGCTCCAATTCTCATTCCATCTATTTCTACCTCCCTCCCTGTTTTTCCTCCCTCGCTCCATTTCGCCCTCTGGGCTCTCTGAGAACGACCTCCGAGCTAGCATCATTTCTCCTTGTCAAGGTCACAGGTAGTTGCATTAGTAATCTTCAAAATGTAAATAGGATTGTTTGAATCACAAGCAGGCAGAGAACTCTGTAGTCTGGATCACTATAGACTACTGTAGCATTGTGCTTGGGCGGTGTGTGTGTGTGTCTACGTGTCTGTGCCTTCACCGATAACAGTTACCTGTTCTGGGGTTGAATTGAATAACAACCCGTTTGGTGTGCGGGGATGCATGAACATTCATCATCTTGACTATTTGCAGTTACCAGGGTCCCACTCTTTCCAACAAGATCAATTCCAATGGAGCTAATCAATTACCCAATCACCAAGCAGTGAACGGTGTGTGTGCCTGACCGTATAGAGAGAGATTAATAACACAGACAAGAATACAAATTGAGTGTCTTAAGCCTCCGTCTTCTAGTCGATTCTCTGTGATATCTAATCCCCAAAGCCTCTTTTCCCTCTCAGAACACATCAATGCTTCATAAATTACACCAACATGACAGCCCTATTATAGAGAATCAATAACACGTCTAATGATAAACATGTATTAGCAAAGACCTGATGTGTTTTGGGTTTTAGTGAGAAATACGTGTTGAACGCCAGGTCTGCGTCCCAAATGGCAGCGGATTCCTTATATAGTGCTCTAATTTGGACTAAACCCCTATGGGCCCTGGTCAAAAGCAGTGCACTATATAGGGAATAGAGTGCCAGACCCAACCAAGGCCTGTGTGGAAGATGTAACAAGTGAGCATTACTAACATGAATCACTTTCGAGTAGATAAGATTACCCAGTCCTGTTTAATTTAACATGTCCCTAGAGAGGAGGCGAGTGATGTGATCCAACGCTCCCCCAGCAGATCTATGTTCAAATACTATTTGAAATCATTTTTGCTGTGTTTGATTGAGCTTGCCTGGCAAAATGGAACCAAAGGAATACATCCACAACCTCAAACTCCACCCATTTAACACTCCAGGCAGGCTAAAGCAAACACTCAAAGTATTTGAAAGATTTTGAATAGTATTTGAACCCAGGTCTACACCCCAGCTCCCTAGCAGAAGCAGTACACCACTGAGCTCAGCAGTACAGTTGGAGAAGGTCAGTGGAAGGGGTGAATAGTATTTGAACCCAGGTCTCCGTCCCAGCTCCCTAGCAGAAGCAGTACACCACTGAGCTCAGCAGTACAGTTGGAGAAGGTCAGTGGAAGGGGTGAATAGTATTTGAACCCAGGTCTACGCCCCAGCTCCCTAGCAGAAGCAGTACACCACTGAGCTCAGCAGTACAGTTGGAGAAGGTCAGTGGAAGGGGTGAATAGTATTTGAACCCAGGTCTACACCCCAGCTCCCTAGCAGAAGCAGTACACCACTGAGCTCAGCAGTACAGTTGGAGAAGGTCAGTGGAAGGGGTGAATAGTATTTGAACCCAGGTCTCCGCCCCAGCTCCCTAGCAGAAGCAGTACACCACTGAGCTCAGCAGTACAGTTGGAGAAGGTCAGTGGAAGGGGTGAATAGTATTTGAACCCAGGTCTCCGTCCCAGCTCCCTAGCAGAAGCAGTACACCACTGAGCTCAGCAGTACAGTTGGAGAAGGTCAGTGGAAGGGGTGAATAGTATTTGAACCCAGGTCTACACCCCAGCTCCCTAGCAGAAGCAGTACACCACTGAGCTCAGCAGTACAGTTGGAGAAGGTCAGTGGAAGGGGTGAATAGTATTTGAACCCAGGTCTCCGTCCCAGCTCCCTAGCAGAAGCAGTACACCACTGAGCTCAGCAGTACAGTTGGAGAAGGTCAGTGGAAGGGGTGAATAGTATTTGAACCCAGGTCTCCGCCCCAGCTCCCTAGCAGAAGCAGTACACCACTGAGCTCAGCAGTACAGTTGGAGAAGGTCAGTGGAAGGGGTGAATAGTATTTGAACCCAGGTCTACACCCCAGCTCCCTAGCAGAAGCAGTACACCACTGAGCTCAGCAGTACAGTTGGAGAAGGTCAGTGGAAGGGGTGAATAGTATTTGAACCCAGGTCTCCGTCCCAGCTCCCTAGCAGAAGCAGTACACCACTGAGCTCAGCAGTACAGTTGGAGAAGGTCAGTGGAAGGGGTGAATAGTATTTGAACCCAGGTCTCCGCCCCAGCTCCCTAGCAGAAGCAGTACACCACTGAGCTCAGCAGTACAGTTGGAGAAGGTCAGTGGAAGGGGTGAATAGTATTTGAACCCAGGTCTACACCCCAGCTCCCTAGCAGAAGCAGTACACCACTGAGCTCAGCAGTACAGTTGGAGAAGGTCAGTGGAAGGGGTGAATAGTATTTGAACCCAGGTCTCCGCCCCAGCTCCCTAGCAGAAGCAGTACACCACTGAGCTCAGCAGTACAGTTGGAGAAGGTCAGTGGAAGGGGTGAATAGTATTTGAACCCAGGTCTCCGTCCCAGCTCCCTAGCAGAAGCAGTACACCACTGAGCTCAGCAGTACAGTTGGAGAAGGTCAGTGGAAGGGGTGAATAGTATTTGAACCCAGGTCTCCGTCCCAGCTCCCTAGCAGAAGCAGTACACCACTGAGCTCAGCAGTACAGTTGGAGAAGGTCAGTGGAAGGGGTGAATAGTATTTGAACCCAGGTCTACGCCCCAGCTCCCTAGCAGAAGCAGTACACCACTGAGCTCAGCAGTACAGTTGGAGAAGGTCAGTGGAAGGTGAACTGGCGGCAGAGAAGTCAGACCAGGAGAAATAACTGTGTTTCCAACGCCGCAGTTTATTAACAAAAACCCACCGGGAAACAGAATAATATAATAAATGGGTCCATAACCCAACACACACCAGGACAGACGAGCACAAACACTACAATAAACAATCACCCACAAGGACATGAGGGGGAACAGAGGGGTAAATACACACCAGGACAGATGAGCACAAACACTACAATAAACAATCACCCACAAGGACATGAGGGGGAACAGAGGGGTAAATATACACCAGGACAGACGAGCACAAACACTACAATAAACCATCACCCACAAGGACATGAGGGGGAACAGAGGGGTAAACACACACCAGGACAGACGAGCACAAACACTACAATAAACAATCACCCACAAGGACATGAGGGGGAACAGAGGGGTAAATATACACCAGGACAGACGAGCACAAACACTACAATAAACAATCACCCACAAGGACATGATGGGGAACAGAGGGGTAAATACACACCAGGACAGACGAGCAGAAGCACTTACATTAAACAATCACCCACAAGGACATGATGGGGAACAGAGGGGTAAATACACACCAGGACAGACGAGCACAAACACTTACAATAAACAATCACCAACCAGGACATGATGGGGAACAGAGGGGTAAATACACACCAGGACAGACGAGCACAAACACTTACAATAAACAATCACCAACCAGGACATGATGGGGAACAGAGGGGTAAATACACACCAGGACAGACGAGCAGAAGCACTTACATTAAACAATCACCCACAAGGACATGATGGGGAACAGAGGGGTAAATACACACCAGGACAGACGAGCACAAACACTTACAATAAACAATCACCAACCAGGACATGATGGGGAACAGAGGGGTAAATACACACCAGGACAGACGAGCACAAACACTTACAATAAACAATCACCAACCAGGACATGATGGGGAACAGAGGGGTAAATACACACCAGGACAGACGAGCACAAACACTTACAATAAACAATCACCAACCAGGACATGATGGGGAACAGAGGGGTAAATACACACCAGGACAGACGAGCACAAACACTTACAATAAACAATCACCCACAAGGACATGATGGGGAACAGAGGGGTAAATACACACCAGGACAGACGAGCACAAACACTTACAATAAACAATCACCCACAAGGACATGAGGGGGAACAGAGGGGTAAACACACACCAGGACAGATGTGCACAATCAGCGATGGCTAGAAGGTCGGTGACTTCGACCGCCGAACGCCGCCCGAACAAGAAGAGGGACCAACTTCAGCGGAAGTCGTGACAGTCAGGGTTCTACATTCAACAAGAATATGATATAATAATATGATCCATCCACTTCAAAGCAGCATAACCAGCTCTTGTCCGAGCGCTGGAATTCTGTCACCTGAATTCTGTCATCTAAAACAGACTAAAGAGAGCCATACAAACTGTAGAAATATAATTACTAGTCCACCTATCATGGTCTCATTGACTTGAAAGGGGGTGCCCATTCTAGTAACTCTATTTCTACGATGCTGACATTTAGCTCCAACTATAGCGTGATGTTCTGCAGGTGCCATCGCTCTGAATTAGTCACCAAGACAGGATGGACACAGCCAGGTAATTTGCAGGGTGAGAGCCCAAAATAGCTCCCATTTCCACTGAGATAGGGACAACAGGGGGCCGGGCAAACATTGCAGACGGACGGGCGGACGGATAGACAAGCTGGCAGACAGACAGACACTAGACTAGGACCACACAGAGACAGGGGGAGAGAGGTACGCAGAGATCAAAAAGCCACTTCTGAAGAGGTGCTCACTGACTGCTCTTGTCAGGGATAGAAGGGGAAAGGGGGATACCTGGTCAGTTGTACAACTGAATGACTTCAACTGAAATGTATCTTCCGCATTTAACCCAACCCCTCTGAATCAGAGAGGTGCAGGAGGCTGCCTTAACCGAACGTTCACGTCAATGGAATGTTGTCTTATCACCAAGCCATCGTAAATCGACTATCAGCGTTAAAATCTCAGAGGCTCGTCTCAGTTCACACAGCCACGAGAGTTCTAAAACAGACAGTGTGGATGTACTAATATAGGAATACATTTTAATATAAAAGTAATGTGATTAACATAATGTTGTAATTCTACCACAGGCCCAACGCTCTTAGACTACCTGACGCCCCTTTTAAATCTAATCAGCAGTACAGACGATACTGCGTTCCTTCAGACACAGCCACTTCCCCAACGATTCAGTCAGACCTGTCAACTTCACTGTTTAAGCCTAGGCTTTCTCGGCTAAGACTGTATTCACATCTCAACTAACTCACAAGGCATTCTGCATACAGTCAGCAATTTTAGTGAAGGAAATGTAAGACTTAAAAACAATGTCAAAATGACTTATTAGCACCATGTAGACAGACACAAGCAGATGCAGAATGGCTATTATTAGAGCGTCACTTAGGGACTGGCTAGCTCATCCTTAACAGGATGCACCTGTGACATTTAACTATTTGGCACTCAGCCAGAGGCTACAAACACAACAATAAATTGTAAACAGTTACAGTACCAGTCGAAAGTTTGGGCACGCCTACTCATTCAAGGTTGTTTCTTTATTTGTAAAATTTTCTACATTGTAGAATAATAGTGAAGACATCAAAACTATGAAATAACACATATGGAATCATGTAGTAACCAAAAAAGTGTATAGATTTTATATCTGTGATTCTTCAAAGTAGCCAACCTTTGCCTTGATGACAGCTTTGCACATTCTTGGCATTCTCTCAACCAGCTTCATGAGGTATGCACCTGGAATACATTTCAATTAACAGGTGTGCCTTCTTAAAAGTTAATTTGTGGAATTTCTTTCCTTCTTAATGTGTTTGAACCAATCAGTTGTGGTGTGACAAGGTAGGAGTGGTATACAGAAGATAGACCTATTTGGTAAAAGACCAAGTCCATATTATGGCAAGACTAGCTCAAATAATCAAAGAGAAATGACAGTCTATCATTACTTTCATGCAAGTTTCTTCAAGTGCAGTCGCAAAAACCATCAAGCACTATGATGAAACTGGCTCTCATGAGGACCGCCACAGGAAAGGAAGACCCAGATAAGTTCATTAGAGTTACCAGCCTCAGAAATTGCAGCCTAAATAAATGCTTGACAGAGTTCAAGTAACAGACACATCTCAAAATCAACTGTTCAGAGGAGACTGCATACTGCATGAATCAGGCCTTCGTGGTCGAATTGCTGCAAAAAAAACTACTAAAGGACCAAGTTTCTTGGGCCAAGAAACATGAGCAATGGACATTAAACCTGTGTTAAACCGGTGGAAATTTGAGATTTTTGGTTTTAACCACTTTGTCTTTATGAGACGCAGAGCAGGTGAACAGATGATCTCCGCATGTGTGGTTCCCAAAATGAAGCATGGAGGAGGACTTGTGATGGTGCTTTGCTGGTGACACTGTCAGTGATTTATTTAGAATTCCAAGCACACTTAACCAGCATGGCGACCACAGCATTATGCAGCGAGACGCCATCCCATCTGGTTTGTGCTTAGTGGGACTATATAATTTGTTTTTCAACAGGACAATGACCCAACACACCTCCAGGCTGTGTAAGGACTAATTGACCAAGAATGAGAGTGATGGAGTCCTGCATCAGATGACCTGGCCTCCACAATCACCCAACCTCAACTCAATTGAGATGGTTTGGGATGAATTGGACCACAAAGTGAAGGAAAAGCAGCCAATAAGTGCTCAGCATATGTGGGAACTCCTTCAAGACTGTTGGAAAAACATTCCAGGTGAAGCTGGTTGAGAAAATGCCAAGAGTGTGCAAAGCTGTCATCAAGGCAAAGGGTGGCTACTTTGAAAAATCTAAAATCTATTTAGATTTGTTTAACACTTTTTTGGTTACTACATGATTCCATATGTGTTATTTCATAGTTTTGATATCTTCACTATCATTCTATAATGTAGAAAATAATAACAAATAAAGAAAAACCGTTGAATGAGTTGGTTTGTCCAAACTTTTGACTGGTACTGTAGGTCAGACACCAGTGTGTTTAAGCATGTGTGTAATGAAAAGCCTGATTTACACTTTAGACTATAGAGCCGTCCTGAACTGGTTGGCTTGGATATTTTATTTTCACATTGTGCTTTCCAGCACAGTTCCAGCAACTATGATGGATGCATAACCAGTCCAGCCCAGTAGGCCTACAGCTCGGCCTGGCTTAGCAGTGCCAAAGGGGAAAAAGACCCAGTTATAGATTTAGAAAAAGGCTTGAATACAATCTTGGCCTGTTAAAATGCGTTGAAGGCCCTGAACACCAAGAGTGAGACATTAACTAACTCAAAAGAACATCAAGACCACGGAGGGAGGGCAGTGGCACAACAATTAGTGTCTGGGTCAAAGCCATTTACTCCCACAGCTGGGCGAGCAAAGAGCTCCGACCCTGCCAGAATCCACACCCTCCCACCATGACTTACTGTAGCTTATGTACGCTAAGACAGTGGGGAAGATTTTTCACAGCGAACAAGCACAACTCTCTCCTCCTGACAGCTAGCTCTCTCAGCGGGCCAAGAAAAAGTACAAGGACAGGATACATCTTGGGAAGTGAACTGAATACATCATGGAGGGAAGGGAGGAGAGGGGGAGGAGGGGGAGGAGCGAAGAGGGGGAGGAGGGCGGAGTCAGAGGAGTGGAAACGGCACATTTAACCTGAGGCGGGAAAAAAAGGGAGAGTGGTGAGGGCAGACGCGTTCGTCCTCGTGAATCTAATTAACGAGCGAGAAATGTTGCGCTGTAAATCATTTCTTCCTCTGGCCGTTAAGTAAAGGGCACTTATGGTAGCCTATTGGTTAAGGGCGTTGGGCCAGTAACCGAAAGGTTGCTATTTAGAATTCACGAGCCGACTAGGTGACAAATCTGTCATTGTGCCCTTGACCCCTAATTGTTCCTGTAAGTCCCTCTGGATAAAAATGTCTGCTAAATGACTAAAATGGAAATATAGCCTTATTACTCACCTGGCAAGCTCATAACACGCTGACTCCTTGGCTGAAGACTGCTGCTATAGCTGTGCAATGTATAGACAGAGACTGCTGCCATAGCTGTGCAGTGTATAGACAGAGACTGCTGCTATAGCTGTGCAATGTATAGACAGAGATTGCTGCATAGCTGTGCAGTGTGTAGACAGAGACTGCTGCATAGCTGTGCAATGTATAGACAGAGACTGCTGCTATAGCTGTGCAGTGTAGACAGAGACTGCTGCTATAGCTGTGCAATGTGTAGACAGAGACTGCTGCTATAGCTGTGCAGTGTGTAGACAGAGACTGCTGCTATAGCTGTGCAATGTATAGACAGAGATTGCTGCATAGCTGTGCAGTGTGTAGACAGAGACTGCTGCATAGCTGTGCAATGTATAGACAGAGACTGCTGCTATAGCTGTGCAGTGTAGACAGAGACTGCTGCTATAGCTGTGCAATGTGTAGACAGAGACTGCTGCTATAGCTGTGCAGTGTGTAGACAGAGACTGCTGCTATAGCTGTGCAGTGTATAGACAGAGACTGCTGCTATAGCTGTGCAATGTATAGACAGAGACTGCTGCTATAGCTGTGCAGTGTATAGACAGAGACTGCTGCTATAGCTGTGCAGTGTATAGACAGAGACTGCTGCTATAGCTGTGCAGTGTATAGACAGAGACTGCTGCTATAGCTGTGCAGTGTATAGACAGAGACTGCTGCTATAGCTGTGCAATGTATAGACAGAGACTGCTGCTATAGCTGTGCAATGTATAGACAGAGACTGCTGCTATAGCTGTGCAATGTATAGACAGAGACTGCTGCTATAGCTGTGCAGTGTATAGACAGAGACTGCTGCTATAGCTGTGCAATGTATAGACAGAGACTGCTGCATAGCTGTGCAGTGTATAGACAGAGACTGCTGCTATAGCTGTGCAGTGTATAGACAGAGACTGCTGCTACAGCTGTGCAATGTATAGACAGAGACTGCTGCTATAGCTGTGCAATGTATAGACAGAGACTGCTGCCATAGCTGTGCAGTGTATAGACAGAGACTGCTGCTATAGCTGTGCAATGTATAGACAGAGACTGCTGCTATAGCTGTGCAATGTATAGACAGACTGCTGCTATAGCTGTGCAATGTATAGACAGAGACTGCTGCTATAGCTGTGCAGTGTATAGACAGAGACTGCTGCTATAGCTGTGCAGTGTATAGACAGAGACTGCTGCCATAGCTGTGCAGTGTAGACAGAGACTGCTGCTATAGCTGTGCAGTGTATAGACAGAGACTGCTGCATAGCTGTGCAATGTATAGACAGAGACTGCTGCTATAGCTGTGCAGTGTATAGACAGAGACTGCTGCTATAGCTGTGCAGTGTATAGACAGAGACTGCTGCTATAGCTGTGCAGTGTATAGACAGAAACTGCTACTATAGCTGTGCAGTGTATAGACAGAGACTGCTGCTATAGCTGTGCAATGTATAGACAGAGACTGCTGCATAGCTGTGCAATGTATAGACAGAGACTGCTGCTATAGCTGTGCAATGTATAGACAGAGACTGCTGCTATAGCTGTGCAGTGTATAGACAGAGACTGCTGCTATAGCTGTGCAGTGTATAGACAGAGACTGCTGCCATAGCTGTGCAGTGTATAGACAGAGACTGCTGCTATAGCTGTGCAGTGTATAGACAGAGACTGCTGCTATAGCTGTGCAATGTATAGACAGAGACTGCTGCATAGCTGTGCAGTGTATAGACAGAGACTGCTGCTATAGCTGTGCAGTGTATAGACAGAGACTGCTGCTATAGCTGTGCAGTGTATAGACAGAGACTGCTGCCATAGCTGTGCAATGTATAGACAGAGACTGCTGCCATAGCTGTGCAGTGTATAGACAGAGACTGCTGCTATAGCTGTGCAGTGTAGACAGAGACTGCTGCTATAGCTGTGCAGTGTATAGACAGAGACTGCTGCTATAGCTGTGCAGTGTATAGACAGAGACTGCTGCTATAGCTGTGCAATGTATAGACAGAGACTGCTGCTATAGCTGTGCAATGTATAGACAGAGACTGCTGCTATAGCTGTGCAATGTATAGACAGAGACTGCTGCTATAGCTGTGCAGTGTATAGACAGAGACTGCTGCTATAGCTGTGCAGTGTATAGACAGAGACTGCTGCTATAGCTGTGCAGTGTAGACAGAGACTGCTGCTATAGCTGTGCAGTGTGTAGACAGAGACTGCTGCTATAGCTGTGCAGTGTGTAGACAGAGACTGCTGCTATAGCTGTGCAGTGTAGACAGAGACTGCTGCTATAGCTGTGCAGTGTATAGACAGAGACTGCTGCTATAGCTGTGCAGTGTATAGACAGAGACTGCTGCTATAGCTGTGCAGTGTATAGACAGAGACTGCTGCTATAGCTGTGCAATGTATAGACAGAGACTGCTGCTATAGCTGTGCAGTGTATAGACAGAGACTGCTGCTATAGCTGTGCAGTGTATAGACAGAGACTGCTGCTATAGCTGTGCAATGTATAGACAGAGACTGCTGCTATAGCTGTGCAATGTATAGACAGAGACTGCTGCTATAGCTGTGCAGTGTATAGACAGAGACTGCTGCTATAGCTGTGCAGTGTATAGACAGAGACTGCTGCTATAGCTGTGCAATGTATAGACAGAGACTGCTGCTATAGCTGTGCAGTGTATAGACCGAGGCAGGCAACTTGGCACACTATATATGCTGACTAAAGTACACAAATCTTGAAGGTTTGTTCTCACTACGCAATGTTACAATGACCTGACTGTAACCATGAGTCATGGTGTTGAGAAATGGAATGATGGTAAAGTCACACATAGAGCAACACGCCCACACATCAAAGATGCAGTGTGAAATGGCCCTAACAGACAGTATCGGTGAGAGGATGAGGAAGAAGGAGAGAGGGGAGGTGGGGGGGGAGTGAGAGAGGGGGGAGGGAGAGAAAAGCAGAGGTAGTGAGAATGGAGAGGGACAGATGGATGAGAGATAGATGAAGGGAGGGAGGGAGAGAGAGAGAGATGGATGAGAGATAGATGAAGGGAGGGAGGGAGAGATTGGAGAAGGGAAACCAACACTACACAGACGGTCTTGGACAGGCGCCTGGGGACCCGTTAAAAGACACCATTTTCCCTCAGATGGAGAGAGCATAACGGGCCCGACCACTCCATAAAAAATGCAACCATCGTTGGGTTTCAGGTCTTTTTCACGCCTGCTGGTGTGTGTGTGTGTGTGGCCTACTAAAGACACTCCAGGGGCTGCCTGACAAACGGGAGCGGTGGTGTCTCTGACAGAGAAGAATCTTCATTCCTTCCCGCCATCATCCATCATTTACAGCTGACCAGCTGCACCTGCTGAGGCGTCAGCCCCCGCCACCAGCCCGCCGTCAGCCCCCGCCACCAGCCCCCCGCCACCAGCCCGCCGCCACCAGCCCCCCGCCACCAGCCCCCACCACCAGCCGCTGCCATGCTGTGACAATGCTCAGATTGTCTTCATGCTCTGGAATCACACACAGGCATTTACCCTGGTTGGCTCCACTGTGATCCAACATAGGCCTAGAGACACAAAAAAAGGCATGCACGATATATAGTCCTTCCTTATACCAAAACGTTGTCACTATTAAAGTTGGAATAAGAATCTCAGTATTTCTTTCTGCAGTGTCTCAGCCAGAAGCTCGGAATCATGTGATGTACTGCATGACATTGTTCATTTCTTTACTACCCAGGTCAGCCAAACCAGCATCTACCTACGAGCTGGGAAAGGACTTTCCCCTAATGTATATATGTGAAGGCCCCAATGTTTCGTTCTGCAGAGTTCCTCGCCCAGCTTCTAAAAATGATGAGATGTGACACACAAGTCAGCCAGCACAGCATCTACCTACTAGCTGTGAAGGGGACTTTACCCTTGCATGTGGGACGCAGGGTCGTGGGAATGAGCGAGGTGACTCGTCCTTTTGACCTGAAAACCCTGACTATACACTGCAGAGTATATTGATAGAGTATACTGGTAGAGTATGGGGCGGAAGCGTAGCCTAGTGGTTAGAGCGTTGGACCGAAAGGTTGCAAAATCGAATCCCCGAGCTGACAAGGTACAAATCTGTCGTTCTGCCCCTGAACAGGCAGTTAACCCACTGTTCCTAGGCCATCATTGAAAATAAGAATTTGTTCTTAACTGACTTGCAAAGTTAAATCAAGATAAAATAATACTGGTAGTTCCACATATTCATGATATACATGACTCCACGACACACCAACAACAATCTCACTGAATCAAAACATGGTAGGTCCTATCATTGCCCACAATGACAGTTGTGTGGTGTGAGCCTCTGATACTGCTATGGCTGGAGAGCGAAGCAGAATAAAGGGGATTTTCATTTTAGTGGCGGTTCAATCCCTCAGCCTTTCAAACACAGCTACGTTTGGCACCATAACTTCATACTGCTAGGTGATAATGTACTGATTCTCCAGGTGATGAAAAGAGCCATTAAGCCATAGTTTTAGTTCCATCAGAGGTATTTGCATAAAAGCATCAAATAAAAGTGAATTACTGGTCTCTCTGGGGTTATGTGATTTAGCAGGGAGAGAGGGACAGTGTGAGGAATAGAGAGCGTGAAAAGGAAACGGAGAGAGAGAGAGAGAGATAATGGAGACGGAGAGAGAGGCTGAAACGAGGCGGAGCAGATGCACTGTAAATTGCTGACATCTCCATTTATAAAGAAAAGCTGTTACATAAATAGTTGCACTTATTTATTTATTTCTATTTCACCTTTATTTAACCAGGTAGGCCAGTTGAGAACACCTTTATTTAACCAGGTAGGCCAGTTGAGAACACCTTTATTTAACCAGGTAGGCCAGTTGAGAACACCTTTATTTAACCAGGTAGGCTAGTTGAGAACACCTTTATTTAACCAGGTAGGCTAGTTGAGAACACCTTTATTTAACCAGGTAGGCTAGTTGAGAACACCTTTATTTAACCAGGTAGGCCAGTTGAGAACAAGTTCTCATTTACAACTGCGACCTGGCCAAGATAAAGCAAAGCAGTGCGACACAAACAACAGAGTTACACATGGAATAAACAAACGTACAGTCAATAACCCAATAGAAAAATCTATGTACAGTGTGTGCAAATGTAATAAGATTAGGGAGGTAAGGCAATAAATAGGCCATAGTGGCGAAATAATTACAATTTAGCAATTAAACACTGGAGTGATGGATAGTGCAGAAGATGAATGTGCAAGTAGAGATACTGGGGTGCAATGTAGCAACAACAAAAAAATAACAATATGGGAATGAGGTAGTTGGGTGGGCTATTTACAGATGGGCTGTGTACAGGTGCAATGATCGGTAAGCTGCTCTGACAGCCGATGCTTAAATTTAGTGAGGGAGATATAAGACTCCAGCTTCAGTGATTTTTGCAATTCGTTCCAGTCATTGGCAGCAGAGAACTGGAAGGAAAGGCGGCCAAAGGACGAGTTGGCTTCGGGGATGACCCGTGAAATATAACTGCTACGGGTGGGTGCTGCTATGGTGACCAGTGAGCTGAGATAAGGCATGGCTTTACCTAGCAAAGACTTATAGATGACCTGGAGCCAGTGGTTTTGGCGATGAATATGAAGCGAGGGCCAGTCAACAAGAGCATACAGGTCGCAGTGGTGGGTAGTATATGGGGCTTTGGTGACAAAACGGATTGCACTGTGATAGACTACATCCAGTTTGTTGAGCAGAGTGTTGGAGGCTATTTTGTAAATGACATTGCCGAAGTCAAGGATCGGTAGGATAGTCAGTTTTACGAGGGTATGTTTGGCATCATGAGTGAAGGATGCTTTGTTGTGGAATAGGAATTCAATTCTAGATTTAAATTTGGATTGGAGATGCTTAACGTGAGTCTGGAAGGAGAGTTTACAGTCTAACCAGACATCTAGGTATTTGTAGTTGTCCACATATTGTAAGTCAGAACTGTCAAGTGTAGTGATGCTAGACGGGTGGGCAGGTGTGGGCAGCGATCGGTTGAAGAGCATGCATTTAGTTTCACTTACATTTAAGAGTAGTTGGAGGCCATGGAAGGAGAGTTGTATGGCATTGAAGCTCGTCTGGAGGTTAGTTAACACAGTGTCCAAAGAGGGGCCAGAAGTATACAGAATGGTGTCGTCTTCGTAGAGGTGGATCAGAGAATCACCAGCAGCAAGATCGACATCATTGATGTATACAGAGAAAAGAATCAGCCCGAAAACTGAAGCCTGTGGCACCCCCATAGAGACTGTCAGAGGACCGGACAACAGGCCCTATGATTTGACACACTGAACTCTATCTGACAAGTAGTTAGTGAACCGGACGAGGCAGTTACTTGACAAACCAAGGCTGTTGAGTCTGCTGAAAATAATGGGGTGTTTGACAGAGTCGAATGCCTTGGCCAAGTCGATGAAGACGGCTGCACAGTCTTGTCTTTTATCGATGGTGGTTATGATATCGTTTAGGACCTTGAATGTGGCTGAGGTGCACCCATGACCCTCGTGGAAACCAGATTGCATAGCGGAGAAGGTACAGTGGTATTCGAAGACTTTAGAAAGGCCGGGTAGGATAGATATAGGTCTGTAACAGTTTGGGTCTATAGTGTCTCCCCCTAAGGAAATTGTCTCACTAAGGTAAGACAATCCCTTGGAGGTTCAGAGCCAGGGTAAGAGAACAGGGTCACATTGAGGACGACGTCTGGGTGGCAGACAGGCAGGCAGGCAGTATAACTGAACAGGGAACAGAAATAAGGGGGAGGACGGGAGACAGAGGGGTACAACAGTCTGTTTGTGGTTCAGTGTCAGATAAAACCAACACCCAGTCAGCCACAAAGGGCACCTCCCAACAGACTGAACCCCCCTGTCCCTGATGTCCCCAGCGTATGACATATGACACTGTGAAACAGGTGCTGACCTTGACCAGTGCCAGGCTCCACGTGTCTCGCAATCACGAACAACAAAGAGGGAACCACCAATCACCTTTGATGTAGTGTCCCGACTGGCCCTGTATAAAGCTCTCATTCAGAACAGAAATGGGTGCACCGTTCTGCAGCACATAAACAACACAGCATAAAGGTGTTTACATTAAAACCACATAGGTTTACTAAGTGAAAATGAACAGCCGTACTGTCCTTATTACTGCTGCCTGTGTTGCGAAACTGCCGTTAGGTGACCTTGCTGCATCAGTAGAGGACCGATAGATTACAATTATTCAAATGGTCACCCAGACTATTGACATTGACCCCCCCCACACCTTTGTTCTACACTGCTGCTACTCGCCTTTTATTATCCATGCATAGTCACTTTACCCCTACCGTCAAATGACCTCGACTAACCTGTACCCCCTGCACATTGACTCGGTACCGGTACCTCCTGCACGTTGACTCGGTACCGGTACCCCCTGCACGTTGACTCGGTACCGGTACCCCCTGCACGTTGACTCGGTACCGGTACCCCCTGCACATTGACTCGGTACCGGTACCCCCTGCACATTGACTCGGTACCGGTACCCCCTGCACGTTGCCTCGGTACCGGTACCCCCTGTACGTTGACTCGGTACCGGTACCCCCTGCACATTGACTCGGTACCGGTACCCCCTGCACGTTGACTCGGTACCGGTACCCCCTGCACGTTGACTCGGTACCGGTACCCCCTGCACGTTGACTCGGTACCGGTACCCCCTGCACGTTGACTCGGTACCGGTACCCCCTGCACGTTGACTCGGTACCGGTACCCCCTGTACGTTGCCTCGGTACCGGTACCCCCTGTACATTGACTCGGTACCGGTACCCCCTGTACATTGACTCGGTACCGGTACCCCCTGTACATTGACTCGGTACCGGTACCCCCTGTACATTGACTCGGTACCGGTACCCCCTGTACGTTGCCTCGGTACCGGTACCCCCTGTACATTGACTCGGTACCGGTACCCCCTGTACGTTGACTCGGTACCGGTACCCCCTGTACGTTGACTCGGTACCGGTACCCCCTGTACATTGACTCGGTACCGGTACCCCCTGTACATTGACTCGGTACCGGTACCCCCTGTACGTTGACTCGGTACCGGTACCCCCTGCACGTTGACTCGGTACCGGTACCCCCTGCACGTTGACTCGGTACCGGTACCCCCTGCACATTGACTCGGTACCGGTACCCCCTGCACGTTGCCTCGGTACCGGTACCCCCTGCACGTTGACTCGGTACCGGTACCCCCTGCACGTTGACTCGGTACCGGTACCCCCTGTACGTTGCCTCGGTACCGGTACCCCCTGTACGTTGCCTCGGTACCGGTACCCCCTGTACATTGACTCGGTACCGGTACCCCCTGTACATTGACTCGGTACCGGTACCCCCTGTACATTGACTCGTTGTTGTTATGTCATTTCCTTGTGTTACCTTTTGATTACATTTTTTTACTTTAGTTTATTCAGTAAATATTTTCTTAACTCTATTTCTTAAACTGCATTGTTGGTTAAGGGCTTGTAAGTCAGCATTTCATGGTAAAGGCTACACCTGTTGTATTCGGCGCATGTGACAAATAACATTTTATTTGATAGAGAGGCCATCAGTAAGGCAGAACAAGAAAAGTCCCAGCATATGTTAAAATGTTCCACTGCATAGAGAGATCAATATCAATACTGCTTCTGACTCTCTCCATGCCATGCTAAACAAATACACAAGACTGGATATCATGTTACATTTAGCCATCACTAAAACATCTCAATCTGTGCTTAACTCCTGACAGCCAGGCAATACTGGAACGCTTAAGGAAAAGTACTTTCAAGTACTACTTAAGTCGTTTTTTGGGGTTTCTGTGCTTCACCATTAACATTTGTGACAACTTATACTTCACTACATACATTTTTTTAAATGATGTAGTTTTTAGTCTGTACAGTTTCGCTGACACCCAAAAAGTACTCGTTACATTTTGAATACTTAGCAGGACAGTGAAACTGTCCAATTCACTCACTTACCAAGAGAAAAGCCCGGGTCATTCCTACTGACTCTGATCTGGCGGACTCACCAAACACACATGCGTCATTTGTAAATGTCTGAGTGTTAGTATGTTCCCCTGGCTAGCCAAAACGTGCTGTCTGGTTTGCTTAATATATAGAATGTGAAATGATTTATACTTTTACTTTTGATACTTAAGTATATTTAAAACCAAATACTTTTAGACTTACTCAAGTACTATTTTACTAAGTACTATTTTACTATTTTACTATTTTACTGGGTGACTTGAGTAATTTTCTATTAAGGTGCCTTTACTTTTACTCAAGTATGACATTTGGGTACTTTTTCCACCACTGAAAGCAATCACATAAATCACAACCCATTCCCACAGATGTGCAATCCCCGCCTTGCAACCAGCTGGTCACGTACCTTTCAGCTGGTCCGCCACCACGCTCTGTCCAACCCTCTCAGTGACCCGTCCGTTCTCCCGCTGGTACCGGTCATCCAAAAAGTTGGCGGTGGCCTCTGATAGGTGCACCTTCCCGGCCACGCCCAGTTGCTCCATCAAATTGGCCAGGTTCACGTCGTTGGACCACACGTCGAACTTAAATCGCTTCATCCCGAGGATACCGCACAGGACAGTGCCCGTGTGGACGCCCACCCTCATGTTAACCATCTCGCTCTTCTCCTGGCAGAACTGTTCGATGGCTTGGATCATGCCCAGCCCCATCTCTACGCAGCAGTAGGCATGGTCAGCCCGAGGTTCAGGGCAGCCTGCCACGCAGTAGTAGCAGTCCCCGAGGGTGCTTATCTTCTCACAGCACGTCAGCTCACACAGCCGGTCAAAACGTCCAAAGAGGTCATTGAGGAGCCCCACCAAGGCGTGGGCCGACTTGTTGGCAGACATCTTGGTGAAGCCTACGATATCCGCAAAGAGGATGCTGACGGGCTCCATGCGCTTCATGTTGAAGGGTCTGAAGATGATCTGGCCTCTCGGGATTGAGGTCTTATTCCTCTTGTTGTTCTTGGGACTGGAGATGACGGCCGCCGCGCCGCTGCTGGAGTAGCGCTTGGCCGAGCTCCCGCCCGCCAAGCCTTCCTCGTCGCCCTGCTTCATCAGGTCGTCGGCCACCCTCCGAGGCATCACCGAGTGGATCATGCGTTCTTTCAGCGCCTTCTCCACCTCCAGGTCCTTGCCGTGCATGATGGCCTGGCCCACCTTGAGGAAGGTACTTCGCGATCGCACCTCAGACATGATGAAAAGGTGGATGCCGATGGCATGGGCGCACAGGTGGAGCAAAGCTTTGGCTGGCCCCAGCCAGCGTAGAGTGTCCCAGTCAGACCCCTCCATGGCCTGGCTCCAACCATCCCCAGCAGCCTGGGTGAGGTGAAGCCATCCCAGAGCCTCGAAGAGCACAGAGTAGAGAAGTCCCAGTAGCACCGAGGCATAGAGTCGGACGTGGAGGACGCTGTAGAGTAGCAGCAGCACCTCCATGCCCAGGGAGAAGGTCCCTACTGGAGATAGGCAGGCGCTGCCCGTGGGTAAGTCCCGGTTGAAGGTCACATTTCTGGGCTCCATGCCACTGAAGTCCCCCACATCCTCCACCACATCCTCAGGAGGGAGGGTCTCCAGGTCCCTGAAGCCGGCTGTCTGGATCTGGGGTGCCAGGGTGAGGGCAAAAGTCACCACGATGAGCAGCAGTGACGCCTGGTTGTAGCAGCGGACGTAGATCCTTGTGAACGTCAAAAGGAAGAGGAGGAGGCAGAAGAGGAGGAAGCAGGCGGTGGGGACGAGGAAGGCAGTTCGGTCACACCGGTCGGGGTTGGCACTGAAGTACACCCCCCAGAGGAGGCTGGCGGCGAACAGGTAGAAGAGGACGTAGCGGAACCTCCGCTGGGTCTGGGGAAAGCACCTCTCCCTGCATGCCTCCTCCAGGATGGGAGAGTCAAACTTTGGGTCCCAGAAGTGCCCCGCAGACCTTTCGAACAGCTGGGGCATCTTCCTCTGGGTTCGCAGCCCCTTAACCACGGGCCTGAGAACCCCGGACTCTCCCGAGCTGCAGCTAGAGGAGATGCTGTACTTGCAGTGTTTGGACCCACTCCCCATGAAGCCTCCTCCCATGCCACCCAGCGCCCCGGCTCCTCCTCCGTGCTTGTGTTTGACACTACTGCTGATCCTCACGGAGACGCTGCCCTCGCCGCTTGAGTCACAGCTCACCTCTGTGTTGTGAGGCAGCAGCTGCTGATGTTGGGGGGATGCCATGTTGCTTTTTAATCTAACAGAAATTCGACAACAATAGAGCGAATTGCTATTTGCAAGGCAATGTAGGCTATGAATGTATTGAGTGTGGTACCCTCTAGACTAGAACAAATAAATTATGCACTAACAGAAAACATCTCCAGAGAAAAAGTCTGACAGTTAGCCTGTACTGAATTTTGATCTGTTAATTATTGCCCCTCATGACGTCAATACTCACATTCTTATACCTTCCCCTCTGTTTTGACGCACTTGTGTCGGCACAGTTCATTCTGTTCCAGTCCAAGTACTAACAACTGTTTTTGACTCATTGAAAAAGATTTGGGGAGAAGTCAAAATCTTACATAACATAATTATGTTGACTGTAGAAACCTAGTTGTGTAATACTACTTTAGTAGTATTCAGTAGCATTTCAGTAGTATTTCCAAGGCTCTCCCCTGACTAAATAGCCGACTGTAGACTACTGGTATATTGGGACAAATTCTTCAGATAATGACAACTGAAACCTGGATCAAATTCCTTCATGCTCTCACTACTTGGCTGCCTGCATAGCCATTCTTTGTACATGCACTGTCAAAATAATCCTCCATTGATTTTAGATCCCGTCTGCATTTATATTTGTCTCTACAGAACTGTAGCCTCCTGCCTGTCCTCTCTTATATGTTCTATATTACATGGTAATGCTTTTAAGCAAGTAGAATATAATGCATTCAGAAATTGCTTCCAATTTACAGTGATATATGAGAAAAATAATAATTTCAAACTTCACGCGTGAACACTTAGTGTGTATAGAACTTTATCCCATATTCCCCAAATGAACCCAAGCACCGTCGTTGTAAAGGCATTGCAAGAAAAGCCACAGTTACGGAACTATTGTTTGACATGTGCTGGGTTATTTAAGGCGGAAATGTCTTCCCATTAACAAGAAAGAGAAAACAAACACTGACGTCTAATGCCCATTATCCTTCTTTACCCACATGCTCTTGCTGTGATTGGGAAAAGGCCTATTCGTAAGTATTTCCATGGATGGAGCCCCGTCCTTTCCTGAGGTCCCTCTCCGGAATTTCCAAAGCTGCGCCTCCAATTCCCGGGGATCCACGCTGACAGAAGTGGGCAATTTTAAGAGGACAAGTTGGCAGAGCAAAAAGCTGCAAAATGTAGTAGACCTACAATTTAATTGGAGATCAAGTGTAAGCCTACACGCGCAAATACCTACTTTATTGGATCCATCCCATGCTCAGTCTGTGTTGAGTAAATATTGTTTTGATAATACAAGAACAGTCAAGTCAACATAACATTTATTTGAATTTCCTGATAACTGGCACTGATTTCTCCCATAATTCCACGAGTGACCGGCAATTGAATTGTCAGTAAACTTCAGTCTGCCATCCATACAGGGCCACGGCGGAAGCCAGTCTTGGTTGTATGTAGCCCCTTTCCGTCCTCCTTTGCTCGTTTGATGGAAACTTTTCCCACGCCACTATTCTTCCCATTGAGTCGCAGACGAATAGCAAGTGGAGAATATGGGCTAATTACCAGCTTTCTCCCTTCCTCGTATCCCCCGGACACCGAGTCCTCCCTGAACAGACAAGCGGCTCCTTGATCCCCCACTTTAACTCAATTGCATGAAGAAGCAGACGTCTGTTTCTTCTGTCCAAATACTTCAATTGTATTCAAGGCAGATTTGCGGGTTTCGCTATTTAAACGCACTTCCCGTCCGATCCTCTCTATCCCTTTGAGATGTTCTTCTATTCCCCGTTGTCTGGCCATTCACCGGTCTTTCTTTCCAGAAGAGGCACAATGGATACCGCTGTAAAGCGTTATGTGAGCTATCTAAGCACAGTTAAAAAAACAGCCCCGGTACCACCATCTTCACGGAGATTTCAGAATCCGCCGTCCACCCGCATGCATGTGTATAAATGTGTGCGACTGACTGTGGGTCAGAGAGGGACGAGAGTAGTGACAGGGGGGCGGACGTGTTTAGGTGCGTGCACGCAAAAGCGAGAAAGGGAAAGACTGGAGGGTGGCGAGCACGTATTCAGGGATAGGTGGGGTGTCCTTTTCTTTTTTACCCGCAGTGAGCGCGTCGGAGCGCGTCGGAGCACGCCCTCACCTCGCCAGCCACATTCTCGAAGAGATGTGGGCTTTTCACTCACTATCACAGATGACCACCGGTGTTTTTATCCGTAGTGTGGGTATTCGTGGAACCATGACAAAGTGAGTATGGAGGCGTGCTAGGGCGGGGTGCAGCCTTGAACAAAGACAGCAGCAACCCCCAGGGAGAACATCTCCCTTATGATATTATTAACGGTGCCATGTCCCCAGGCTTCAATATTAGGAACAAACTATTACAATCAAATGTCATGGGAAATGTTAGCCCACTAAATCTATTAATATCACCTGTCATTTCTATTGCTCTATTTATTCTCTATTTATTATGCACTCCTCCCCATGCATTCATTATAGACTTAGAAAGTGACATTGGAAGGTTTGTATAGGCTACTGTATGTAGGCTTCAACTGTAGTCTAGGAGTGAACTTTACAGTTGAGTATTGCAGTGGTGTAAATTACTTAAGTAAAAGTACTTTAAAGAACTACTGAAGCCGTTTTTGAGGTTCTACTAATATTTTTGACAACTTTACTACAATCCTGAAGAATATCATGTACCTTTTACATGTTCCCTGACACCCAAAAGTACTCATTACATTTAGAATGTTTAGCAGGAAGGAAGATGGTCCAATTCACACACTTATCAAGAGAACCTAGTCATCCCTACTGCCGCTGATCTGACAGACTCACTAAACAGAGAACATCCCTAGTCATCCCTACTGCCTCTGATCTGGCAGACTCACTAAACAGAGAACATCCCTAGTCATCCCTACTGCCTCTGATCTGGCAGACTCACTAAACAGAGAACATCCCTAGTCATCCCTACTGCCTCTGATCTGACAGACTCACTAAACAGAGAACATCCCTAGTCATCCCTACTGCCTCTGATCTGACAGACTCACTAAACAGAGAACATCCCTAGTCATCCCTACTGCCTCTGATCTGGCAGACTCACTAAACAGAGAACATCCCTAGTCATCCCTACTGCCTCTGATCTGGCAGACTCACTAAACAGAGAACATCCCTAGTCATCCCTACTGCCTCTGATCTGGCAGACTCACTAAACAGAGAACATCCCTAGTCATCCCTACTGCCTCTGATCTGACAGACTCACTAAACAGAGAACATCCCTAGTCATCCCTACTGCCTCTGATCTGGCAGACTCACTAAACAGAGAACATCCCTAGTCATCCCTACTGCCTCTGATCTGGCAGACTCACTAAACAGAGAACATCCCTAGTCATCCCTACTGCCTCTGATCTGACAGACTCACTAAACAGAGAACATCCCTAGTCATCCCTACTGCCGCTGATCTGGCAGACTCACTAAACAGAGAACATCCCTAGTCATCCCTACTGCCTCTGATCTGGCAGACTCACTAAACAGAGAACATCCCTAGTCATCCCTACTGCCTCTGATCTGGCAGACTCACTAAACAGAGAACATCCCTAGTCATCCCTACTGCCTCTGATCTGACAGACTCACTAAACAGAGAACATCCCTAGTCATCCCTACTGCCTCTGATCTGGCAGACTCACTAAACAGAGAACATCCCTAGTCATCCCTACTGCCTCTGATCTGGCAGACTCACTAAACAGAGAACATCCCTAGTCATCCCTACTGCCTCTGATCTGACAGACTCACTAAACAGAGAACATCCCTAGTCATCCCTACTGCCTCTGATCTGGCAGACTCACTAAACAGAGAACATCCCTAGTCATCCCTACTGCCTCTGATCTGACAGACTCACTAAACAGAGAACATCCCTAGTCATCCCTACTGCCTCTGATCTGGCAGACACACTTATCAAGAGAACATCCCTAGTCATCCCTACTGCCTCTGATATGGCAGACTCACTAAACACAAATGCTTTGTTTGTACATGGTGTCTAAGTGTGGAGAATGCCCCTGGCTCAGTGGCGACCCATCATTCAGGGCTGGTGGGGCAGAGTCCCACCTGGTTTGAGCCCTGCCTGTTTCAACATGTTATTTTAGCATTACTGTGTGACACATATCAGTTTGCAAACAATGTAAAAACACATTTGCAGGTGTTTCAGCCTGGTTCAGTGCTTTTTGTGGTGGAGGGGCAGCCAGCGGAAAATACAGAGTGTAGGGGTTAGTAATCTTCTATAGTTGTACCATGATTGGCTCAGTGTTCCGTCACTCATGGGGACACTACATCACTGCCAAATCTACAGGGAGAGCTAGAAAGTTCAAGCCCCTTGGGCACTGCCATAGATTTACATAGAAGTGCCCATCCAAAAAGGCTCAAGGTCGTTGGCCACAGATAAAATTACGTCAAATCACATTATATCTACCGTAGCTTTGATTGTACATGTCAACATCATACTTTCAAAATCTTAGCTAGCAAGTAAGACAAGTAGTCATCATCATGAATCACATTGACACTGGCAAATCGTTTTCAATCCTTGTCATATGAAGAGAAATTCTAGATAAAACCTATTGGTGGTCATCGGCCATTGGACATAAACATTACACAACAAGTTGGAAATTGCAAATTCAACAATGAGTGGGTTGGAAGGAATCAGTGTCAACTGCAAGTGTTGCAAAGCAATTAGTATTTCGCTTCCCCTGCCTGCTATTCCCCTGCCTGCTATTCCCCTGCCTGCTATTCCCCTGCCTGCTATTCCCCTGCCTGCTATTCCCCTGCCTGCTATTCCCCTTCCTGCTATTCCCCTGCCTGCTATTCCCCTGCCTGCTATTCTCCTGCCTGCTATTCTCCTTCCTGCTATTCCCCTGCCTGCTATTCCCCTGCCTGCTATTCCCCTGCCTGCTATTCCCCTGCCTGCTATTCTCCTTCCTGCTATTCCTCTGCCTGCTATTCTCCTTCCTGCTATTCTCCTTCCTGCTATTCCCCTGCCTGCTATTCTCCTGCCAGCTATTCTCCTTCCTGCTATTCCCCTGCCTGCTATTCCCCTGCCTGCTATTCCCCTGCCTGCTATTCCCCTGCCTGCTATTCTCCTGCCTGCTATTCCCCTGCCTGCTATTCCCCTGCCTGCTATTCACCTGCCTGCTATTCCCCTGCCTGCTATTCTCCTTCCTGCTATTCTCCTGCCTGCTATTCTCCTTCCTGCTATTCTCCTGCCTGCTATTCCCCTGCCTGCTATTCCCCTGCCTGCTATTCTCCTTCCTGCTATTCTCCTTCCTGCTATTCCCCTGCCTGCTATTCCCCTGCCTGCTATTCCCCTGCAAGCTATTCCCCTGCCTGCTATTCCCCTGCCTGCTATTCTCCTTCCTGCTATTCCCCTGCCTGCTATTCCCCTGCCTGCTATTCTCCTTCCTGCTATTCTCCTGCCTGCTATTCCCCTGCCTGCTATTCCCCTGCTAAAGTTTCCAAGATTTGCCCACAAGAAGGACTGCCGCACCACCTTCCTGTTCAAGTGAGCACAGCACAACGGTGAGTCCAAAAATGTATTGTATGTTGCTGCATAAGTGATGTAATATGCCAAGGAGAAATGTATACTGTAGCCAATAAAGTAATACTAAGTGTATGTTATTTAGTAAGCTGTTCGTAGCCCATGTGCCTCACCTTAATTATTTGGTCTCTTTCCCCCTCATAACTTTAGCCTACTGTTCTGACTGAGTGGTGCACATGTAGCCTATAACCTGTTTTAGAGAAACGTCATCATCAAGTATTGTAAGAGCTTTCATTGTCTGCTTATATATCCCCTGTACTTATCCTACTGTTCTGACTTGGTGGTGCACATGTAGCCTATAACCTGTTTTAGAGAAATGTCATCATCAAGTATTGTAAGAGCTTTCATTGTCTGCTTATACTGTATATCCCCTGTACTATAAGATCTGGAATCCTACAATGTGATTTTCTGGATTTTTTTTCTCATTTTGTCTGTCATAGTTGAAGTGTACCTATGATGAAAATTACAGGCCTCTCTCATCTTTTTAAGTGGGAGAACTTGCACAATTGGTGGCTGACTAAATACTTTTTTGCCCCACTGTATATTTTAGCAATTACATTTACTTTTGATACTTAAGTATATGTAAAACCAAATACGTTTACTCAAGTAGTACTTTACTGGGTGACTTTTACTTTAGTAATTTCTTTACTTTTACTCAAGTATGACATTTGATTACCTTTTTCCATCAAAGGAATATTGAGGCCATCCGCTTGACGTGCGAAGGGAAGTCCAGTTTTGAGTAACTTCCTGCTCCTTCCGGTTGGATTCGTGGGAACGACAAATAACCTGCCCTGCGCTTTGTTGTCAAGCACTGTATCCCAAACATAGAGACAGAAGAGAAGGGTGCCAGGCTTTCAGCCACGGCTATATAAAGAATCTCTAGGCAAACTAACACAGCAAACAACGGAGGGACATCTGACAGCCAGGGATAGGCCGTTGCTGCTACCAGCTCTGTCTCACATCACAACATGGGTTGCTCCTCTTTATTATTAAGAAGATAACTCTCATCTGCGAACACTTAATATGCCATGGGTGCAACTTTCACTGGGGATGCAGTTTTGTCCCCCCCAGTTTTATCATTGGAATGTGATACGAAACGAGGCAACGGTGTGCTTTAGGACCATGTGGACGCCTCCTATTGGTCGGGTAGGCTGTTTGGAGTGTTAATCCGACTGGATTACAAATTATGCCCCCCCCCCCCCCCCCCCCCCCCCAAAAACCAAAGTTTCACCCATGGAACATGCTTTAACCAACATGAAATGTATGCCCTTTGGGGCACCATATTCCCTATAAAGTACACTACTTTTAACCAGAGCCCTATGGGCCTGGATCAAACATAATGTACTACAAAGGGAATAGGTGCCATTTTTGGATGTGGTTAATATGACTGTATTATGCCCTGGTTTATTCACAACCACTTCTCCTGAGTTATCTTCCATCTCAGGAGATGTATTCTAGATATCCCCACTAATGTACACCCACCCTAAATGTAGGGCTCTATTAAATCTGTAAAGCTCATGCGTTACAGATTCCTCAATGATTGAGCCCTTAATGATTGAGCCCTTAATGATTGAGCCCTTAATGATTGAAGTTGCAGTATGTGACACACACTCACCTCACACTCCAGTAAAACCCCTGCTGAGTCAGCCCTTCACTGTAGACTGATGACTCAAATGGTGTGTGTGCGTGTGTGTGTGTGTGTGTGTGTGTGTGTGTGTGTGTGTGTGTGTGTGTGTGTGTGTGTGTGTGTGTGTGTGTGTGTGTGTGTGTGTGTGTGTGTGTGTGTCAGGTTGAGAGATCAGGCTGGCAGTGGGATTACTGTCTCCTGTTTGGTCTTTCCAGTCTGTAGCCCTGTAGGGTTGAGGATATCAGAGAGGAAGAGGGTGGATTATATTAAACAGAACAGAGGAGGACACCTTTAGAGCTCACCTGAACCTGGTCAGGCTTTATTTAGTTATTATTTCACCTTTAACCAGGTAGGCCAGTTGAGAACAAGTTCTCATTTACAACTGTGACCCGGCCAAGATAAAGCTTGGAGATGGATGAGGATTAGAGAGAGTGCTTACAGACACACTTGGCTAGTGTATAATAACATGTAAAGGTGGTAGAGAGATCACACATGGATGCAGGTACAAGTACGCACACACACACATGCACACAGAGA
The DNA here is from genome assembly GCF_013265735.2 of Oncorhynchus mykiss. Lineage (NCBI taxonomy): Eukaryota > Metazoa > Chordata > Actinopteri > Salmoniformes > Salmonidae > Oncorhynchus > Oncorhynchus mykiss. Next base: position 59,477,735 of record NC_048577.1, read on the forward strand.
CACATGTACAGGCAGTCAGGTAGCCAGACACACACAGACAGACAGGCATGCAGGTTATCCCCTCCTAACAGAACGAGAGGAAAATCCTCAGCCTGTCCAGCATGTTCACACCAGTAATGAGTTCAGACATTCTCAGACGTCAGAGTATTACACATTCCAGGGAGAGGAGATGAAGGAGAACGACAGATGAGGGAGGAAGAGGAAGGGGAGGGAGAGAGAGTCAGGACTTGAGAGAACTCAATCTGGAGGTGACTTGAGATGTGAAGAACTATGAATATGTATGTGTGTGTGTGTCTGCATGCATTGTGTGTCTCTTAGTTACCACAGTAAACGTAAACAACAACTACAACCAGAAGGCACCTTGACACTTGTATCCCCTTTCACTTTCCCTTTCATCAGAGAACAGTGAACCAAACTACTGTTGTGTAAATATACCTGTGTTCACGTCATTGGGCTTACCTCTCTTTCAAAGTGGGGAGCTATGATCTCACCATCAGGCTAAGCAGAATATATGCACAATGTAGACATGCTGAAACTGAATCATGCAGATACATTATGTACTGTCAGCTATTGTACTGAATTATGTGTACTGTCAGCTATTGTACTGAATCATGTGAACTGTCAGCTATTGTACTGAATCATGTGAACTGTCAGCTATTGTACTGAATTATGTGTACTGTAGGCTGCTGTACTGAATCATGTGAACTGTCAGCTATTGTACTGAATTATGTGTACTGTCAGCTATTGTATTGAATCATGTGAACTGTCAGCTATTGTACTGAATTATGTGTACTGTCAGCTATTGTACTGAATCATGTGAACTGTCAGCTATTGTACTGAATTATGTGTACTGTAGGCTGCTGTACTAAATCATGTGTACTGTCAGCTATTGTACTGAATCATGTGTACTGTAGGCTACTGTACTGAATCATGTGTACTGTCAGCTACTGTACTGAATTATGTGTACTGTCAGCTATTGTACTGAATTATGTGTACTGTAGGCTACTGTACTGAATCATGTGTTCTGTAGGCTATTGTACTGAATCATGTGAACTGTCAGCTATTGTACTGAATTATGTGTACTGTAGGCTACTGTACTGAATCATGTGTTCTGTAGGCTATTGTACTGAATCATGTGTTCTGTAGGCTATTGTACTGAATCATGTGTTCTGTAGGCTATTGTACTGAATCATGTGTTCTGTAGGCTATTGTACTGAATCATGTGTACTGTCAGCTGTTGTACTGAATTATGTGTACTGTAGGCTACTGTACTGAATTATGTGTACTGTAGGCTACTGTACTGAATCATGTGTTCTGTAGGCTATTGTACTAAATAATGTGTACTGTAGGCTACTGTACTGAATCATGTGTACTGTAGGCTACTGTACTGAATTATGTGTACAGTAGGATACTGTACTGAACCATGTGGTCTGTGTAGGCTACTGTACTGAACCGTGTGTACTGTAGGCTACTGTACTGAGTCATGTGTACTGTAGGATACTGTACTGAACCATGTGTACAGTAGGATACTGTACTGAACCATGTGGTATGTAGGCTACTGTACTGAACCATGTGTACTGTAGGCTACTGTACTGAGTCATGTGTACTGTAGGATACTGTACTGAACCATGTGTACTGTAGGATACCGTACTGAACCATGTGTACAGTAGAATACTGTACTGAACCATGTGTACAGTAGAATACTGTACTAAACCATGTGTACTGTAGAATACTGTACTGAGTCATGTGTACTGTAGGATACTGTACTGAGTCATGTGTACTGTAGGATACTGTACTGAACCATGTGTACAGTAGAATACTGTACTGAACCATGTGTATAGTAGGATACTGTACTGAACCATGTGTACTGTAGGATACTGTACTGAACCATGTGTACAGTAGAATACTGTACTGAACCATGTGTACAGTAGGATACTGTACTGTACCGTGTGTACTGTAGGATACTGTACTGAACCACGTGTACAGTAGAATACTGTACTGAACCATGTGTACAGTAGAATACTGTACTGAACCATGTGTACAGTAGGATACTGTACTGAACCATGTGTACAGTAGGATACTGTACTGAACCATGTGTACAGTAGGATACTGTACTGAACCATGTGTACAGTAGGATACTGTACTGAACCGTGTGTACAGTAGAATACTGTACTGAACCATGTGTACTGTAGGATACTGTACTGAACCATGTGTACAGTAGAATACTGTACTGAACCATGTGGTCTGTAGGCTACTGTACCACATATCTCTCTCTGCTGGACATGCCCTGTAACTACAGTTAACTACGAGGTCTACAAACGCCAAACCAAACGTGTGGAACACAGTGCACGGAGAGCAGAGCTGACAGAGGCACAGTATTGTACACATGCTTTATTTAGGGGAATCCATTTTTTATTACTGCAGGAAAATTCTCACTGATTTTTTTCTTCCTTTTTTCCCTTTTTTGTAATAAAACATTGTAAGGCCCTGTTGATCAACAATGGTCAGTGAAGGTTAGGAAGAGAGGGTGAGGATAAGTGACTAGTTTGTTAACAGAAGGGATTGGATGTCTAATGTTAGTGGAGAATAAAATGATATTGTTCAGACGAAGGCTGTTGCCAAAACGCTCTGCTGCTAAAAAAATACATTCAAACTTCAAGAATATTTCAGTGAGTGCAGATTTTTCCTTTTGTCCAGTACTTTTTGCCTTTTGAACCCGGCACCCAAAATGATTTTTGCTACTACAAACTTTAGAGTTGAGGACACCAATTACTCATTCTAATGTTGTTCGTGAGCCATGCACCTCCCATGCAGCATCAGAGGCCTGTTCAAGAGGATGTAATGTTCCAGAACGTTCAGATAGAAATGTTTTGAGTAGAACAAATCTGATAGAAATGTTTTGAGTAGAACAAATCTGATGGAAATGTTTTGAGTAGAACAAATCTGATGGAAATGTTTTGAGTAGAACAAATCTGATAGAAATGTTTTGAGTAGAACAAATCTGATAGAAAAGTTTTGAGTAGAACAAATCTGATTGCCTGTCAGATAGAACAGGGAGTCATATCAGCTCTATTCATTCTACTTCGATCAACAACATTTAGAATGTTTCACATCACTGAATAGACCCCAGTTGATCCCCACCTGGCTGTAGCAGGAGAGGAGTGACCTCAGGTCTGGAGTTCAGCTCAGCAGCCTCAGCTTAGAGTAGGATGAAGGTGCACCTAGACCCTGATCTGAGGTCAGTGTTGCATTCTTCTCCCTGATGGTTAAGGTTAGGTGAGGGTAAGCTGATCCTAGATCTGAGCCTTTGGGTGACTTCTACCCACAGCCCTCAACTCTCACAGAGGTCAGGGGTCAAAGGGCTGCCAATAGTCATGAATCTGTTCACTCGTCCCTTGTAGTTCTCTTCTTTACCTCTCCCTAAAGAGCAGAGGAAGTCCCACTGTTCTAGAGTGCATGAAGGCAATAAATTAAACTTGAACTAAAGGATGCATCCTCTGAGAGGGAGTTACTCAACAATCTTTCTCACAAAACCCAATACAACCTCTTGGCACTAGTTTGTGTGTGTTGCAATGTGTCATTATACTGTGTAATAAATATATAACTGTGTAACAATCTATGTTTTGTAATGATTGGCTACTCGTGTAATGTTGAACTATGTACAGTGGGGATGAAAGATACATAATTATTACAAGACCTGTAAATGGCTCGCTAACCTGCAGAAGAAATGGATAAAGACATACATGTCACACTCAAACACACATCATTTGGTTTATTTACTGTCACACCATGAGAAGGTTCTCCATCATTCATGTAACCTGTTTCCCTTTTATATCCTGTTGGTCATTCAGCTAAACAGCTGGCAAGCGTATCATTTTAAAGGAGAAAGAAAACTTTGAAATACAGTATTGAATTCCTATCAGACAATGGAAGATTCATGGATGGGTTGCCAGACTTGTTTGTGCTTTAGCCAACTCTTCTCTGTTTGTACTTTGTCATGCGATATGATAGAAGGGCTAAAGCACAAACAGACCTGGCAACTAAGCTAGCAAATGTATATACTCAAACAACAGCAAAGTAAGCATAGTTAAGAAGTGAATCAGAGTACACCCAAACCCCTACCCCATCACCCCACCCTACCACCAATAGGATGTGAAGATCATGACCCTGACATCTGCATTCAAGACACTGCTCATATCAAAGATAGTGGATAAATGAAGATGTCCCACTCAGGCCTTTTACCATTGAAAAAAATGGTCACAGTTCCGGTCTGCTTAAGGGGTGTTCTCCCATAGACACCAATGTGATAACAGCTGGGTCTGGTCTACTTAGTTCATGGACTGCATATGAACCAGAAAAAATAAGGGAGTAGGATGTCTCGCTTCCTCATTCGTCTCTGCTCATATCACAGGCTGTCAACAACCTGAGAGCGAGAAGAAGCATATAAAACAAAGATGGCCAAGAGAGTGGACCATCTTACAGCACCGTACATAGAGTTTGTTGGGACTGCACCATAAGGTTTGTCAGTTGTTTAAGGGAACATTGAGAAAGGTAAATACATGCACCTATGATATCATCAGTTATTAAATAAATACCATCTGTCATCTAACATGCAGTGTTAAAAGGCATCTTGACAGTGTTATTACACCTAAAGGCTGAGCTTATAATGCCTTCATAGGAGAGAAAAAAGATCCAGATCTAATGTCTGTGGAAAGGACTGAACCCAGACTTCAAAAAGAAAGACAAAGAACGTCGCAGAGAATTGAGACCTGCTGCAATGCATTTTTCAAATAAGATTTTGTAAAACAAATTGGCAACTCCTGTTTCCAATTTCCCATTTTATTCACATACAAGGGAGCTGGTGGTAGACTGTTTCAGTCTCACCATTTTGTATTTTTATACAATTTTACATATTTTTCCTGCAATCACAGACAGTTCATTGTGGTTGTGCAAGGGAGAGAGGAGGGAGATGAGTTATTCTGTAATCTTCTCATCTCTCCAAGCAACTATTATTCTCAGCTGCCAAATCATACACACAAACCCTTCCTCCCTCCATCTCTTCCTCTCCCCAAACCCTCAACACACCACCACCTCTTGTTCTCCTGAGAAACAACCCTCTAAATGAACCCTTCCCTTCTCTGTCTCCTCAAACAACAACATTACAGGCTTCTGACAAGACCGGGGGTCTGACCAGACCGGGGGTCTGACCAGACTGGGGGTCTGACCAGACTGGGGGTCTGACCAGACCGGGGGTCTGACAAGACCGGGGGTCTGACCAATGTCACCGTTCCGCTTTTTCCTTTATCACTCCTTCACACCTCCTCTTCTTCCTTTATTCTCTTCCCTCCTCCTCTCTCTCGTATTCTATCAGTTTTTCCGATAGCGGTTCTTAGGCTTGTCTCCGCATCCAGTGGCCTCGCAGGAGGACAGGCCGGGGGGGGCCTTGCCTGGGTTGATGCTGCTTAGAAGACCCGGCAGCTCACTGGTGATGGCCTTCTCGATCTTGTCCAGCAGGCAGCCGCCTGAGTAGGAGCACTGGGCGGACAGGGACTTGAAACTGCCAATCGGATTCACACCGAAGAAGTCCTGGTAGGCTTCACGGTTGGGCAGGTCGAACTTGCTCACGTTGGTCTTGGCCAGGATGGACTTGAAGATGAAGAACTTGTCCGGGTCGTCCACGATCTCCTTGAACACCAGGTCCGGGTCACTGAAGTAGCTCATCTTGTCCTTGAAGGTCTGAACGTAGCGGTCCACCAGAAGTGCATGGATGCGCACCCGGATGGCATGCTGGCGGATGAAGGCGATCTTGTTCTCCATGCGGTTCTCGATCACCTGGTTTAGGTCTTCCAAGAGGGAGATCTCCTCGCGCTTAAACAGCTCGCGACTGGTGTCGGGTGCGTAGTCGAAAGGCCAGAAAGAGCTGACGTAGACCCTTGGGGGCTCTGTGACGTTGATGAGGGGTGCTAGCGACCAGAAGAGGGCACCGTAGACACGCATCAAGTCCTGGGTGGCCAGGTTGTCTGCCTTGTTGAGGATGATGCGGATCTGGGACTCACGGCCCTTCAGCTGGCGGAAGAGCATCTCCAGCTCCAGGCCCACGTCCAGCTTGGTGGGGTCAAAGGTCACAAAGATGAGGTCGGCACGATCGATGAACCACTGGCACACATCGTTGAAGGGATAGCCTGGAGGGAGGAGGTAGAAACAGGGTCATTTAACATCAATGTCTTGAACAGTCAGGAGTCATGGTTGCATTCCATTTAACACCAATGTCTTGGACAGTCAGGAGTCATGGTTGCATTCCATTTAACACCAATGTCTTGGACAGTCAGGAGTCACGGTTGCATGCCATTTAACACCAATGAGGCTAGATTGATTCTAAATGTCAATTTTTCTATTTTAGGCATTTATCAGACGCTCTTATCCAGAGCGACTTACATCTTAAAATGAATGTAGATTATTATTACATAACACTCATTATTATTTATTGATGTAGATAGATGTATAGGTCTAATTGTGTAACATAAATCTTAGAGGTTGACAGGTTTTTAGGGGTCACCACTGTCTTAAAATTCCTCGGTCTATCTGATGATAAGAGGTGATCATGTTTAATATTTCATGTTCATGTGAATTTGAACGGAAGATACTGTAGCGATGAAACTTAGACAAACAGCCATGGCAAAGCTGTTGGACTGACAGTCGCAATGACTTGTGTTTGAGCCCCGGTCGTGCTGCCGCCTGAATTTGCTACAAGATCTTCAGCTCTCCTGCTCTCTGTGTGCCTTACCTCTCTCCTGCTCTCTGTGTGCCTTACCTCTCTCCTGCTCTCTGTGTGCCTTACCTCTCTCCTGCTCTCTGTGTGCCTTACCTCTCTCCTGCTGCTTGCGGTTCTCAATGATTCCAGGCGTGTCCACGAAGGTGACGCGCTCCAGCAGCTTGTGGGGCATCTCAATGCCAATCAGCTTCTCAAGAAAGCTCTGCCCAAACTTCTCCAGGGGCGAGAAGGAGCGCGAGCTGTCGGCCGCCATGACGATACCCTCTATGGAGCGGGTCTTCTCGCCGTGCATGATCACAGTGAACTCAGAGGTAGTGGGCTCAGCACCTGGCATACAGAGGGAGAGAAAAACGGGAGAAAGATGTGAGAGAGGGAGATGGAAAAGGGGAACAGGAAAGAAGAGAAGATGCAGAGAAGAATGAGAGAAGATGATAGAGCAGAAGAGGAGGAGTAAGTAGGTAGAGTGAAGAGTTAAGTACATCAGAAACCAGGTGAAAAACCTAAATGACTTCAATTACCTCAACTAACCGCACATTGACTCGGTACTGGTACCTCCTGTATATAGCCTCGTTATTTATATTTTATTGTGTAACTTTAAAAAATACTTTATTTACTAAATATTTTCTTAACTATATTTTCTTAAAACTGCATTGTTGGTTAAGGGCTTGTAAGTAAGCATTTCACAGTAAGATCTACTACACCTGTTGTATTCTGCACATGTGACAAATATATTGATTTGATATGAAAAACAGGTACATCAGAAACCAGGTGAAAATACAGGTGCATCAGAAACCAGGTAAAAAAACATGTATATCAGAAACCAGGTGAAGTTTGAAGGGGCTTACCTGTGTACAGCTGGTAGGGGCTATCCTTCAGGCCAAGCAGGTAGTTGATCATGGAGGACTTGCCTACACTCCAGGGCCCAAGGAACAACACCATGGGCTTGGAGGTGATCTCCCCATCTGTCAGGTAGAGAGAGGAGGTGGTGATGCTGGTTAGAGCCGTGGAGGTTCACTGCACTCATGACGACATGGAAGACCAGAGACATAGAGCCACTCCAGTACGTCTGAAACCTAATCTGATAAATCACAACAGCCTGTTCACCGGGAGTGTATTCAAATGGAAACAACCGCTGGCATACTGTTACCTACAATTACACTCAAATAAAGAGAATGAGACGCTTCCCTGAAAGTAAGTCGATGTTCATAAGATGGTCAACGAAAACTTGAGTTGTTCTAAGCTGGCCAGCTGACAACGTAGAAAATGTTTTGCAAAGGTTCCAGACCTCTCTGTGTCTGAGAACATGTTTCTCAACTGTAGGGGTCAGGAACCAGTGCAATGGCCAATGGGATGCAGGCTTGATGCTTCCTCAACCACAGGCTGCATGGTGCACATGCTTGTAGGTGACAGACAATAAAGTAGCATATGACAGCAAAGCTAGACCACGAGCAACTATAGAAATTGTAGTTTTTCACCGGAGTTGCTTTCATTAGTTTGATGGTGATGCAATTTCTATACAGAATGTTAGACATGCCCTGCATTGTGGCATTCCCATTTCTATGTCTGGCACAGAGCGCAGGCATGCACTGAGTGGACAAAACATTAGGAACACCTGCTCTTTCCATGAGAGAAACTGACCAGGTGAATACAGGTGAAAGATATGATTCTTTATTGATGTCACTTGTTAAATCCACTTCAATCAGTGTAGATGAAGGGGAGTAGACGGGTTAGAGAAGGATTTTTAAGCCTTGAGACAATTGAGACATGGATTGTGTGTGCGTGCTATTCAGAGGGTGAATAAACAAGACAACATATTTAAGTGCCTTTGAACAGAGTATGGCAGTAAGTGCCAAGCACACCGATTTGAGTGTGTGAAGAACTGCAACGCTGCAGGGTTTTTCACAGTCAACAGTTTCCCATGTGCATCACAAATGGTCCACCAACCAATGGACATCCAGCCAACTTGACACAACTGTGGGAAGCATTGGAGTCCACATGGGCCAGCATTCCTGTGGAACGCTTTCAACACCTTGTAGAGTCCATGCCCTGATGAATTAAGGCTGTTCTGAGAGGAAAATGAGGTGCATCTCAATGTTAGGAAGGTGTTCTTAATGTTTTGTACAGTCAGTGTATTGTACTTTGTCCTCAGTAGTGCACTATATAGGGTGTAGGGTGCAGATGCATCCCAAGTTTGTGCTGGGCAGAGGATTCACTAAACATAGTAAGACAGCCTAGTTACTGGACAAAAACTAAATATATCTTAGCAGCAGCATACTGCCAATGATCTCAGACAAACACAGAGGAGCAACATGGAAGAAAGAAGCAGAACAGCAACATGACAGACAGAACAGCAACATGACAGACAGAACAGCAACATGACAGACAGAACAGCAACATGAGACAGAACAGCAACATGACAGACAGAACAGCAACATGACAGACAGAACAGCAACATGACAGACAGAACAGGAACACAGACAGAACAGCAACATGACAGACAGAACAGCAACATGACAGACAGAACAGGAACATGACAGACAGAACAGGAACACAGACAGAACAGCAACATGACAGACAGAACAGCAACATGACAGACAGAACAGCAACATGACAGACAGAACAGCAACATGACAGACAGAACAGGAACATGACAGACAGAACAGCAACATGACAGACAGAACAGCAATATGACAGACAGAACAGCAATATGACAGACAGAACAGCAACATGACAGACAGAACAGCAACATGACAGACAGAACAGCAACATGACAGACAGAACAGGAACATGACAGACAGAACAGGAACACAGACAGAACAGCAACATGACAGACAGAACAGCAATATGACAGACAGAACAGCAATATGACAGACAGAACAGCAACATGACAGACAGAACAGCAACATGACAGACAGAACAGGAACATGACAGACAGAACAGGAACACAGACAGAACAGCAACATGACAGACAGAACAGCAACATGACAGACAGAACAGGCACATGAAAGGGTGAGTGTGAGTGGACATAGTGTTTGTTGGGCTGGTCAGGGTCAGGATGTCCTGTCTGTGTAGATCTATTTGTAATTCAGTCAGAAGTAAAAAGACTTAAAAAGTGTAAAAAAATAATAATAAAAAAAGGGAAAAAAGAGACTAAAAAGCAGGACGTTTTGTAGAAAAATGAACCCACTGTCTGTCGAATGTGTTGCGAAACTATTCTGCCACTCACAGTGGATGGAAAAGTTTAGTCCAAAACATGGGAGTGTTGCTGAATCTCCTCTTTTCCTCAGTTCGCTCCTCAATTCATGCAGCTTGGTTGGAAAGCCAGGTAATGGTAGTGATCCCTTCCCAAAACATGGGAAAGAAGTAAAGAAATGGTCAATTTTCATTCAAGGAGGGGTACTATAAGATTATCCAGTGATGACCAATTATACCCATGACGCCATCCAATCACAGTTTTTCTAAACCTCTTGAAAGCATTTCTTGGAATAACATTGTCCGATTGTCAGAACGGTGAACACAAGATATAGAACTGCATTTTAAATGCATTTTCAAAAACGAGTTTCCGATTCAAAACAGTAATTACATTCAGAAAAACGATATGAAACACTCAAAACTGCAAATGCATTCATCAAAATAACATAATGCCTGATTAAAGATGAGCACAACCTTCATATGTCTTCCGCCATGCTGACAAAACAGAACGTTAGTCTGTCTTTTAAAAGATTCCAGAAAATCTATGTATTTCTTTGCAGTCACTTGATAATATTGAGGCCTGATTCATTCCTTGGCACGTGTATCATCGCAGTCCAATTCCCTGTATTCTACCTGAGGCTGTTCTGCTGCCATAGACTGGAGAAGGTCTGGTGACTGTTCATCGCCAAGCAGAAAAACAAGCCCCAGCAGTAAAAAGGCAAGGTGAACACAGAGGTGGATGTATAACCTATGAAAGGAATGGATCGGCCTTCAACCAAACCAAAGCAAGCTTTGTAATGGGAGGTTGTCGGAGATGACCACAAAGTCACTTAGAAGCAACCAGATGTTATTGTCTGTATCTCTGCATGTCAGAATTACAGAGAGAGTCTGAAAGTTGATCAGATCTTTAGTATAGAACTTTCCCCAGGTTGTATAGGATTTAATACTGATGGTGCTTTTTACAACCTTGTGCCCTAGTATTTGTTCATTGTCAGAAGCACCCTTTCCCACCCTTACCTGCTTATTTTGCTTAAGCCAGTGCTGCACATGCACCCCCCCCCCCCCATTGCACCAACTGAACCCCGACCCTCCCCCAGACATGTGCATGCCCGTTGTTTACACTAAAGGCATGTTTGAATGCTGTAGGACTCTTTACATCTTTGATCCAATGGGGTAGTGCCTTTAAGCATCCCAATTGTAATGGACCAGACCTCAGGGAATCCTTTCATGTGTAACTGCAGATTGAGGATCTCCCCTTATTAATTGATTAGTATAGAATTAAAATACTGAGTTAGAATGGTATACTGTATTTACTTAGTATCAAGGGGAAATATGTCCCTCAATTGTTTTGTGAACGTTCAGTCATATAATCAGATTCATAAAATGACCTCGTACATTACTTTCATTTTCCATTACAGTAGGTCTTTGAAATGCAAATGATTTCTTCTCAAGTTTACAGCAGTTCAAAGTGATGTGAATGAAAATGCCTTTGTCACAACTGATGACAATTGTGACATACAGGATCATTTGTTTGCGCCAAACAACCAAACTGGTCCATACCAAGGACCAATGGCTGGGGTCCTGGGAGTGTGAAAGAGGGGGGTGAGCACTTCAGCCAGTGCCATGCTTCGGCAAAGGTCCCCCCACTATACCAACCTGTGTTCCCATCCCCCAGTGTTCGTCCGCCTGTTAGGTGAGGTGGGGATGAGGTGGGGATGAGGTAGGGATGAGGTGGGGATGAGAGAGGGAAAGTGAGAGGGAAGGAGAGATGTCGGGGCATGATGATGTTTAACTGGAAGTGTCAAACATGCAGATCTATAATGGATGAAGTTGAAGGTTACTGGACAACAGGTGGCGGGGGGGGGGGGGGGGATCTGTGGATCCAGATCAATCATTCCTTCCTGTGCACTGCACTCCACACAGTTCAATTCATTATGTGTTCCTTCCTGTGCACTGCACTCCACACAGTTCAATTCATTATGTGTTCCTTCCTGTGCACTACACTCCACACAGTTCAATTCATTATGTGTTCCTTCCTGTGCACTGCACTCCACACAGTTCAATTCATTATGTGTTCCTTCCTGTGCACTGCACTCCACACAGTTCAATTCAGTATGTGTTCCTTCCTGTGCACTGCACTCCACACAGTTCAATTCATTATGTGTTCCTTCCTGTGCACTGCACTCCACACAGTTCAATTCAGTATGTGTTCCTTCCTGTGCACTGCACTCCACACAGTTCAATTCATTATGTGTTCCTTCCTGTGCACTGCACTCCACACAGTTCAATTCATTATGTGTTCCTTCCTGTGCACTGCACTCCACACAGTTCAATTCATTATGTGACAGTTAGTCAAATTACAGTAAAGAGAGAGAGACAAAGCAACATCTTCAAGGAATTTCTCAGTCAAGGGAACAAACCATTGCTTCGATAACACCTGGCTCCCTTTAAACCTTTTTAACACAGTATCTGAGTATTCTGGGATGGCTTAGCACTTCCTATAAAACCTTTTATTCTGATTATGTCAGGAGGTTCAGTATTTGTATGAAGGTTAAAGACCATGCCAGGCCACAAGAGGGCGAGCTTTGCTTCAAGATGGGGAAGTGCAGTTGGGTCTGCACAGGTTGACCAAGGAAGGAGGGAAAGTCATCCCCCCGAAGACATGTTATCAAAAATAACATTAACACCTCCTATGAATATCCTGTTTATAATGCATTATAATGCATTTTCTAACGCCTTATGGGCTATGCATAATGCATTATAATGCACAACATGGGTTATAATAACTGCTTAGTAACATCTGTAACAATACTGCAATAAGAGTTATATTAAGGTACTTAACTTTTAAACCCTTAAAAAATCTTTAAAACAAAAACAAAAAAGTTGAACATGCCTACACTCAGTCACCATGTCAACCCAAACAAGGAAACCACACACACACACACACTTAGCCTGATCCCAGATCTGTTTGTGCTATCATGTCAACTAATAAATGAAAAGGTGACATGATAGCACAAACAGATCTGAGATCAAGCCAACACACACTAACAACCTGAAACAGTGTGCTAAGCAAAGCCCTCCCTGTACCTGAGATCTCATGTGCTCTGAGCTCGTTGTACTTATAGGCCTGTTCCATGGGCTTGATGGCTGAGTGGTAGATCTTACGTAACTTCTGAATAGCAGCTGGAGGGGGAGAGAAAGAGAATGAGGGGAGGATGGTAAGAACAGGGTTCAAATTACAGTGGGGGAGAGGAGAGGCTGGGCATCCCCCATAACAATTAGGACCACCATATTAATTTAAATATCAATGTCAGCCCCCCCCATAACAATTAGGACCACCATATGAATTTAAATATCAATGTCAGCCCCCCCATAACAATTAGGACCACCATATGAATTTAAATATCAATGTCAGCCCCCCCATAACAATTAGGACCACCATATGAATTTAAATATCAATGTCAGCCCCCCCATAACAATTAGGACCACCATATTAATTTAAATATCAATGTCAGCCCCCCCATAACAATTAGGACCACCATATTAATTTAAATATCAATGTCAGCCCCCCCATAACAATTAGGACCACCATATTAATTTAAATATCAATGTCAGCCCCCCCATAATTCTCAAAAAGATCAATGTCGGGCACCCCCAAGTGGCTTCGGGCAACCCCAAGAGTCTATATATTTTAAGTGTGGTATTGGGCACCCCCAAGAGTCAAAGTATTTGAACCCTGGTGTCCATGGTAAGAAGGAATGTATATGGAATGAGATAGAGGGAGGGAGGTAGAGTTGGTTCATGTAAGAAGAAAGGTAGAATGGTGAGAGAAGATAAGAGAAGATAAGACACGGGTAAGAGAAGGTAAGACACGGGTAAGAGAAGGTAAGACACGGGTAAGAGAAGGAAACATAATAAGATGATAAGGAGTGTAGAGGAAAGAAAGGAGACAGAGAGGTAGAGTACAGGAGTTTCAGTTAAACAGGAGAGGAAGAACGGTAAGAAAATGTTAGATTAAATAACCAACAAGTCATTATAGAATGAGAATGAGTTGGAGAGTTCAGAGAGAGAGAGAGGGAGGGAGAGAGAGGGGAGAGAGAGAGAGGGAGGGGGAGAGAGAGGGATGGAGATAGAGAGGGAGGGAGGGACAGAGAGAGAGGGGTGGAGAGAGAGGGGAGAGAGAGAGAGGGAGGGAGAGAGAGAGGGATGAGAGAGAGAGAGAGGGGATAGAGAGAGAGAGGGGAGAGAGAGAGAGAGGGGATAGAGAGAGAGAGGGATGGAGAGAGAGAGGGGAGAGAGAGAGAGAGGAGAGAGAGAGAGAGGGATGGAGATAGAGAGGGAGGGAGGGAGAGAGAGAGAGGGGTGGAGAGAGGGAGGGAGAGAGAGAGAGGGGAGAGAGAGAGAGGGGAGAGAGAGAGAGGGATGGAGAGAGAGGGGAGAGAGAGAGAGAGGAGAGAGAGAGAGGGGAGAGAGGGAGAGAGGGATGGAGATAGAGAGGCAGGGAGGGAGAGAGAGAGAGGGGTGGAGAGAGAGGGAGGGAGAGAGAGAGAGGGGAGAGAGAGAGGGGAGAGAGAGAGAGGGATGGAGAGAGAGAGGGGAGAGAGAGAGAGGGGAGAGAGAGAGAGGGATGGAGAGAGAGGGATGGAGAGAGAGAGGGGAGGGAGAGAGAGGGGAGAGAGAGAGAGGGAGGGAGAGAGAGGGATGGAGAGAGGGAGGGAGGGAGGGAGAGAGAGAGGGGTGGAGAGAGAGGGAGGGAGAGAGAGAGGGGAGAGAGAGAGGGGAGAGAGAGAGGGGAGAGAGAGAGAGAGGGGAGAGAGAGAGAAAGGGGAGAGAGAGAGAAAGGGGAGAGAGAGAGAAAGGGATGGAGAGAGAGAGGGGAGAGAGAGAGAGAGAGAGAGAGAGAGGGGAGAGAGAGAGAGAGAGAGAGAGAGAGAGAGGGGAGAGAGAGAGAGGGGAGAGAGAGAGAGGGGAGAGAGAGCGAGGGGAGATAAAAGGAAAACAGATTAAAAACAGAAGATTTGGGACTCGTTAACACTAACGATGTTACCCATTAGCGCTAATGGAGAAGAGGTCCATTAAGGCTCTGGCACCACGTGTTTCTTTCTCTAACTAAAGCTATAGGCTGCGTGCCAAAAACCACCCTATTCATTATATAGTGCACTACTTTTTTTACCAGAGACCTATGAGCCTGGTGAAAAGTAGTGCACTATATACGGACTAGGGTGTAATTTGGAACGCACACATACACAGGCAAGTACCCACAGACCCATAGAGGATCACCCATCATTACTTTCTAAGATGTGCTTCATTAACCCATAGATTAGTATAATGACACATCAGAGCAGGACAGGGAACATACTGAGTACATTTATCGAAACAGAAATATTCATTTTTCTCTGTAATAACACTACTGGTGTTTGACAGGTAATTAATAGACACGACAAATTCAAAACCAAATCTGCATCCCGAATGGCATCCTATTCCCTATTTAGTGCACTACTTTTGATCAAAGCCATATGGGCCCTGCTCAAAGGAAGTGCACTACACAGGGAA
This sequence comes from Oncorhynchus mykiss, assembly GCF_013265735.2. Lineage (NCBI taxonomy): Eukaryota > Metazoa > Chordata > Actinopteri > Salmoniformes > Salmonidae > Oncorhynchus > Oncorhynchus mykiss. Next base: position 59,493,252 of record NC_048577.1, read on the forward strand.
TATGGTGCTATTTGGTACATGTCCCATGTCACACCAGGTGCAAAAATGTCTTGTGAATATCTGCAAAGTGCTCTACTGCATGTCTTCTTGTATCTCACAATATCTTTGTAATAATGCTAATGCTCAACAATGACATTTGATAACGTCAACAATATCTAAAGCTCTATAGCCTATTAAGATGTGATCATACTTGATATTTAGGGACAGGAGTTTTTCTTTACCATGTGACCTGACCAGGAACAACTGTAAGCCTCAGTAATATATTTAACCTATTATTTACCATGATAGTTTTCTGCTGCGTTCTCCTCAGAGGCCAGCCTCAGTGTCTCGTCGATGTGTGATCTGTCTCTCAGGATGTGGCTCAGGACATCCTCCACCTCCTCCTCTGTGGAGAGAAACAGCAGATCTGAAGTCAGTCTCTGCTAGTGAATCTTTGCACATTGGACTGGATTAACTGGCATGACAGATGAGGCTGGTAGGGGGGAAATGGGAAAGGTTTGTATGTGCTAAAACATTATTTGCAATCACAGCCCAAAAGTGGCATAATTTACTGGTATGACCCCCCTCTATGGCTGCTGCCTCCCAAATGGTTCCCTATTCCGTACATAGTGCACTACTTCCTGAGATTGTAAATCCTGTTTTAGGACAAAACATCTATATCACTTGCATTGGCAATGTAAACATATGTTTCCCATGCCAATAAAGCCCTTTAAATGTAACTGAATTGACAGAGAGAGAGGTGCTGACTGTTGTGTCGTAAACGTTCCAGTAGAGGCTCTACAGTGGCCAATTACCACCATGTTACATCAAGGGTCTTTTCAATCAGTAAACGCGCTATTGCTGGGGTCTACAGGGATGGGTGGCAATCTAGAAATAAAATGACCAATGGATTCTAAAGCATAAGAAACAACAACTACGAAATGAACAACTGTGTGTCAGTCAGTGGCACCATACAGTATGTGAATAACAAAGCCAGAGGATGAATAGAAGTGATATGTTCTGTTGTATAAACTGAGGAAAACAACCCTGTGTGATGTCAAATCCAATCAAAATCAAATGTTTTGGTCACATACACATGGTTAACAGATGTTATTGGTCACATACACATGGTTAGCAGATGTTATTGGTCACATACACATGGTTAGCAGATGTTATTGGTTACATACACATGGTTAGCAGATGTTATTGGTCACATACACATGGTTAGCAGATGTTATTGGTCACATACACATGGTTAGCAGATGTTATTGGTCACATACACATGGTTAGCAGATGTTATTGGTTACATACACATGGTTAGCAGATGTTATTGGTCACATACACATGGTTAGCAGATGTTATTGGTCACATACACATGGTTAGCAGATGTTATTGGTCACATACACATGGTTAACAGATGTTATTGGTCACATACACATGGTTAGCAGATGTTATTGTGAGTGTAGAAATTCTTCTGTTTCTAGATCCAACAGTGCAGCGGTATCTAACAGGTCAAATCTAATAATTCCACAACAAAACCTAATATCTAACAAATTCCACAACTAAACCTAATATCTAACAAATTCCACAACTAAACCTAATATCTAACAAATTCCACAACTAAACCTAATATCTAACACATTCCACAACTAAACCTAATATCTAACACATTCCACAACTAAACCTAATATCTAACAAATTCCACAACTAAACCTAATATCTAACACATTCCACAACTAAACCTAATATCTAACACATTCCACAACTAAACCTAATATCTAACACATTCCACAACTAAACCTAATATCTAACAAATTCCACAACTAAACCTAATATCTAACAAATTCCACAACTAAACCTAATATCTAACACATTCCACAACTAAACCTAATATCTAACACTTTCCACAACTAAACCTAATATCTAACACTTTCCACAACTAAACCTAATATCTAACAAATTCCACAACTAAACCTAATACACACAATCTAATAAAGGAATGGGATGAGAATATATAAGTATAAAATATATAGATGAGCAGTGACAGAGTATAAAATATATAGATGAGCAGTGACAGAGTATAAAATATATAGATGAGCAGTGACCGAGTATAAAATATATAGATGAGCAGTGACAGATGAGCAGTCGGACCAAAATGCAGCGTTGTGATGATTCATGTTTGTTAAATAAAGGAAAAACTATACATGAATAAACTACAAAATAATGAAATGTGACAACCTAACTAGTCCTATCTGGTGCAAACACAGAGACAGGAACAATCACCCACAAACACACAGTGAAACCCAGGCTACCTAAATATGGTTCCCAATCAGAGACAATGACTAACACCTGCCTCTGATTGAGAACCATATCAGGCCAGACATAGAAATAGACAAACAAGACATCCAACATAGAATGCCCACCCAGCTCACGTCCTGACCAACACTAAAACAAGGAAAACACGCACGAACGATGGTCAGAACGTGACAAGAGCGGCTAAGATACAATAGATAGTGAAGGATGACAGTACACATGAGATGAGTAATGCGAGATATGTAAACATTCTTAAAGTGGCATTATTAAAGTGACCAGTGATCCATTTATTAAAGTGGCCAACATCAGTTGTACTGCAAGCACCTTTCCTCAAACTCAGCCACAGGCTGCGTAGCTACCATACAAGTCCTCTCATATAAGCTGCAGGCAGGATATTCATAGATATTCCTGTCTATCTGTCTCCCAGGCCCAGAGAAATTCCTGTCTGTCTCCCAGGCCCAGAGAGATTCCTGTCTATCCGTCTCCCAGAACCAGAGAGATTACTGTCTATCCGTCTCCCAGAACCAGAGAGATTTCTGTCTATCCGTCTCCCAGAACCAGAGAGATTCCTGTCTATCCGTCTCCCAGAACCAGAGAGATTCCTGTCTATCCGTCTCCCAGAACCAGAGAGATTCCTGTCTATCTGTCTCCCAGAACCAGAGAGATTCCTGTCTATCTGTCTCCCAGAACCAGAGAGATTCCTGTCTATCTGTCTCCCAGAACCAGAGAGATTCCTGTCTATCTGTCTCCCAGAACCAGAGAGATTCCAGTCTATCTGTCTCCCAGAACCAGAGAGATTCCTGTCTGTCTCCCAGAACCAGAGCGATTCCTGTCTATCTGTCTCCCAGAACCAGAGAGATTCCTGTCTATCTGTCTCCCAGAACCAGAGAGATTCCTGTCTATCTGTCTCCCTGGCCCAGAGAGATACCGGTCTATCCGTCTCCCAGAACCAGAGAGATTCCTGTCTATCCGTCTCCCAGAACCAGAGAGATTCCTGTCTATCTGTCTCCCAGGCCCAGAGACATACTGTAAGTGGAGAGAAGAGGGGATGTTGAATGAGAGATATTTATATCCAGTTACATGGCTGTGGGATGAACAATTCCTCCAGGAGGGTTACATTTAGAAGTGTCCCCATTCATTAGCATTCTAGCATTCTGTGTGTGTGTATGTGTGTGCGTGCGTGTGTGTGTGTGTGTGTATGCGTGCGTGCGTGCGTGATCTCAACATTTGAATATCTATGTTATTTATTGCATGTGATCACAGCTGCTACTACAGTATGATCAGTTCTTTAATTAGACTGACTGCTGAAAATACAGGTTTGTTTCACGTAGCCATGGTTTCACAATAACACCATAGATAGTGTTTGTGTGTGTAGTGGGGGAACCCCCAGTTTCATAACAACCTGGGACAGGAGTGTGCACACACACACGCACACACGCACACTCTCTCTCTGCTCCACACCCTAACAACCCCATTGTCATAAAGAGGGGAGAACACGTCAGACTTTCTCTACCCCTCTGCTTCACCTCCTCCAAATATAACCCTCTGTTGTAGACTTATCAGCCTGTTAGGACTGTCCTTGTGTGCCCATTACCCAGGAACAACCATCATTTTATGGCCCCTGACTGTACCGTACAGGGGCCACTAGGGGCCCACAACCAGGTCAGGTTACACAGCAGCACTACAGCCATAGAAATATAACTACTAGAACAGGTTTTCCCATTCAAGTCAATATTCTGTGATGGGTGGACCAGTGGCCATATTGACTGTACCCACAGGAGTAATACCATGTCAGCCATATTGAGTGTACCCATTCTGAGGTGGTCGGAGGGGCTTTGACTGTTCTAGTAATTATATTTCTATTTTTATTTTATTTATTTTTTACCCTTTTTCGTGGTATCCAATTGGTAGTAGTTACTGTCTTGTCTCATCGCTGCAACTCCAGTACAGACTCGGGAGAGGTGAAGGTCGAGAGCCATGCGTCCTCCGAAACAACCCAACCAAGCCGCACTGCTTCTTGACACAACGCACATCCAACCAGGAAGCCAGCCGCACCAACGTGTCGGAGGAAACACCGTACACCTAGCGACCTGGTCAGCATGCACTGCACCCGGCCCGCCACAGGAGTTGCTAGTGCCGGCCAAACCCTCCCTAACCCGGACGACGCTGGTCCAATTGTGCATCGCCCCATGAGCCTCCCGGTCGCGGCCGGCTGCGGCAGAGCCTGGACTCGAACCCAGAATCTCTGGTGGCACAGAGATCACTGCGCCACCCGGGAGGGATGTAATTATATTTCTATGACTACAGCTACAGAGCAGAGCTATATTTATGGGCAACTGGGATATCACCCTGTTTCATACTGCTACACCCAGGGGGTCGTGAAACTCGGATGCTGCCTTCGTTGTTGGTCCTATCACGGGAGATCGGTATTTGACTCTTAGTCGAGACTGCACCCTAAACTATACGAACAGAACAAACTGCACCCTAAACTATACGAACAGAACAGACTGCACCCTAAACTATACGAACAGAACAAACTGCACCCTAAACTATATGGACAGAACAGACTGCACCCTAAACTATACGAACAGAACAGACTGCACCCTAAACTATATGGACAGAACAGACTGCACCCTAAACTATATGGACAGAACAGACTGCACCCTAAACTATATGGACAGAACAGACTGCACCCTAAACTATACGAACAGAACAAACTGCACCCTAAACTATACGAACAGAACAGACTGCACCCTAAACTATATGGACAGAACAGACTGCACCCTAAACTATATGGACAGAACAGACTGCACCCTAAACTATACGAACAGAACAAACTGCACCCTAAACTATATGGACAGAACAGACTGCACCCTAAACTATACGAACAGAACAGACTGCACCCTAAACTATACGAACAGAACAAACTGCACCCTAAACTATACGAACAGAACAAACTGCACCCTAAACTATACGAACAGAACAGACTGCACCCTAAACTATACGAACAGAACAAACTGCACCCTAAACTATACGAACAGAACAGACTGCACCCTAAACTATACGAACAGAACAGACTGCACCCTAAACTATACGAACAGAACAGACTGCACCCTAAACTATACGAACAGAACAAACTGCACCCTAAACTATACGAACAGAACAAACTGCACCCTAAACTATACGAACAGAACAGACTGCACCCTAAACTATACGAACAGAACAAACTGCACCCTAAACTATACGAACAGAACAGACTGCACCCTAAACTATATGGACAGAACAGACTGCACCCTAAACTATATGGACAGAACAGACTGCACCCTAAACTATACGAACAGAACAAACTGCACCCTAAACTATATGGACAGAACAGACTGCACCCTAAACTATACGAACAGAACAGACTGCACCCTAAACTATACGAACAGAACAAACTGCACCCTAAACTATACGAACAGAACAAACTGCACCCTAAACTATACGAACAGAACAGACTGCACCCTAAACTATACGAACAGAACAAACTGCACCCTAAACTATACGAACAGAACAGACTGCACCCTAAACTATACGAACAGAACAAACTGCACCCTAAACTATACGAACAGAACAAACTGCACCCTAAACTATATGGACAGAACAGACTGCACCCTAAACTATATGAACAGAACAAACTGCACCCTAAACTATACGAACAGAACAAACTGCACCCTAAACTATATGGATAGAACAAACTACACCCTAAACTATATGGACAGAACATACTGCACCCTAAACTATATGGATAGAACAAGCTACACCCTAAACTATATGGATAGAACAAGCTACACCCTAAACTATATGGATAGAACAAGCTACACCCTAAACTATACGAACAGAACAAACTGCACCCTAAACTATATGGATAGAACAAACTACACCCTAAACTATATGGACAGAACAAACTACACCCTAAACTATATGGATAGAACAAACTACACCCTAAACTATATGGACAGAACAAACTACAACCTAAACTATATGGATAGAACAAACTACACCCTAAACTATATGGACAGAACAAACTGCACCCTAAACCATATGGACAGAACAGACCACACCCTAAACTATATGGATAGAACAGACCACACCCTAACTATATGGCTAGAACAGACCACACCCTAAACTATATGGCTAGAACAAACTGCGCCCTAATCTATATGGCTGGAACAGACCACACCCTAAACTATATGGCTAAAACAAACTACACCCTAAACTAAAGGAACAGAACAATGGATGCAAATTCTCTACTGCATTGTTTCTCCTTCGTAACTGAACATATTGACAAAGGATTTACCTAGACAGTAAACAGAGAAGATATTTATTATTGAATCATACACTGTTATTTTTAACTGAATCATCTCAATAACACAAAGTCATAAATGACATCCTGTCAGCCAGTACTGTTCATTTTCACCTGTCAATCAGTCATGGTTACCAAAATTGTACCTCCTAAAAATGTTGTCAGAATGAACGTGAAAAAGCCAGACATCAAGTTCTCTTCCCTTCAAACATGATCAGACCACATGCATTCCTCTGTACTTCACCCTCAGTCCAGTCACCACCAAATGTTCGCCCACAAACGTAGAGCAGAAAATGTTCCAAAGCTCTGGCCCTGGGAGGTATAATGTTGGAGATGTCTGTCCAGATCAAGCTGAACCAAGGATCAAAATAAATAAAATCTAGTAATATTGCTCTTGGCATGGTTTTGTCATCTGAGCTGGAAACTAAACTACGAGGAGGGGCGTGGGCCTGGAGAATGGAGGTCATGCCAGGTTACTTGTGTAATTGTCACAAATCACACGGCTGGTGGTGACCGATGTGGGGCAGAGGCTCAGAGAAGACCTCATCAATAACTGGACCACAAAACTGGTCACATAAGTCAGACTTGGTCAAAGAGGAGAGACTATTTTTGGACAGCTGTTGGTCAAATCAAATCAAAGTGTATTTGTCACGTGTGCCGAATACAACAGGTTCACCTTAGAGTGAAATGCCGAATACAACAGGTTCACCTTACAGTGAAATGCTTACTTACAGCCTCTAACCAACAGTGCAATTTCTAAGTAAAAAAAAGAAGGTATTAGGTGAACAATAGATAAATAAAAACAGTAAAAAAGAATGAAAAATAACAGTAGCGAGGCTATATACAGTAGAGAGGCTATATACAGTAGAGAGGCTATATACAGTAGAGAGGCTATATACAGTAGAGAGGCTATATACAGTAGAGAGGCTATATACAGTAGCGAGGCTATATACAGTAGAGAGGCTATATACAGTAGCGAGGCTATATACAGTAGAGAGGCTATATACAGTAGAGAGGCTATATACAGTAGAGAGGCTATATACAGTAGCGAGGCTATATACAGTAGAGAGGCTATATACAGTAGCGAGGCTATATACAGTAGCGAGGCTATATACAGTAGAGAGGCTATATACAGTAGAGAGGCTATATACAGTAGAGAGGCTATATACAGTAGCGAGGCTATATACAGTAGAGAGGCTATATACAGTAGTGAGGCTATATACAGTAGAGAGGCTATATACAGTAGAGAGGCTATATACAGTAGAGAGGCTATATACAGTAGCGAGGCTATATACAGTAGAGAGGCTATATACAGTAGCGAGGCTATATACAGTAGAGAGGCTATATACAGTAGAGAGGCTATATACAGTAGCGAGGCTATATACAGTAGCGAGGCTATATACAGTAGCGAGGCTATATACAGTAGAGAGGCTATGTACAGTAGCGAGGCTATATACAGTAGCGAGGCTATATACAGTAACGAGGCTATATACAGTAACGAGGCTTTATACAGTAGCGAGGATATATACAGTAACGAGGCTATATACAGTAGCGAGGCTATAACAGTTGCGAGGTTACATACAGTAACGAGGCTATATACAGTAGTGAGGCTATATACAGTAGAGAGGCTATATACAGTAGTGAGGCTATATACAGTAGTGAGGCTATATACAGTAGTGAGGCTATATACAGTAGCGAGGCTATAACAGTAGCGAGGCTATATACAGTAGCGAGGCTATATACAGTAGCGAGGCTATATACAGTAGTGAGGCTATATACAGTAGCGAGGCTATAACAGTAGCGAGGCAATATACAGTAGTGAGGCTATATACAGTAGTGAGGCTATACACAGTAGTGAGGCTATATACAGTAGCGAGGCTATATACAGTAGCGTGGTTATATACAGTAGCGAGGCTATAACAGTAGCGAGGCTATATACAGTAGCGAGGCTATATACAGTAGCGAGGCTAGATACAGTAGTGAGGCTATATACAGTAGTGAGGCTATATACAGTAGCGAGGCTATAACAGTAGCGAGGCTATATACAGTAGCGAGGCTATATACAGTAGTGAGGCTATATACAGTAGCGAGGCTATATACAGTAGTGAGGCTATTTACAGTAGCGAGGCTATAACAGTAGCGAGGCAATATACAGTAGTGAGGCTATATACAGTAGAGGCTATATACAGTAGAGGCTATATACAGTAGCGAGGCTATATACAGTAGTGAGGCTATATACAGTAGTGAGGCTATATACAGTAGCGAGGCTATAACAGTAGCGAGGCTATATACAGTAGCGAGGCTATATACAGTAGCGAGACTATATACAGTAGTGAGGCTATATACAGTAGTGAGGCTATATACAGTAGCGAGGCTATAACAGTAGCGAGTTTATAACAGTAGCGAGGCTACATACAGTAATGAGGCTATATACAGTAGCGAGGCTATAACAGTAGCGAGTTTATAACAGTAGCGAGGCTACATACAGGCACTGGTTAGTCAGGCTGATTGAGGTAGTATGTATATGCATTGTAGGTATGGTTTAAGTGACTGTGCATATATGATGAACAGAGAGTAGCAGTAGCGTAAAAGAGGGGTTGGCGGGTAATGGGTGGTGGGTGGCGGGACACAATGCAGATAGTGCGGGTAGCCAATGTGCGGGAGCAACGGTTGGTCGGGCTAATTGAAGTAGTATGTACATGAATGTATAGTTAAAGTGGCTATGCATATATGATAAACAGAGAGTAGTAGCAGTGTAAAAGAGGGGTTGGGGGGGCGGCACACAATGCAAATAGTCCGGGTAGCCATTTGATTACCTGTTCAGGAGTCTGCTGTTGGTCAAGTTTGGTCATTTGAATAGAAATTCAGTCCTATATGTGAGAGGGGATTTTATGTCATCACTGTACATGTGGAGCACACAGAGTATCCCTTTTAAAGGATTGTGACATTCTGGGGACATGATCCCATCTAGTACATATTACAGATGGACACAATCTGAAATACATCTATTACAACATATGTAATAGGAGTGTCATTACACAGTATAGAGCTTTATAACCTGCCTTGAGTGTCAAGGCAACACAACTTTACTTCTGCCATAATGACTGCTCCTTGTGCTCATTTAATTGAACAAACACATAAACAACACTATATTTAGTTGTTTTAATTTTCCTCAGTTGGGTGTACATTTGATTTGAGACACTGAAATGTTCACCGATCTACATGAATAATGAATCATATGGAAATCAATTAATACCAGAACACAGACTTTCACATTTGTGTCTTCATGTCTGTAATTGAAACCATTCAATCACAAATCAGTATTTCTCACATTTAACATCATTCTAACACATATCTTGAATGACAACAGATTTAAGCTATCGAGTGACTTCCACAGTCCAGTGATCTTTTACAGAAATACTTGGAATGAAAGTAGAACATCTAAGCCATGTAGGATCCCCGGGGCAGTCGACCAGCTGGATCTCAGGTTTAAAGTTCCAGAAGAAACCAGCCAGGATGAGGATACGTGACCTTCTAAACTCCCCTCTCCACTTAGCTGGGGTGGGAAATCCGCCTCACCCCTATCATTCAACACCTCACCCCCAACACTGCCCACATGCCCCCAGGCGCTAAAGAGATCCTCTGGCTAACTGGACTGTTCCTTGGCTACACCAGGGTCATGTTCATTAGGGCATGCAGCGTTATCCGTTTCAAAACATTCTGCAACAGAAAATGAAAATGAGTGTTTCTTATTGGACAAGGAAGTGCCTTTTTTTGTCCACTTTTTCTGTTTGGTGCCTAATGAACACAACCCCAAGTCATGATACCAACCATGGGAGGACTGAGCCTTCCTGGTGGGCATGGTGTTGAGGCCAAAGGCCTGGACCTCTGACTCTAGTTGCAAGACTTGGACTCAATCCACAAGATTATTGGCCAAGTCTCAAAAGAAAGCTGCATCAAATGACCCAGAACAACGACGTAGTGGCCACTGGGCATCGGAGTTATTTGTTAACTAGCTCCTGCAGTTAGCATATTTTATTGACATTTAGACTGTTGATGATTTTCATTTTCAAATGAACATACTCAACAGCATCAGCTCTGATTGGGAGTCGTAGAGTACATCTGCTGTTAGAAGGTACGGATGGAACTGTGTTTACACTGAGCAGACATTAAAAACGGCAAACATCCGTTAAGCTTTTAGTGCAGTGGGCTAAATCAGGGTCACACACAGTGTTTCTTAGCAGTCTTAAACACATCTACAAAACTATCCACCTCACACACATGGCTACGGGCTAAAAATAAAAAGCACCTGTACCATGTCAGATACAGAGTTGAAATGTATTCCATTTTGAGTTTGCATCCCAATAGTACACTTTATATACATCACAGTAGACTGAAATATAACAAAACCCAATAGTACACTTTATATACATCACAGTAGATTGAAATATAACAAAACCGTGTGAAATACAAACACAGGATTTTCTAAGTAGAAAAAAAAAATGTTTATTAATTATGAAATTATGAAAAATTTGAATAACATTCCACCCATGAGGCCACTAGGTCGTTTGACTTCAGGAAAGAGCTACTACCACATAAAACCCAGAGGAACAGGCGTCCCATGTTAAACATACAAACACACTCCTCCTATAGACACAGGCCTCCTGCTGCTTTGACTCCGCCTCCCTACGCTCTCCACCAGTGTCAACTGTTGAATGGCAAAGACAGACACTGTAGCATTGTGTCAACGCTAACCAAGGGAAGTGATTACGGGGGGCCTTGAAACTGTCTTGTGCCAGAGTAAGAAGGGAGAGGATAGTGAATGCTACAACACGCCACAGCAAATAATTGTTATGAGCATATTCTACCGCTCAGACTTTAAATGAATGCTAGACAGATGCTCCTTTCAGCGCCGGTAGGCTGCTGGTGGCAGCGCCATGGTAGTGATGACACATGCTGCCTGGTTAAGGCTTACTTCTTCACTGCCCATGATAGTGGAGTCAACCTGCTAAAAATAAAGACTGCACAATGTTTCTCTCAGCACGGCCCAAGAACAACCAACAACCAAAGGTTAGCAGGGTGGAACAAAGGGAGGATAGGACAAAATAGTGCCTTTCAACAGCTTCAACAACAATAGTGTATTGTATCTGCATAAAGAGTGTCTTTGATAGTCTGATACCTGGTACAGAGATCTGTTAACGTGGTCTGGTACAGAGATCTGTTAAAGTGGTCTGGTACAGAGGTCTGTTAAAGTGGTCTGGTACAGAGATCTGTTAAAGTGGTCTGGTACAGATGTCTGTTAACGTGGTCTGGTACAGAGGCCTGTTAACGTGGTCTGGTACAGAGGCCTGTTAAAGTGGTCTGAAACAGAGGGAAGTTACAGTGAATGAAGATCGGTGAGGCCTGGGGATGTCTGTGAGTCTCCAAACCGGCTAACACTCTAGGTCTTAAAATAGTGGAGAATTCTCTGCCCCCCTCCCTGACCCATTGTAGGGCTATTTCTGGCCACAGGGGGTACCAGCTCCAAACGCTTTAGCACCTGTTGCTACCCCCCAGCAACCAACCATGCCCTGCACAAGCCTCTATGTGTTGTTGTCAGCCATTTTTGTTATAAGCCCGGGAATGAACCACAGAAACTCTATATTAAATAAATGTTCTTATTTTTTTCCTTAACTTTTTTGGAATAGGAGTTGGGCCTAACTTCACTAATTTTACAGTCTATAATGATCATTCACAGAATGACTTGTCTCTGTAACGATGACACTAGATCAGTGTCACATGGGTTTGACAGTCATGTGTGGATCAGAGTATTCCATCCATGGAGATGAATAGTGTGGTTAATAATGATCTCTTGGTAATGAAAGTGTATTTTAGACAGTGATGCTGCTCCTCTCTGATGGAAATCCCCTGGCCCGGTGTAAAGGTTGCCTAAAACTCCCCGTGGCCCAGAGTAAATCCGCAGGGTTTAAAGACCTAGCGGGCTAATCATGTCAACGCTAATTTAATTGACCTCTGCTCCCTGGTGGTGCAGCAAGCACAGCAGAACTTTATCTGGAGGTTTTACACTGATATTAGATGTGTATGAGAGCACACACTCAGACACGCACTATAGCACACACACACACACACACACACACACACACACACACACACACACACACACACACACACACACACACACACACACACACACACACACACACACACACACACACACACACACACACACACACGGACAAGACACTGCAATCGAAGCAGGACGTTTACAGTGCCTTGCAAAAGTATTCACCCCCCTTGGCATTTTTCATATTTTGTTGTTTTACAACCTGGAATTAAAATAGTTTTATTTACACAACATGCCTACCACTTTGAATATGCATAATATTTTTATTGTGAAATAAATAAGAAATGTGACAAAAAAACTGAAAACTTGAGCTTGCAAAACTATTCACCCCCCGAAGTCAATACTTTGTATAGCCACCTTTTGAAGCTGCAAGTCTCTTGGGTTATGTCTCTATGAGCTTGGCACATCTAGCCACTGGGATTTTGGCCCATTCTTCAAAGCAAAACTGCTCCAGCTCCTTCAAGTTGGATGGGTTCCGCTGGTGTACAGCAATCTTTAAGTCATTCCACAGATTCTCAATTGGATTGAGGTCTGGGCTTTGACTAGGCCATTCCAAGACATTTAAATGTTTCCCCTTAAACCACTCGAGTGTTGCTTTAGCAGTATGCTTAGGGTCAATGTCCTGCTGGAAGGTGAACCTCTGTCCCAGCCTCAAATCTCTGGAAGACCGAAACAGGTTTCCCTCTATTTAGCGCCATCCATTATTCCTTCAATTCTGACCAGTTTCCCAGTCCCTGCCGATGAAAAACATCCCCAACGCATGATGCTGCCACCACCATGCTTCACTGTGGGGATGATGTTCTTGGGGTGATGAGAGGTGTTGAGTTTGTGCCAGACATAGCATTTTCCTTGATAGCAAAAAAGCTTACGTTTAGTCTCATCTGACCAGAGTACCTTATTTCATGTGTTTGGGAAGTCTCCCACATGCCATTTGTCGAACACCAAACGTGTTTGCTTATTTTTTTCTTTAAGGAATGGCTTTTTTCTTTCCACTCTTCCTTACAGCCCAGCTCTGTGGAGTGTACGGCTTAAAGTGGTCCTATGGACAGATACTCCAATCTCCGCTGTGGAGCTTTGCAGCTTCTTCAGGGTTATCTTTGGTCTCTTTGTTGCCTCTCTGATTAATGCCCTCCTTGCCTGGTCCGTGAGTCTCTTGGCAGGTTTGTTGTGGTGCCATATTCTTTCCATTTTTTAATAATGGATTTAATGGTGCTCAGTGGGATGTTCAAAGTTTCAGATATTTTTTTATAACCCATCTCTGATCTGTACTTCTCCACAACTTTGTTCCTGACATGTTTGGAGAGCTCCTTGGTCTTCATGGTGCCGCTTGTTTGGTGGTGCCCCTTGCTTAGAGGTGTTACAGACTCTGGGGCCTTTCAGAAAAGGTGTATATATACTGAGATCATGTGACAGATCATTTGACACTTAGATTGCACACAGGTGGACTTTATTTATTGAATTATGTGACTTCTGAAGGTAATAGGTTGCACCAGATCTTATTTAGGGGCTTCATAGAAAAGGGGGTGAATATATTGGCCTGCACCCCTTTCCGTTTTTAATTTTTTTTAAATTTTCTGAAACAAGTTATGTTTTTTCATTTCACTATTTTGTCTATGTCCATTACATGAAATCCAAATAAAAATAAATTAAAATTACAGGTTTTAATGCAACAATATAGGAAAAACACCAAGGGGGTGAATATCTTTGCAAGGCACTGTATGTGCAATCTTTACATACCTGAGAGTACTAGAGAATATAATGTAAGGTATTGCATACTTTTGTTACACGATACAGTGCATTGCGAAAGTATTCGGCCCCTTGAACTTTGCGACCTTTTGCCACATTTCAGGCTTCAAACATAAAGATATAAAACTGTATTTTTTTGTGAAGAATCAACAACAAGTGGGACACAATCATGAAGTGGAACGACATTTATTGGATATTTCAAACTTTTTTAACAAATCAAAAACTGAAAAATTGGGCGTGCAAAATTATTCAGCCCCCTTAAGTTAATACTTTGTAGCGCCACCTTTTGCTGCGATTACAGCTGTAAGTCGCTTGGGGTATGTCTCTATCAGTTTTGCACATCGAGAGACTGAAATTTTTTCCAATTCCTCCTTGCAAAACAGCTCGAGCTCAGTGAGGTTGGATGGAGAGCATTTGTGAACAGCAGTTTTCAGTTCTTTCCACAGATTCTCGATTGGATTCAGGTCTGGACTTTGACTTGGCCATTCTAACACCTGGATATGTTTATTTTTGAACCATTCCATTGTAGATTTTTCTTTATGTTTTGGATCATTGTCTTGTTGGAAGACAAATCTCCGTCCCAGTCTCAGGTCTTTTGCAGACTCCATCAGGTTTTCTTCCAGAATGTTCCTGTATTTGGCTCCATCCATCTTCCCATCAATTTTAACCATCTTCCCTGTCCCTGCTGAAGAAAAGCAGGCCCAAACCATGATGCTGCCACCACCATGTTTGACAGTGGGGATGGTGTGTTCAGGGTGATGAGCTGTGTTGCTTTTACTTGCATTGTTGCCAAAAAGTTCAATTTTGGTTTCATCTGACCAGAGCACCTTCTTCCACATGTTTGGTGTGTCTCCCAGGTGGCTTGTGGCAAACTTTAAACGACACTTTTTATGGATATCTTTAAGAAATGGCTTTCTTCTTGCCACTCTTCCATAAAGGCCAGATTTGTGCAATATACGACTGATTGTTGTCCTATGGACAGAGTCTCCCACCTCAGCTGTAGATCTCTGCAGTTCATCCAGAGTGATCATGGGCCTCTTGGCTGCATCTCTGATCAGTCTTCTCCTTGTATGAGCTGAAAGGTTAGAGGGACGGCCAGGTCTTGGTAGATTTGCAGTGGTCTGATACTCCTTCCATTTCAATATTATCGCTTGCACAGTGCTCCTTGGGATGTTTAAAGCTTGGGAAATCTTTTTGTATCCAAATCCGGCTTTAAACTTCTTCACAACAGTATCTCGGACCTGCCTGGTGTGTTCCTTGTTCTTCATGATGCTCTCTGCGCTTTTAACGGACCTCTGAGACTATCACAGTGCAGGTGCATTTATACGGAGACTTGATTACACACAGGTGGATTGTATTTATCATCATTAGTCATTTAGGTCAATATTGGATCATTCAGAGATCCTCACTGAACTTCTGGAGAGAGTTTGCTGCACTGAAAGTAAAGGGGCTGAATAATTTTGCACGCCCAATTTTTCAGTTTTTGATTTGTTAAAAAAGTTTGAAATATCCAATAAATGTCGTTCCACTTCACGATTGTGTCCCACTTCACGATTGTGTCCCACTTGTTGTTGATTCTTCACAAAAAAATACAGTTTTATATCTTTATGTTTGAAGCCTGAAATGTGGCAAAAGGTCGCAAAGTTCAAGGGGACCGAATACTTTCGCAATGCACTGTACAAATGTACTGTAATGTATTACATACAGTGCCTTGCGAAAGTATTCTGCCCCCTTGAACTTTGCGACCTTTTGCCACATTTCAGGCTTCAAACATAAAGATATAAAACTGTATTTTTTTGTGAAGAATCAACAACAAGTGGGACACAATCATGAAGTGGAACGACATTTATTGGATATTTCAAACTTTTTTAACAAATGGAGTCTGCAAAAGACCTGAGACTGGGACGGAGATTTGTCTTCCAACAAGACAATGATCCAAAACATAAAGCAAAATCTACAATGGAATGGTTCAAAAATAAACATATCCAGGTGTTAGAATGGCCAAGTCAAAGTCCAGACCTGAATCCAATCGAGAATCTGTGGAAGGAACTGAAAACTGCTGTTCACAAATGCTCTCCATCCAACCTCACTGAGCTCGAGCTGTTTTGCAAGGAGGAATGGGAAAACATTTCAGTCTCTCGATGTGCAAAACTGATAGAGACATACCCCAAGCGACTTACAGCTGTAATCGCAGCAAAAGGTGGCGCTACAAAGTATTAACTTAAGGGGGCTGAATAATTTTGCACGTCCAATTTTTCAGTTTTTAATTTGTTAAAAAAGTTTGAAATATACAATAAATGTCGTTCCACTTCATGATTGTGTCCCACTTGTTGTTGATTCTTCACAAAAAAATACAGTTTTATATCTTTATGTTTGAAGCCTGAAATGTTGCAAAAGGTCGCAAAGTTCAAGGGGGCCGAATACTTTCGCAAGGCACTGTACATACTGTTGGTACACTATACAAATATACTGTATTGTATGCTGCATGCACTATTCAAATTACTGCCAGTGCTTTAAAGGTTAGATTCTCTTTATTCTCTGTGTCACGCCCTGGTCTTAGTATTTTGTGTTTTCTTTATTATTTTGGTCAGGCAAGGGTGTGACATGGGTTAATTATGTGGTGTGTTTTGTCTTGGGGTTTTGTAGGTATCGGGATTGTGGTATAGTGGGGTTGTCTAGAAAAGTCTATGGTTGCCTGAAGTGGTTCTCAATCAGAGGCAGGTGTTTATCGTTGTCTCTGATTGGGAACCATATTTAGGCAGCCATATTCTTTGAGTGTTTTGTGGGTGATTGTTCCTGTCTCAGTGTTTGTTGCGCCAGATAAGGCTGTTTAGGTTTTCATGTTACGTTTATTGTTTTGTATTGTTCGTGTTTATCTTTTATTAAACATGTATCAAAATAACCACGCTGCATTTTGGTCCGCCTCTCCTTCGACACAAGAAAACCGTAACACTCTTATCTGTCCCCCAGTGACCCTTGGACCAACTAAGTTTATGAACTTCATGAACCTCTCCTACAGTACTTAATATGGCCCCCATAATAATGGAGCATGCAGTCATAGCAGGGAATAACAGGGCTCAGAACTGGTACTTTCATAGTATTGATTGAGAGAGAGAGATGAATCTGCCACCAGTATCAGGAATATTGTAACATTTCCTTCTGTTGGCGCATCAGTGAGATAATGAACTGCTAAAGTTGAGGCGTGACACAGAACTTCCCCCAGCCCTGGTCACTAAAGCCTGAAGAACATCAGGGCGTGTCTCACCCGTCCCCAAAAGCCCAGAGCCTACACCATCATCGGCAGCTCTACCCGCAGCATTCTGACTGGAAGTGCTGCCTGTTGCCTGTCGGAATGTTTCTCCAAACTGAACTACGGTTGCCTGGCAACAGGCTCAACTAGGACTGACACATGGTCCGGGTGACAGACGTCCTGGGGTTCATATCAGAAGGTTCGCCTGGCGCCTTGGGGGGTTAATTTAGAGAGTGCAGAGGTACGGGGGCTGATGCAAACTACAGTAACGACATCCAGAGACAACAGGCAAGAAGTCCTCTCTCTCTGATCTATATTCTACAGCTCGATGCTGGATGTTGGCTAGAGGGTGTGGATGATTAGGCGGGGAGGTGTTAAGTCCAGATGTATTTTCTAAAGCTCTATATTCTGGGTAGGGTAGAGGGTTCGATCTATTTTCTACAGCTCTATATTATGCTGGGCTATACACTAAGTGTACAAGACATTAGGAACACCTGCTCTTTCCATGACATAGACTGACCAGGTGAAAGCTATGATCCCTTACTGAGGTCACTTGTTAAATCCACATCAATCAAATCAAGTTGTTATTGTCACATGCTTCGTAAACAGCAGGTTTAGACTAACAGTGAAATGCTTACAATCAGTGTAAATTTAAGGGGAGGAGACAGGTTAAATAATAATTTTTAAGCCTGAGACAATTGAGACATGGATTGTGTATGTGTGTCATTCAGAGGGTGAATGGGCAAGACAAAAGAGAGATGAGGTTGGTGGCACCTTAATTGGGGAGGACGGGCTCTTGGTAATGGCTGGAGTGGAGTAAGTGAAATGGTATCAAACACATGGAAACCATGTGTTTGATGCCATTCCATTTGCCCCATTCCAGCCATTATCATGAGCCCATCCTCCCCTCAGTAGCCTCCACTGGTGCCTTTGAATGGGGAATGGTAGTAGGTGCCAGGCGAACCAGTTTGAGTGTGTCAAGAACTACAACGCTGCTGGGTTTTCCACGCTCAACAGTTCCCTGTGTGAGTCCATGCCCAGATGAAATGATGCTGTTATGAGGGCAAAAGGGGGTGCAACTCAATATTAGGAAGGTGTTCCTAAGGTTTCGTACACTCAGCGTATGTAGGCTTGAGGGTGAGGATCTATTTTCTACATCTCTATATTATGCTGGGCTATATGTAGGCTAGAGGGTGAGGATATATTTTCTACAGCTTTATATAATAGGCTATATGTAGGCTAGAGGGTGAGGATATATTTTCTACAGCTCTATATAATAGGCTATATGTAGGCTAGAGGGTGAGGAGGATTAGGGAGGTGTTAACAAGTCTGAAGCAGCTACTCAAGAGGCCGCTGACAAACCACATGACACTCAATGATGCATTCCAAATAAGGGAAAGGGGTTAACTGCATTGAATGCATTGAACCAAAATGTCTTACACATAGGGATGCAACGTTCAGGAGTTCTTGTCAAATAGAAATGTAATACACAGAGTGGGCGCTCTCTTCAAGGTGAGAATTAGGCCTGCTCTTTACTTCCTATTTCTATGAGCAACTTTCTGAACATGGAGCGGATTTTCTGACCCTATAACCCCCTTCTAATTGTTGCAACAGAATGTAATGGTCCTTGGGGTATGTTGGTTGTAGTGGTGGTCTGATACTGGTAAAGAAGAAGACAAGTCCCATATCCTATCAGTAGCTGTAAGTGTGGTCGCCAAGCAACAAGCCAGTATCAGGTAAAACTGCCATGTTGGGAACACACTACTACTGGTTGTTTTCACTGTCTTAGGTTTACATTCCTGTTCAGTCTCAGACAGCCCTCCGTGCCGGAGACCAGTTGGCCTGCTTCACTAAATGGATGCAGGAGTGATTATGAGAGTGTTTTGGCCGCTCTGAGTGCATTCCAAACAGCCCTCTGTCACCCCCCAACATCTTGATTCAGAATAAGGACCCGTCTAGCCTCATGATAGTTGTGATACAGCCATCTTGGAGAACCAGGTAATCTAATCTGTGTTCTTCCTGGTCAGGTCACATGATCAGGAAACAGTCACACTCATATGTCAGGAATCATCACACTCATACTCATGTACATACCTTAAAACACATTTAAACTCCAATACACAGGGTACACAAGCTCTCTCCATATGTACAAACCCATACATAGACTCCAGACGAAGGGCAAACCAATTGTCAACGTGTGTCAAAAATGGAGACACAGAGTTCATGCCATTTTACAGATAAAGAACGTTCGAAGGACTCCTGGACCGGGGCTGTTTTTAGGGATACATCTTAAAAGGATTTCATGGCTTAAAGGCTACGCTGGCCAATGTCACAGGCCACAGTGTAAGCACTCTTGGTGACGTGGTTCTGGATGCTAGGAGCTGGCCGATGGAGGGCATGTCCGGGTGGTAATTCCACAGAAGGGGGGCGAGGACCATGAGGATCAGTCTGAGGACACAGTGGAGTGACACGGGATGGGGGGAGGGGGGGGGGGGCACTTTACGCTGGGGTGTTGATCTGACTCTACTCTCCCAGCAGTCCTGTCATTGATCCACAGAGACTCACCAGGTGACCGACCTTGAGGCTGAGGGGACTGAGGGGCTTGTCCAAGAGGGGGAGGAGGGGGTCGGGTGTCCCCACTGCCGGCACTGGAGGGATGCCCCGGGCCCCCGGGCCTACTGCTTGCCATCAATGGGGGACACAGAGGGAAAGATTTGCCCGTGTCACCCCATATCTCCTCATACTTCAGGTCGGGCCAAAAGCATTCTGTTTCGTGTTACTTCTCTGATTAGTAGGGAAAAGAAAGGGGGAGACCTGTACAACTGAATGACTTCAACTGAAATGTTTCTTCAGCATTTAACCCAACCCCTCTGAATCAGAGAGGAGCGAGGGGCTGCCTTAATCGACATCCACGTCACCCACGCCAGGGGAACTTGCTCAGGGGCAGAACAACAGATTTTTACCTTGTCAGCTCAGGGATTCGATCCAGCTAGTATTATGGATTCTAGTGTAAACAGTCAGGAACACAGGACAATACAGCAATCAACTGTTAACACTTATCTCCCACTGACTTCAATGCATAAATTATCCAAAATCAGGATTCTGCTTTAAGTAAGAGAAGAGAAAATGGTCCAGTTAGCACAACAGGAAGACCAACCCTGGTCTGAATGAGCAGAACAGTGTCTGAGCACCACTCCTGGTTAAACAGGTGGCCTGTAGAAATAGCCATTAACATTGTCAGGATAACAAGTATCCCTTTGTAGCAGTGATGAATCCAATTAAAGGAGCCATGTCATTTATAATCATTGCAGTAATATAATTTGCTGATGACATACAATAGCCTAACTGAACATGACAGTGTGGAATTTCCATCTGGACGCTCCAATCTCTTAACCAGTGTATCACTCCAACACTTCCGCTACAGTACAATACTCTTAGTCGTTACCACTACTGTTTCCATGGGCTTTGAAGGACCTCATGCATACCAAGGAAACAACATTTACTGGCAACCATTTAGTTAAATACGGACAACATCCCCACAGTTCAGTTTTACAGTGTAATCTAGGCGATGCTAACATGAGCCTAAAGTAGGCTAATGCTAACCTCGTTAGCCCAGGGGAACTTCCTGTCAGTCCTTCTCCACTCATATGAACAAGCCATCCACAGGAACAACAACATCACCCTACAGTAGCGCTCCATGGAATCAGTGTCAGTGTTACACACTAACAAACCTAGCTATAGGAGGACATTGTAATAGCTGGAATGGGATAAATGGAACGGTATCAAACACAGACATTCCCTTTCCAGCCATTACAATGAACCCCTCCTATAGCTCGTCCCACCAGCCTCCTCTGCTAGCATTAGCCACCTTGCTTTGCTATTCAACGCTACATAGCTAGCCACCCACGCTGCTGGACCAGACTAGGCCCAAGCTAAGCTAGCAGGGGTTGTGACTAGAGGGAGTACAGCTACAACCGGAAGTTACTTTCGGTAGCAGGTTAGGAGACCATTTTAACTAACCCTAACCCTTTTCCTAACCTTAACCTAAGTCTCCTAACCTGCCACGTTAATTCTCCTAACCTGCTGTATAAATTCTCCTAACCTGTTACGAAAAAGTAACTTTCAGCCGTAGCTGTAGTCCCTCTAGTCAGAACCTCTAGCAGGGTCTGTGTGCTCCTGCTCCGGCCTCCTCCCTCCTCCGGCCCCGCCTGACTCGATAATGCATGTCCCTATAAGGCCAGCTGCTGGGAATAAATTGTCATTGGGGTGACAGCAGCTGTGAAGGCAATGTGGCTAAAGGGTAGTACTGGGTCTGGGGAGGGTGGAAGGGGGCCGAGAGTGGGAGGGATGTGGGACCTATAGTGGACGGTGTCCGGTTACGGGACGCCTGCCTTCCAAATCTAGACATCTGACAGCAGGCTGGGATTGGGATAGGAAAGCATGTTGCCCTGGTGCTGAGCGGAGCCCAAGGACAGACAAGGGTAACAGGAAGAAACGGTTTTACTTTCGAGAGATCCCTCCACCACATTTCTGGAGAGAGGCTGATCTGGATGTAATCTGGGCATTTTATTTCACCACAAAGGCAGATAAAGCTATGGACAATACATGGAATCACTTGAAAATACAAGTATGTATTATATATGAATCATCCAGTAAAATGTAAAGCTAATCAGTCAATAGATACAAGCATCAAACATGTCCCTACGACATCTACTTGTCAGCAAGGACAGAGAGGGGAGGGAGAGACATTCTAAGAAAGGGAAAGAGAGAGGGGGAGAGAAATGTAAGAAAGAGAGGCAAAGTGAGAGAGAGAGAGAGAGAAAATAATCAAAGAAAGTGAGAGAGTGATACAGTGAGGGAATACAAGCTCTTCTCTCTAGTACAGTCTGAGACGTTCCATCAGCTGGTGCCATGCTTTAGGACAGCTGACACACCGTCACCACGCCAAAAGCCTCTGGTTTATTAAAGTCACACCGACTGTGTGTGTGTGTGTGTGTGTGTGTGTGTGTGTGTGTGTGTGTGTGTGTGTGTGTGTGTGACCAATAAAGATCTCGATGAGGCTTAATAAAGAAATATATGCACACACAGTAAAAATAACAAGAGACAACAAGATGTGCCAAGTTGGCACCATTTTAAAATGTGTTTTTCTAAAAAGATGAGACCTTAAAATATTCTGTCCTGATTGAACTCAGCATTCTACCACATTTAATTTGCAACCCTTTTAAATAGTGCTGCAGGGTAGCAGAGAGAGAGGGACACGGGTGTCTATGCTCATGCCTGCGTCCAGGTGACCGCCACTGTTTGAAGGACCCCTGCACGTCCTGACTTAAACTACAACACAAAATACAAAATCTACATTTCTACAGTACCTTCTCTGTCCCTATAAACCCACACCACTGACTGACAGAAGAATCTATCTGCTAAAAGCCCGAAGAGTAAGACAGTTTAGTCCACTGAAAAGAATGTCTGGAAGTATCGGTATAGAGATCTCAGACTTTCCCAGTTTGAATAAAAATAAAGTATGTTGGATCAGTAAAAATGGATCCAGTGTGTGTGTCTACAAGCCAGTAAATTGACTGGACAATGAAAGCATGCAGACAGCCAAGACATCCAACCCAACCATGCCACATCTCATACATTTGATACATGAGCTGTACCCCAGGACATGTACAGTCCAGCACTGTAGTCTTCCAACGACCAAAAGCACTAATAAGCCTATAAACACACACCCATACAACATCTATTTATATCGACATCCACATAAACATATAAAACGGTAGATGAGGTGTGAGGCCCCTTACCTGCTAAGGCCAGGACAAGCAGGCTGAAGAAGCAGCAGATTGAGACTATACCCTTCATGATGGCTGCCAGGAGAACTCTGATAGCCTCACTGACTATATATACCAAGGTAAGAAAGTCAAAGGGTATGAGGTAGCACAGGGGGCGGGACAGAGCGAGAAAGAGAGAGGGCCGTTGGGTGGAGGGTGTGTGTGTGGCAGGCATCACGGGCGTCAGAGCTGCCACACGGGGCCTTGAGCGTAGCGGCAGCTGACTGTCTTTCGTTTAGATAGACAGGCAGTTTGGGCACTGAGGTCAACACATTAAGGACAGAGGTTTAGCATTTCCTTGTCAAATCATTCCTCAATTATATTATACAATGGTATATGGATTAAAATAGCATGTAATATTAGATTCTGTACAAACTGGGAGTGCTGATACATTCATATGGTTGAATGAGTGGCAAAATCAACTCATTTACAATCTACACCCACTGAGCAAATGATGATCTTTTAGGATTTAGGGATAATTAAAATAATAATTACGATAAACCGTATTCACAAATTACACCCATTATCTGATCAACATGAAAACAGAACAAGCAGCAACGCCTTGTCAACAACAGAATGCAATTAGCAAGTACTGTATCTGTGACAGTTGTATCACTTTTACTACACAAACTATTCACAATAAATCATTTTCATTTAACGAGGTTGATTGTGGCGTTGAAATGAGCTGTCGAACTCACTCTAGGTCTGTTAAAAATAAAGAATTATGTCCATTTGGATGCCATGTTTGGGGGTTATCAATCATAAATGTGACAGAGCTTGACTGTGTGTGCGTGTGTGTGTTTGTGTATGGGTCTTTGTTTATGGCTGTGTGTGTGTGTGTGTGTGTGTGTGTGTGTTGGCTGCCACAGCAAGACCACAGTCACCCTGGCTCTCCAAAACAGCGTGATGGGGGCTTAGTATTTTATCACAGTGAACCAGACACTGTGGTGAAAATAATCTCACAACAACTCAGTCGGAGTTAACGTCTAACCACAAATTAATCCTCAAATATGGAGGGTTAAAAATGGTACTTCAAAATTGATTAAAGCCCAAAAATTGATTACATTCTTGCTCTGTACTGTACAGTACAACGCCTTCTGAAACTGGAGAAGATGGTGGGCTTTAGTTTGACCATGGAAGTTTGGTGCTGGTTAGATGGACTTGTTGTATCACGGGAGGAAATGCATGAACGTGTCTTACATAGGAACATCTCTTTCTTGAGGACATAGGGTACACATTCACCCTCCCTGTTAAATAGAGCGGAGACTTACAGAGTGTGAGTGCTCTATTCTGAACACCACCAGGCATTGGGCAGAGGTAGTAGACAACTAACATATCAAATGTTATTTGTCACGTGCCAAATACAACCTTACAGTGAAAGTCTTACTTACAAGCCACTAACCAACAATGCAGTTAAAAAAAAATACAGATAGGAATAAGAAATAAAAGTAACAAGTAATATAACAATAGCGAGACTATATACAGGGGGGTACCGGAACAAAGTCAATGTGCGCGGGAACCGGTTAGTTGAGGTAATGTAGGTAGAGTTATAAAGTGACTATGCATAGATGATAACAACAGAGGGTAGCAGCGGTGTAAGGAGGGAGGGGGCAATGCAAATAGTCTGGGTAGCTATTTGATTAGGTGTTCAGGAGTCTTATGGCTTGGGGGTAGGAGCTGTTTAGAAGCCTCTTGGACCTAGACTTGGCGCTCCGGTACCACTTGCCGTGCAGTAGCAGAGAGAACAGTCTATGACTAGGGTGGCTGGAGCCTTTGACAATTTTTCGGGACGTCCTCTGACACCGCCTGGTATAGAGGTCCTGGATGGCAGGTGATGTGGACACCAAGGAACTTGAAGCTCTCTGTCCGCTCCACTGCAGCCCCGTTGATGAGAATGGGGGCATTTTTTTTCTGTAGTCCACAATCACCTCCTTTGTCTTGATCACGTTGAGGGAGAGGTTGTTGTTGGCACCAAATGGCAAGGTCTCTGACCTCCTCAAAGTGAACATACAGTCGTGACCAAAAGTTTTAAGAATGACACAAATATTAATTTTCACAAAGTTTGTTGCTTCAGTGTCTTTAGATATTTTTGTCAGATGTTACTATGCAATACTGAAGTATAATTACAAGCATTTCACAAGTGTCAAAGGCTTTTATTGACAATTACATGAAGTTGATGCAAAGAGTCAATATTTGCAGTGTTGACCCTTCTTTTACAAGACCTCTGCAATCCGCCCTGGCATGCTGTCAATTAACGTCTGAGCCACTGATGGCAACCCATTCTTACATAATCAATGCTTGGAGTTTGTCAGAATTTGTGGGTTTTTGTTTGTCCACCCGCCTCTTGAGGATTGACCACACGTTCTCAATGGGATTAAGTTCTGGGGAGTTTCCTGGCCATGGACCCAAAATATCGATGTTTTCCCCGAGCCACTTAGTTATCACTTTTGCCTAATGGCAAGGTGGTCCATCATGCTGGAAAAGGCATTGTTCGTCACCAAACTGTTCCTGGATGGTTGGGAGAAGTTGCTCTCAGAGGATGTGCTGGTACCATTCTTTATTGATCACTGTGTTCTTAGGTAAATTTGTGAGTGAGCCCTCTCCCTTGGCTGAGAAGCAACCCCACACATGGTCTCCGACATCCGACGAGCGTCAGCCTGTGTAATATGATTCGATCTTAGTCCTGTATTGATGGTTCGTCGGAGGGCATAGCGGAATTTCTTATAAGCTTCCGGGTTAGAGTCCGGCTCCATGAAAGCGGCAGCTCTAGCCTTCAGCTCAGTGGGGATGTTGCCTGTAATCCATGGCTTATGTTTGGGGTATGTACGTAGTCACTGTGGGGGTGACATCCTCGATGCACTTATTGATAAAGCCAGTGACTGATGTGGTGTACTCATCAATGCCATCGGAGGAATCCCGGAACATGTTCCAGTCTGTAATAGTAAAACAGTCCTGTAGTTTAGCATCTGCTTCATCTGACCACTTTTTATAGACCAAGTCACTGCTGCTTCCTGCTTTAATTTTTGCTTGTAAGCAGGAATCGGGAGGATAGAATTATGGTCAGATTTGCCAAATGGAGGGCGAGTGAGAGCTTTGTATGTGTCTCTTTGTGTTGAGTAAAAGTGGTCCAGAGTTTTTTTCCCTCTGGTTGCACATTTAACATGCTGATAGAAATTTAGTTTAAATGGATTAAAGTTTCCCTGCATTAAAGTCCCTGGCTATCCCACACTACATTAATGCCATAATTTACACAACAATGAAGAGGTTGTTTCTCCCCCTAAAACAAAGACACACAGCACCCATCAGATGGAACGTACCATGTGTGGTGTAAAGTAGATCTCCACAGGTGGTTAGTTACTTACTTCACTGGTGTCGAGCCGCAGCAGGTGAACAACATTGTGAGTCTGTGGCTGGGGGTAGAGTTAGGAAAAGACAGGGGTCTAGCCATTCATGTAGGCAGGATACGTTCCTGTCCTGGCCCTGCAGTGCACTATAGTGCCGGTTGTTCTCAGAGGCACACTCGGGTTCCTCCCTGGAGTTCTTCCATAAATATAGTATCCAGAGAGGATGACCTCCGACCCCAAAGAGAAGACTGGCTCTGGTTGCATGGATGGCCGTGACTGGAGAGGAGCTAAGCATGGTTAATTGACTGAACCTAGCTACTTAACTACCTCAACAAACGCGCAATTTCCCCATGTCCCTTCAGGCCATCTCTATGCCAGGATACTGTCCTTCTTATGGGTGACTTTTGTTCTCACCTCTCGGTGTGTGTGATGTTCATGTTCTCCAGACTCAGATCTGTCTCGTTTACACATGGTCTGTACATTCTGTGCCTCCGCGACCATGTGCATGTGCTCCGCAACATAATCTCGGAACCTAATCAATCAATTCATGTTATTTGTTTGTTTCAAGACCAAACACGTCCATGGATCATTCTGGGGATACATTGGCCAAATATAAACAAAAACATTTTTGTTTTTGTATCCAAATAAAATGCAGATAATGGGGCTGGATCGACCACTAGGAACATCCATCCTCACCAGACCCTGGTCCCTGACAAGGAAACCACTGGACAAAATAAACCGTGGAAGACCAAGGAACACCTAGATGGAAGAACAGAAGTATTCATGGAAAGAAGCAAACAAAATGGTGGTGGAGATCATTCATGGATGACCTCTGCTCACCATGGAATAAAACAGTTGAAGTCAAGTCTGTCACAAGAGACTAGCTCCAACTTCACAGTCTGGTACTATCATGTTTATTTATGTCGTGTTCCCCTGCTCAGATGTTGCATGCATCAACCAATGGTTGTGTGCCACGTCAGACTGTGCTGTCACGCACGAGATTGCTAGAACATAAAATACCTATCCAGGCATTGTAAGTTCTGGCATGCTCCAGCAACGTCTGTGCAGAGAAACACAACCTTAGTCATTGTGAACATTCTCCACCTCCTGCTGTGTTGACTTGACACTACCCCAGTCTAGAATGTGCTGATTGTTTTGTGTGTATTCAGACCAGTATGTATTTTGTGTGTATTCTAATGACCAGGAGTTTCCCTGAACATGTGACCTAGCAATCCAGGTACATGTTGAGACCCAGTCAGACCAGGTACATGTTGTAGCCCAGTCAGACCAGGTACATGTTGGGGCCCAGTCAGACCAGGTACATGTTGGGGCCCAGTCAGACCAGGTACATGTTGGGGCCCAGTCAGACCAGGTACATGTTGGGGCCCAGTCAGACCAGGTACATGTTGGGGCCCAGTCAGGCCAGGTACATGTTGAGGTCCAATCAGGTCAAGTGATAAGAAAAACTCCTAGCCCTACCTAGAATATCTCTGAATAACAGAGCACCAGGATTGTGATCCAATTCCCTTTCAATTCCAGGAGGTGAACTAAATTCCAATTACACATTTTCCTAATTGAATAACATTGAGAATAGGAATTTCAGTGTACTTCTTGAATTGAAATGGAATAGACTCCAATCCTGCAGAGCACTGATGTCAAAAGGTGTCCCTTGGTTTGAGAACTTGTAGTTTCAGAAACATCTAGATTCAGAAACTTCTAGAGCTTCAATTATAGCTTGAGCAAACAATGGAGTCATTGAGAATCTTTTCTTTTGACAATCAAATCTGCCATTTGACAGCTGCTAATTTCCACCCAGACAGCATGGATAGTGCCTGTCATAACATGGCGAGTGTCACTATCCCTGCAGTACCATCATGGGGGCATGATTCAGAGTGGGTCTGGGCACCAGAACACTTACCATTCCAGAATTCCAATGGGACATTTTTGAATGGTGATCACATATCTGGTGTGAACCTGTGAGCTAGACAGGCCGAGAAAGAACGAGTGAGGGAATGAGAGACAGAGAGAGACTGAAAATGAACACTGCATAGACACTGAAGTACTAGAGGACAGTGACATGCCACCTACTGGAGTCACTAGTGCTGCAAACTGTCACAGACGCCGATGGTGACGGTGGGCCATCTTTATTTAGCACCAGACCAGCCTGACTGTGGGTCTGCCCAGGGGGCTTCTGGCACGACAACCAATCACAAAAGGGACACATGTACATAAACCAGAGAGCTGGAGTGAACCAACAGGAGGGAAGGAAGGAGAGCGAGAACCTGGGCCACGTTCAATAAAACCTGTTTCATGACTACAGAACACAACCCTTTTTTAACCCTTCGCTATACAGTGGGGCAAAAAAGTATTTAGTCAGCCAACAATTGTGCAAGTTTTCCCACTTAAAAGATGAGAGGCCTGTAATTTTCATCATAGGTACACTTCAACTATGACAGACAAAATGAGAAAAAAAAATCCAGAAAATCACATTGTAGGATTTTTAATGAATTTATTTGCAAATTATGGTGGAAATAAGTATTTGGTCAATAACAAAAGTTTATCTCAATACTTTGTTATATACCCTTTGTTGGCAATGACAGAGGTCAAACGTTTTCTGTAAGTCTTCACAAGGTTTTCACACTGTTGCTGGTATTTTGGCCCATTCCTCCATGCAGATCTCCTCTAATATAACTTTTTGGTAAAAACTCAACTCGTCGTGTTTGGAGGACAAAGAATGCTGAGTTGCATCCAAAGAACACCATACCTACTGTGAAGCATGGGGGTGGAAACATCATGCTTTGGGGCTGTTTTTCTGCAAAGGGACCAGGACGACTGATCCGTGTAAAGGAAAGAATGAATGGGGCCATGTATCGTGAGATTTTGAGTGAAAATCTCCATCCATCAGCAAGGGCATTGAAGATGAAACGTGGCTGGGTCTTTCAGCATGACAATGATCCCAAACACACCGCCCGGGCAACGAAGCGGTGGCTTCGTAAGAAGCATTTCAAGGTCCTGGAGTGACCTAGCCAGTCTCCAGATCTCAACCCCATAGAAAATCTTTGGAGGGAGTTGAAAGTCTGTGTTGCCCAGCAACAGCCCCAAAACATCACTGCTCTAGAGGAGATCTGCATGGAGGAATGGGCCAAAATACCAGCAACAGTGTGTGAAAACCTTGTGAAGACTTACAGAAAACGTTTGACCTCTGTCATTGCCAACAAAGGGTATATAACATAATCTCAATAATAAGTATTGAGATAAACTTTTGTTATTAACCAAATACTTATTTTCCACCATCATTTGCAAATAAATTCATTAGAAATCCTACAATGTGATTTTCTGGAATTTTTTTTCTCATTTTGTCTGTCATAGTTAAAGTGTACCTATGATGAAAATTACAGGCCTCTCTCATCTTTTTAAGAGGGAGAACTTGCACAATTGGTGGCTGACTAAATACTTTTTTGCCCCACTGTTACATCACCGGTGTCATAGAAATTGCACTGCCGTAAAAATGTATTACATTTAAAATCAGATATGTAACAGTTAAACTGCTCTTAAATGCTAATGTGCTAGCTACACAAAGTGATAGTGATAAACAGAAACGAGACCAACTTGTAAAAAATGAAGTACAAACTTTATTATTCTGTCTTTACAAAAGGCACAAGCCTCTTCTTTATCCACCCACAATTTTCTTCTTAAAAAAAAACTCTAAATATAATAGCTTCTCAACGACCGTGTGGACTGACTGTCCAACAAAACACAAGACAACAGATAAAGAGGAGCTGGGGAGGAGAGGAGTGCGTGAGTGACGGAGAGGGAAGACAGGATGAGAGTCTTGTGTTGACTACAGACAGACAAAGAGATGGGGGACAGACAGACATGGGACAGGGGTTGTATTCACTAGGGCACACCGTAGCAATGGAAAATTAAAACAACGGTTTCTTATTGGGCAAGGTCAGGTAGTATCTCCCTGTTTCAGTCCATTTTCTTCCGTTTGGTGCCTAATGAATACACCCAGGGTATATGACCGGGTCAGACACAGGGAAAAGGGGAAATACACAGCTGTGTGGTTTTAGTCTCACAACATATCAAGAGCTTCAGCCGAGGAGAGGCCCCCTTTCAGAAAATAAGAGGAACCCTCTCCCATATATAGTACAGTAAGTGCTTTAGAACCGTAACCCCCCCCATTCACTGACCTCCTCCCTGACCCCTGCCCACCTCACAGGCAATCTGTTATGTATCTAACAGAGATATCGTATAGAAGATACACAAAACATCTATGGGACAGTGCTTGGCATCAGCAGAGAAAATGTTTGAACACAGGTACTGAAAAGGGCTACTACGGACATAGCATAAAGCGTAACCAAACAAAAACAACAACATTTTCTTCAGCAATCAATAGGACTGGATCAGAGGACCGCCCCTACCGATCCAGATTATAAGGTTTATAGAGGGCACGCCTCAAGAATCACTGACCATTTCCAAATAATGGAACTCAACATGGCTAAGTTGGTTTTTTTCCTGGGTGAACACAGTGGTTGCGTTCCAGGCTGACTAAATTACAGTCACAGTGCATGCAGCAACCTATGGCTGCGTGCCACCTCACTGACTTTCCAGTCCGGCATCAGTTGGCGGTGTCATTTTGTGGTAAGCTGATACAAAAACACCTATCCAGGCATTGTGAGGTTCTGGCATGCGACTGCAATGAAGTGGCCTTGAACGTGGCCAGTGTGAATCCACTGTAAATACCAAGAAGGAAGGATAGGAGGGAGATGCGTCTCATCTGACCAGCAGTAAAAGGACTCCCTCTACACTCAAAGGGAAGACATAAGGGACAATCAACAAATCAATACAATTTACCATCAAATCATTTTACATTAAAAACGATTCCTCTGCGATTGGCCGTATTGTGGCCAAAAATAACCTCGGACAAAACCGTTGCTTTTTGCTCTTGAAAAGTGCCAGTTAGAGATGCTAAAGGTACTGGTGGAATCTTCTGGAATGTCTAAAAACAATGCATCCACATCTCCTTTTGGAAACCGCAGCACACTAAAACAAAGCATAAGCCACCAAGTGTGTATTTATATTGGGAGGTTCTGGACATAAAGGTTTACAGTATCAATCCTATTGAACAGTGTTCAGGCGTTCTCTATATAGGTGTGGCCAGCCTCTACCTCTTTCTCGCTCTGACTCCAGGGTTGAGTTAAGGCTGGCCTCACAGTGCCTACCCTGCACATTAGAAGCTGTGTTATGGCAAACCGCTGCCCCTCTCTCGCTCTCCACACACCTCAGGCAGCGTGTTATCCTGGGTGCAATCCAGATGGGCTTATTCTCAACAATTTCTGTAAGTATTGTAAGGATCTGACAATCTGCACAGAATCTGGGTCTCTCGAACCCACCATGACTGTACATGTGTGTCTGCATTCCCCCCTCACTCCACAGGATAGGAGAACCCCCAAAACAACAAGGTTTCAATCAGGTCAGCCTGGGAAAACTCAGGCTTTTGAAAAAGTGTCTGTGATCCCTGTAAAACCACTGTCATATCTGGGGCACAACAGAACCATCATAGACAGACTTTACAGAGAGAATGATACAATTAAAACAGACAATAGCCAGGGATGCTAACTGGTCAGGGCTCAACAGAACCATCATAGACAGACTTTACAGAGAGAATGATACAATTAAAACAGACAATAGCCAGGGATGCTAACTGGTCAGGGCTCAACAGAACCATCATAGACAGACTTTACAGAGAGAATGATACAATAAAAACAGACAATAGCCAGGGATGCTAACTGGTCAGGGCTCAAAGGAGCCGAAACATTTTTGTTTTGCACGGCGACACGCTAGAAATCTGTGGAAACCGCAAGAAAATGTGTCTATTTTCAGTGTGGGGTTGTCACAATATCAACATTTCACTAATGACGTGATACCACGCCAAGTATCACGGTGCCGAGTAGTATGGTGATACCAGAGATACCTGACCCCCCCCAGGACGCGTGTTCCTATTAGTGGAAACATATGAGTCAAATGCAACTCACAAACATCAGAGAGACGTTTCCAAAACTCAAGGACAAATGATGGGAGGAGCTTTATCAGATGATGGGAGGAGCTTTATCAGATCTGGGACCATTAATTGCACAGGGGGGTGTGTGTGTTCTCCTACAATATCAAACAGAGGCCTGTCCCAAACACAGGGCTTTCCTAACCCCGGACACAACCCACCTAATTACAGCGTGGAGCTGGATACACCAGCCTACCCTGTGTACAACAGCAAAAACACACAAAGGCTTTTAAAACTCAAGATGTACTCATCGATTAGCTTATTCAACAAGCTAGATGCCAAAATGTCAGAAGCAGCACACGAAAGGGTGAATCGCTGTTACAGGTTTTCATCTGTACTACTAATTAGGGGAGAGTGTCACCTATAAAAATGTCTACTGGGAACCCAGCCCAGTAAAACGTGTGATGGCACAGAAAGAGAAAGAGGGAACCGGAAGTGCACTCCTCCTCTTTCCATAGTAAGCTTAGCTTTAGCTTTGTCTCCTAACAGCACCACTGAAATGAACAGACCTCTAGCTGCGTCAATATGGTCACGTTTCAGTTCAATCCCTGTGATTTATTGACCAGAGCCCCCGAGCACAACACAAGATCAAAAAGAAAACCTGTAACGCAAACTCTTACAAATTCTTTGTAAAGTACAACAGAAAAACGACAACATTTTCTCTTAC
Source organism: Oncorhynchus mykiss (assembly GCF_013265735.2). Lineage (NCBI taxonomy): Eukaryota > Metazoa > Chordata > Actinopteri > Salmoniformes > Salmonidae > Oncorhynchus > Oncorhynchus mykiss. Next base: position 59,526,909 of record NC_048577.1, read on the forward strand.
TAGGGAGCGAGTCTTTAAATGCTCACAGTGTCTCATCGCTCAGGGGAGATTCCCCTGGGTAGAAATATGGTATATGAAGAGATACAGGAAGTAGAGGATTTCTTGTAGAAATTATCTCTAGTATGGGGGGTGTGGGGTCACCTGGGACGTCTGTGCTGCTGGTTGGGGTACACCTGTCCTGTCCAGGCGTGCTCTCCTGCTCGCTGGGCAGAAGTTGCTTAGTTTGTTTTGGAGAAGGTGAGAAAGAGTCTCCATTGGACAACTGAGCCAAGGGACCGGGCTGGACCTGGGTGTGACACTTCCATCCTCAGGCAGCCCTCTGGAGGAGCTAGACCCAGAGAGGGAGTGGGTTTAATGGGTGTTTCGTGACCGATTGGAAGGCTGTTGGCCGCTTGAGCTATGTTGAACTGTCAGGTCAACGCATCACCTTTCTACTGATGTTTTTTGTCCGGTTTGAGAAAAAGCAAGAAAGCAGAAAAGGGAGACAGAAAGAAGTGTGTATGTGTAATTATCCAGTTACAGTAGACTATCCTAGTTCAGTGTGTGTGTGAGTCTGATCCGTCTATCCAACCTAATAAATGGCCATATAATCAGAGTATTGTGGGTGTTGTACAGGGCCCCCTCTCGTGGCCCCTGTGTGTGATGGGAGGCCTCAGGGCAGTGAGCAGTCCTCTGGCCACTCGCTGTCGGACGCCGTGTCGGACCCCGCTGTGTCTGTGAGGGCGCGTCCCTGGGTGACGATCACCGCCCGGCGCTGTTCCTCCTCCCCCACCCTCTCCTGGATGCTCTCAATGTGCTGGATGGCCTGGAGATGGAGGGAGGGAGAGACAGATATGGAGGGAAGCAGAGAGTGAGTGAAAAACAGCAGTGGCAGACGCAGTGACTACACCACCATCTGGTGTTCACATGTGGAAATGCACTGACAATTGCCACTTTTTATGGACACTTTCCATAGAACTACCAAGTGTTTTACAAACTGACAGAAGAAAAATCTATCTGCAAAATACCAAAGATAACAGTTGCATAAATTCAGAGCGCAGTTTTTTTCTCCCTGGGTTTGATACAACTACAATTTCTCCACTAGTGTTCTTCTTTGGCTCACCTGCACAATGGTGTCCAGGTTCTGGCGAGACGTGGAGGCTGTGTTGATGACAGAGGCCGGGCCCATGGTTACCACGGTGACGTGATGGGGAGGCGGGGCTGGTGCGGGGGCTGGGACGATGACCGTGGGGTGGTGGGTGGGGGCGGGGGACGACCTGGGGGCCAGCACCTGGAGGGACGGGAGGATGAAGAGGTCACACAGATATACATTGTGCATGTTAGAAATTGACTACAGTAGAGTCAGACTACAGAATTACAAATCACCTTGCATCCCAAATAACTACAGTGTATTCAGAGCCCTTGACTTTTTCCACATTTCTGTTATGTTAAAGCCGTGTTCTAAAATTGATTACATTGTTCGCCCCCCCCTCACCAATCTACACATAATACCCCACAATGACAAAGAAAAAACACAGAGTAAAGGGTCTGAATAGTTATGTAAATATAATATTTCAGTTGTTTATTTTGAATACATTTGCTAAAATGTCTAAAAACCTGTTTCGTTATGTCCTTATTGGATATTGTGTGTAGATTGATGAGTAAAATAATACATTTTATCCATTGTAGAATAAGGCTGTAACGTAACAAAATGTGGAAAAGGTCAAGGGGTCTGAATACTTTCTGAATGCACTGTGTTCATGGGATCAAGATGAGTGATTCTGCACCTCTCCTTGCCCAAACCGATCCCCGAAAACACACTGGTTGACACTCGCACTCAGTGAAAGTGAATTTTTAGAAAGAGCAAGACATTTGGTTCAGTCATCCTAAAGCGCCACATGATGACTAACAACAGATTATATCCCAGCTTTATTATTTAATAACATGAAAATACACCAGCAGACTCATCTTCCCAACACCCCTTTCCTAGGGGCTTCTGCTGCCCTCTGGTGAACAACAATACAACTACCATACACCTTACTATGTTACTCTCCAGCCTGAGCCCTAGTGACACTGTCATCATGCTGTTCCCTATTCAACCTGAGATGCCACCGTGAGGGAGGGAGAGACCGTCACCGCAGAGATGGGATTTCTAGAGCCATATAAAATGAACAAAATGCATCAGTGATTCGTATTTTCCTTCCACTTCCTGAAGAGGCAACAGCACAGGAACGCCCGTCTGTGTGCGCATGTTTGTCTACCACTTCGTGTAGCCGCTAGTGGTGATGCTAATGTCATGACAACCATCTTCTGGTAGATAGAAATGGTTCCCAAAAACCTTGGGAACCATAAAAAGTGGCTTGTATCATGATTATTTGCATCAATCGAGGGGACGTCTGTTTTGTAAACTCTGCCATCAAATGAGCGCTACAGAGACATTGCTACCCAAACAACAGTCTCTAGCTGGTGTGCAGCTCAATTAAAGGGTAACTACACCCCAAAATCAACCTTTCTTTTTCCACACCTCAAAAGTTGTCTCCTGGTGTGGTCTAAGTATTATTGTGGACTTACAACATCCAGTTGTGTAGTTTTTCTTTTAAAAAATGTGTGATTTTGAAAGCAAAACAGAATCAGGAAAAAGCAATAACAACAAAAATATGGGACTAGAATGATTCCCGGGCTCTCAAGGATGTGACTGAAACGTAGTGATCTGTGCGCCAGTAATGGAGAGTCGGCTGTTAATGTGTCAGAGCTGTTGACCGCGGTAAACCTTGAGCTCAGCTATATGTTACTCTCAGACGGGTGCTGTGTTGATGCGTTTCCACTGTGGCGATTTAGAGTCTTCCTGACGCCTCTGGAGACAATAATGTATGTCACATCAGTAGTGTGTGTGTGTTGATATGCGAGTGTGATTGTATGTCTCTCAGTCTCTTTCTCTCACCTGTGGGCTGTGGGCTGGGGTGCTGGCTCTCTCCTGCTGCTCGGAGTGAGTTCCTAACACATGTTCAGGCTGAGTACCACCAACCACAACACAGCAGACCTGAGTGGTTAACAGAGGTAGGACTCAGACTGGAGACAATAACACGGCCATTACTGAATATGCACCGTCATATCTATTATCTCTGCGCAACATTGCTAATGAGTATGGTCATTAAAGCCTTGGATTGGTCTTTATATACTGAACATAAATATAAACGCAACATGCAACAATTACAAAGACTTTATTGAGTATAAGGAAATCAGTCAACTGAGATAAATTAATTAGGCCCTAATTTATGGATTTCACATGATTGGGAATACAGATATAAATATGTTGGGGGAAAAAGAAGGGGTGTGGATCAGAAACCCAGTCAGTCTCTGGTGGGACCACCATTTGCCTCATGCAGCGTGACACTTCTTCTTCACATAGAGTTGATCAGGCTGTTGATTGTGGCCTATGGAATGTTGCCCCACTCCTCTACAATGGCTGTGCGAAGTTGCTGGATATTGGCGGGAATTGGAACATGCTGTCGTACACGTCCACCCAGAGCATCCCACACATGCTCAATGGGTGACACATCTGGTGAGTATGCGGTGAGTATGCAGGCCATAGAAGAACTGGCACAGTTTCAGCTTCCAGGAATTGTGTACAGATCCTTGGGACATGAGGCTGTGTACTATCATGCTAAAACATGAGGTGCATTTTATAGGCCTTCCCAATGGTACTATGCATTGGCATTCAAATAGACTGAATTTGACAGCCTACCGGAGAGATGTTGGCGATGCAAGCACACTGATAAAGCCTGTCCGTGTAGGCTACCAGGAGCATGAATCTCACCCTGTCCATGTAGGCTACCAGTAGCATTAATCTCACCCTTCCATTTAGGCCACCAGTAGCATTAATCTCACCCTGTCCATGTAGGCTACCAGGAGCATGAATCTCACCCTGTCCATGTAGGCTACCAGTAGCATTAATCTCACCCTTCCATTTAGGCCACCAGTAGCAATAATCTCACCCTCGCCATGTAGGCTACCAGTAGCATTAATCTCACCCTCGCTATGTAGGCTAACAATAACATTAATCTCACCCTTCCATTTAGGCCACCAGTAGCATTAATCTCACCCTCGCTATCTAGGCTACCAGTAGCATTAATCTCACCCTCGCCATTTTGGACACCGATTATGGCCGATTACATTGCACTCAACGAGGAGACTGCGTGGCAGGCTGACTACCTGTTACGTGACTGCAGCAAGAAGCCAAGGTAAGTTGCTCGCTAGCATTAAACGTATCTTATAAAATACAATCAATATTAACATAGTCACTAGCTAACTACACATGGTTGATGATATTACTAGTTTATCTAGCTTGTCCTGCATCTAATCTAATTGCATCTAATCGATGCGGTGCCTGTTAATTTATCATCGAATCACAGCCTACTTCACCAAATGGGTGATGATTTAACAAGCGCATTCGCGAAAAAAGCACTGTCGTTGCCCCAATGTGTACCTAACCATAAATATCAATGCCTTCCTTAAAATCAATACACAAGTATATATTTTTAAACCTGCATATTTAGTTAATATTGCCTGCTAACATGAATTTCATTTTAACTAGGGAAATTGTGTCACTTCTCTTGCGTTCCGTGCAAGCAGAGTCCGGGTTTATGCAGCAGTTTGGGCCGCCTGGCTCGTTGAGAACTGTGTGAAGTCCATTTATTCCTAGCAAAGACCATAATTAACTTGCCAGAATTGTAAATACTTATGACATAACATTGAAGATTGTACAATGTAACAGCAATATTTAGACTTAGGGATGCCAAATTAACATGAATTTCATTTTAACTAGGGAGATTGTGTCACTTCTCTTGTGAAGTCCATTTATTCCTAACAAAGACCATAATTAACTTGCCAGAATTGTAACAGCAATATTTAGACTTAGGGATGCCAGAGAACACCAAGATTGGCAAATTCGCCACTGGCGCCCTGTGCTCTTCACAGATGAAAGCAGGTTCACACTGAGCACATGTGACAGACGTGACAGTCTGGAGACGCCGTGGAGAACGTTCTGCTGCCTGCAACATCCTCCAGCATGACCGGTTTGGTCAGTCATGGTGTGGGGTGGCATTTCTTTGTGCTCCATGTGCTCGCCAGAGGTAGCCTGACTGCCATTAGCTACCGTATGCTGGTGCGGTTGGCCCTGGGTTCCTCCTAATGCAAGACAATGCTAGACCTCATGTGGCTGGAGTGTGTCAGCAGTTCCTGCAAGAGGAAGGCATTGGTGCTATGGACTGGCCCGCCCGTTCCCCAGACCTGAATCCAATTGAGCACATCTGGGACATCATGTCTCGCTCCATCCACCAATGCCACGTTGCACAACAGACTGTCCAGGAGTTGGCGGATGCTTTAGTCCAGGTCTGGGAGGAGATCCCTCAGGAGACCATCCGCTACCTCATCAGGAGCAAGCCCAGGCGTTGTAGGGAGGTCATACAGGCACGTGGAGGCCACACACACTACTGAGCCTCATTTTGACTTGTTTTAAGGACATTACATCAACGTTGGATCAGCCTGTAGTGTGGTTTTCCACTTTAATTTTGAGTGTGACTCCAAATCCAGACCTCCATGGGTTGATAAATTTGATATCCATTGATAATTTTTGTGTGATTTTGTTGTCAGCACATTCAACTATGTAAAGAAAAAAAGTATTTAATAAGAATATTTCATTTCATTCAGATCTAGGATGTGTTATTTTAGTGTTCCCTTTATTTTTTTGAGCAGTGTATATATACAAATCGGCTGATTAATCAGTATCGGCTTTTTTGGTCTTCCAATATCGGTATCGGTGTTGAAAAATCATAGTCGGTCGACCTCTAGTTTTGTGTCATGTTTTTCAAACGAGAAAGCAACAACAAAAAACTGTTTCCTTTGTCATGGAACACCAAGTTGAAGTCAATATGCTGTTGACCTCAACAAACTGGCCCAACACCCGTCAATTGAAACGCTGGGAAACTCTCACAGAAACGGATCAGAAATAAAAATCATTGGATAATTATATTGGAGCAGGAGAGTTTATAAATAGCCTATTTTCAGGGACTTTTTAATGACCAAATTGAGGAAATGACTGATTTTCAACTCAAGGTTTTCCAGTACTTGATTTTCTGAGCTCCAAATTCAAGTACTTCAATCACTTCAAACAAGCACGCTGTGCAAACCCTGAATACGGAGGTTCCTGGTGTGTCTCTGTTCCTACCTCCTCCTGTCTCAAATGCTCCTCCAGCATCATGCGGACAGAGCGCTCCTTGTCCAGCTGCTGTCTCAGCTCCACCATCTCCCTCCGCAGGTCATCCGTCTTCTCCTCCTCCAAAATGTCTGGGGAACCGATCCCTTCATCCTTCTCCTCCGCCCCGCGCCTCCTCTTTGGGGAGGAGCCGCTGAACTCCTGTTGGAGCAAGAGAGGGAGCGGAGGGAGGGAGGGAGAGTAAGTCATGGAGGACTAAGATAGGGTTGATTTGGACTACGACGGGTGAGTCCTTCCATTGTGTTTGATGAACAGTCTATGAACTAAGGAATGGACACAGGAAAGTAAACTGAATTTTAAGAGCTGAGAATAGTAGAACATTTCATCTACTGAGGCCAGATTACTATTGTTAAAAAACAAAGTAATGATTCTGAGCACAGTAGTGTGTCTAGAGAGCCACATGCTGGAAGGAACAACTGCGTATCTAAACTTAATGGGGGGGGGTTGTAGTAGTGACACCAAATGATGACGGTGTCTCACCTGAATGAAGCGTTTGAGCTGGCTGTTCTGTTGCAGTAGCCGTGTCTTCTCCTGCTCCAAAGCGAAGATGTACTCTGCTGTCTGCTGCAAGATGGCCGCCTGTAGAGGAGTGAACACTGTTATAACTACGACAAAATGCTACATAGCAGTAACAAGAGCCTCTTGACTGGTGCTGTAGCAGCAACTAGAGCCTCTTGACTGGTGCTGTAGCAGCAACTAGAGCCTCTTGACTGGTGCTGTAGCAGCAAATAGAACCTCTTGACTGGTGCTGTAGCAGCAACAAGAACCTATTGACTGGTGTTGTAACAGCAACAAGAGCCTCTTTACTGGTGCTGTAGCAGCAACAAGAACCTATTGACTGGTGTTGTAACAGCAACAAGAGCCTCTTTACTGGTGCTGTAGCAGCAACAAGAGCCTCTTTACTGGTGCTGTAGCAGCAACAAGAGCCTATTTACTGGTGCTGTAGCAGCAACAAGAGCCTCTTTACTGGTGCTGTAGCAGCAACAAGAACCTATTGACTGGTGCTGTAGCAGCAACAAGAACCTATTGACTGGTGTTGTAACAGCAACAAGAGCCTCTTTACTGGTGCTGTAGCAGCAACAAGAGCCTCTTTACTGGTGCTGTAGCAGCAACAAGAGCCTCTTTACTGGTGCTGTAGCAGCAACAAGAGCCTCTTTACTGGTGCTGTAGCAGCAACAAGAACCTATTGACTGGTGTTGTAACAGCAACAAGAGCCTCTTTACTGGTGCTGTAGCAGCAACAAGAGCCTCTTTACTGGTGCTGTAGCAGCAACAAGAACCTATTGACTGGTGTTGTAACAGCAACAAGAGCCTCTTTACTGGTGCTGTAGCAGCAACAAGAGCCTCTTTACTGGTGCTGTAGCAGCAACAAGAGCCTCTTTACTGGTGCTGTAGCAGCAACAAGAGCCTATTTACTGGTGCTGTAGCAGCAACAAGAGCCTCTTTACTGGTGCTGTAGCAGCAACAAGAGCCTCTTTACTGGTGCTGTAGCAGCAACAAGAGCCTCTTTACTGGTGCTGTAGCAGCAACAAGAGCCTCTTTACTGGTGCTGTAGCAGCAACAAGAACCTATTGACTGGTGTTGTAACAGCAACAAGAGCCTCTTTACTGGTGCTGTAGCAGCAACAAGAACCTATTGACTGGTGTTGTAACAGCAACAAGAGCCTCTTTACTGGTGCTGTAGCAGCAACAAGAGCCTCTTTACTGGTGCTGTAGCAGCAACAAGAGCCTCTTTACTGGTGCTGTAGCAGCAACAAGAGCCTCTTTACTGGTGCTGTAGCAGCAACAAGAGCCTATTTACTGGTGCTGTAGCAGCAACAAGAGCCTCTTTACTGGTGCTGTAGCAGCAACAAGAGCCTCTTTACTGGTGCTGTAGCAGCAACAAGAGCCTCTTTACTGGTGCTGTAGCAGCAACAAGAGCCTCTTTACTGGTGCTGTAGCAGCAACAAGAGCCTGTACAACTTCAAAGGGAAGACTTGTCTATCAACTCATCAGTAGGTGTTACAGGTCTGCTTTAAAGTTAGTGAGCCCCTTGTTCTATTACAGATGTGTTTAGTTTTTACCATCAAATCTTCATTTAATCAGAACCAGTCTTTTTGATCTGACATAACAGGTTTATATTTACCAATACCATATGTTGGTGTAGAGGAAATTATTCTTGTAGTAGAAAAACAGAATTAAAAAGGAATTAGTGCAGGTGCAAAAATAAGAGAACCACAAGTTGCATTGGTTAAATCAAGTAGGTATGTAGAATCAGGTGGGTAAAATAAGAGAACCACAAGTTGCATTGGTTAAATAAAGTAGGTATGTAGAATCAGGTGGGTAAAATAATTTGGTACCAAATGACCCAATCAAAGGAGAGATCGTTAGGAAAGAGTTTGGGCGGGACTCTGACAAATAGAGATAAGAAACCTGGTCAGTTTGGTGTTACCCAACCAGGTGAAGGCAAAGCACGCCATGCTGCGAGGAAAGGAGATCTCAGAGGACATCAGGACGTGGGTATTGAGAGGACATCAGTCGGGGGAAGGTTATAAAATCATCTCAAAAAGATGTGAGCTCCATCAGTCCACTGTTTACAAATGGAGAGCATTTAACATCACAGCAACTCGGCCTTGAAGTGGACATCCTTCCAAAATATCCCCAAGAGCCACAAGAACAATAATAAATCTGGTAAAAACCAACCCAAATATAACATCTAGAGATTTTCAGACCTCCCTTGCTGCATCTCAGGTAAATGTGCCTGCTTCAACAATAAGAAGAACACTGAATCCAAATGCCATTCGTGGGAGGGTTGCTAGGAAGAAGCCTCTGCTGTCAAAAAAGAACCAAACTGCCTGTCTTAACTTTGCCAGAGACCACCTGGAGAAACCTGAAGGTTTCTGGATGTCTATTCTCTGGACCGATGAGTCCAAAACTGAAAACGAAAACACAACACGGTCTACCCCCAAAATAACCTTATCCCAAAGTCAAGCATGGTAATGGAAATGTCAAGATCTGGGGCTGCTTTTACTTCTCTGAACTGGGACGACTCCACATCACTAAGGGAACCATGAATTCTTGAACAGACAAGGGGATTCTTGAACAGAACGTCATGCCATCAGTCAAGGAGCTAAAGCTGGGCCGAAAGTGGGTCTTCCAACAAGACAAAGACTTAAAGCAAATCTACCAAATAATAGCTCAGGAGAAAGAAGATTTGTGTTTTGGATTGGTCAATCCTGACCTAAATCCAATCGAGATGCTGTGGCAGGACCTGAAGCGGGCAGGTCATGCCAGACACCCCTCAAACCTCACTCAATTGGCTGAGTTCTGTAAGAAGGAGTGGGCAAAAATCCCTCAAAAACAGACATCAGAGACTGATCACTGGCTATAGGAGACAGTTACTCCAAGTTATCGCTGCTAATAACTATTGACTGAAGGGGTTCACATATTTGAGCACACATCAAATCTGAGTTTCTGTTAAATAAACCACTTTTGTTAGATGAACAATGAAAATATATATATTTTTTGTTTCTGTCATTTACCTGGAATGTCTGTATTACGAAATGGGGTTAATATGTTTATTTTAATATTTTATAGCACAATAAATGACCAGCCTGTAGGGTTCACATTATTTCAAGCAGCACTGTACATATCTAGAATCATATGTACTGGGAGTTGAACAGACATGGCAATATCCCCGTCTGTCTGACTGATCTCTATAGACTTTAACCTACTGTCTCACTATCCCTGTCTGATCTCTCTAGACGAACCTACTAACCCCGTCTGTCTGACTGATCTCTATAGACTTTAACCTACTGTCCCACTATCCCTGTCTGATCTCTCTAGACGAACCTACTAACCCCGTCTGTCTGGCTGATCTCTATAGACCTTAACCTACTGTCCCACTATCCCTGTCTGATCTCTCTAGACGAACCTACTAACCCAATCTCCCTGTCTGTCTGATCTCTATAACTTGAACCTACTGTCCCAGTATCCCTGTCTGATCTCTCTAGACAAACATACTGTCCCACTATCCCTGTCTGTCTGGCTGATCTCTATAACTTGAACCTACTGTCCCACTATCCCTGTCTGATCTCTCTAGACAAACATACTGTCCCACTATCCCTGTCTGTCTGGCTGATCTCTATAACTTGAACCTACTGTCCCACTATCCCCGTCTGATCTCTCTAGACAAACATACTGTCCCACTAGCCATGTCTGATCTCTCTGGACGACCCGACTAACCCAATCTCCCTGTCTGTGTGACTAATCTTTCGACTTGAACCTACTATCCCACTATACCGGTCTGACCGATCTCTCTAGACCAGGTATTCCCAAACTGGGGTACGCCCAATAAAAATGTGATTCACATGTATAAAAAAAAAATCTTCACATTTTCAAACAGCCCATTTTCCACCGGGCTATACATTTAGCTGAGTTTTTTCTCTCTCGCCTGAGTAGCCTCGCTTCACTGCCAAAAATAAAATTAAGCCATCAGTGAAATAACAACACAATGTCAAATACAGGTAGCCTAGTCAAATAATTAACATCCTAGCACATTAACCGTTACTCCCTCACGGGAATTAAACTAACGGTACGTATGTAGCCAAAAGTAGCTGCTGCTCATTAGGTTTGCTCCAAAATGGATAAATGGTTTAAAAAAAGTAAGGCCTGCGTCCATAGAGACACATACCAGCTCTACTGGTAGTACTGCTACTACCAGCAGTACTATACCTGCACCTGTCGGCGACAAGTTGTTCTGCTTCCACGAGCACATCCAATGCTTAGCATCAGTCATTCTACATTTGTTGTAGCCCAGCTAGCATGGACACTGACAGTTGTGAATCTGATGCAGACGAAAAGCTACTGACTCCTTACCCGGGAAAGCACAGAACAACAGACAGGGACATTGGACCATCGAACTACATTGATTTGGGGTTCACTTAAATTGGGAGTAGTGCCTTTCCTCAGCCACAGTGTTGTTATATGTGATAAAGTATCTCACAACTCGATGAAACCCTCAATCTATTTAGAAACAAAACATGTCAATTTGAAAAATAAGCCACAGGAGTTTTTTGAGCTAGAATAGACAACTTTTGAGTAGTAAGATGTGTATAAAAGCAACTGATACCATTAATTAGAAGGGGCTAGAAGCGTCTTATATGGTGAGCTGAGAGTGGCGGGCCTCCCAGGTGGTGCAGTGGTTAAGGGCGCTGTACTGCAGCGCCAGCTGTGCCATCAGAGTCCCTGGGTTCGCGCCCAGGCTCTGTTGTAACCGGCCACGACCGGGAGGTCTGTGGGGCGACGCACAATTGGCCTAGCGTCGTCCGGGTTAGGGATGTCCTTGTCTCATCGCGCACCAGCGACTCCCGTGGTGGGCCGGGCGCAGTGCGTGCTAGCCAAGGTTGCCAGACTTTCAACCTTCGTCTCTCCCGAGCCCGTACGGGAGTTGTAGCGATGAGACAAGATAGTAGCTACTACAACAATTGGATACCACGAAATTGGGGTAAAAATTTAACAACAAAAAAAGAGAGTGAGAGTCGCTAGGACAGGCAAGCCCCAGACTATTGTAGATGACTTCATTCTTCCTGCTGCCGCGGATATGGCTGGGACAATGCTGGGGGAAAAGGCCAAAAAAAAACAGACTTCTTCATCAAACAACACTGTTTCACGAAGCAGATGTTTTGAAACAATCACTGCTTCGCATACAAGCCAGTGAATTCTATGCGTTACAGCTGGATGAGTCAACAGATGTGGCGGGCCTGGCACAGCTCCTGGTCTGTTACATTTATGGGGAGTCAATTAAGGAAGACATCCTCTTCTGGAAACCAGGAAAACAGGAGGAGATGTGTTTAAAGTACTGGACAGCTTTGTGACATCTAATGGACTTTGGTGGTTAAGATGTGTTGGTATCTGTACTGATGGAGCAAAAGCCATGACAGGGAGACACAGTGGAGTGGTAATGCATGTGCAAGCAGTTGCTCCCGACTTCACTTGGGTACATTGCAGCATCCACCGAGAGGCTCTTGCTGCCAAGGGAATGCCTGACAGCTTGAAAGACGTTTTGGACACTACAGTGAAAATGGTTAACTTCGTTAAAGCAAGACCCCCGAACTCTCGTGTATTTTCTGCATTATGCAATGATATGGGCAGCGACCACGTAACACTTTTACAACATACAGAAGTGCGCTGGTTATCAAGAGAGAGACGAGCTTAAAGTTTTCTTTACTGACCATAATTTTCACTTGTCTGACTGCTTGCATGATGACGAGTTTCTCACACGACTGGCCTATCTGGGTGATGTCTTTTCTCACCTGAATGATCTGAATCTAGGATTACAGGGACTCTCCGCAACTATCAATGTGCGGGAGAAAAATGACGCTATGATTAAGAAGTTGGAGCTCTTCTCTGTCTGCATTAACAAGGACAACACACAGGTCTTTCCATCATTGTATGATTTTTTGTTTGCAAATGAACTCAAGCTTTCTGGATCAGGCTGCGCTCAGAGTTTTACCAAGCCAGGAGTCGCTCTGTTAAAACACTGATGTCCTTTGCAACCACATACCTATGTGAGAGTGGATTCTTGGCCCCCACTAGCATGAAAACTAAATACAGGCACAGACTGTGTGTGGAAAATGATTTAAGGCTGACTCTCTCTAATTACAACCCAACGTTGCAGAGTTATGTGCATCCTTCAAGCACGCCCTTCTCATTAACCTGTGGTGAGTTATTCACAATTTCCGACGAACAAAAAATATTTTATATGTAAGATGGCTAAATAAAGAGCAAAATGATTGATTATTATTATTTGTTCTCTGGTCCTATAAGAGTTATTTGCCACTTCCCACATTCTTATGTTTAATAAACGCATTGTATAGTGTGTGTGTGTGGCAGGCTTATTACAATGATGGAGAGAAAAAACATTTGAGAGTGTGCTGACCCTGGTGCTAAACAGCTGGAGGTTGACTGTTTGAAGGGGTATGGGACTATAAAAAGTTTGGGAACCACTGTTCTAGACTTTAACCTACTAACCCAATATCCCCGTCTGTCTGATCTCTCTAGACTAACCTACTAACCCAATCTCCATGTCTGTATGATCTCGCTCTCCAACTCCCTCCTATCTGACCTTGCTAAATGTTCCCCCTCCATTTCCTTGACCACAATGTGTGGTGGACCTTTCTGCCTTTATTGTGTCCTCTTATAATTTCATTAATGCATGTTGTAGTTTGCTACACGGTTTTAATTTGTTATTGTCTAATAAACAAGTCAAAGTCTGACCTACCTTGCTGAGTTTCTCTCCCTTCCTTTCCTCCCTCGGACCCACCTTGCTGAGTTTCTCTCCGTCGCTGTGGGGGATGAGCGTCTTGAGCGATTGGAAGCCGGAGTTGATGCTCTGCATGCGCCGCCGCTCGTTGCTGTTGGCGATCTCCCGGCGGATCCGCCGCTCCTGGTCGCGCGCCGTCTCGGGGGTCAGAGGAATGTTCGCCAGGCTGGGGGGGAGGAAGAGAAGAGGTCGTAAGGTTACACAATAGGGGTCAAAGGTCCACAGAGTAGATATCAAGCGAGATCTTCAAGTTGACCTCTATTGGTCAGTTTTGAATGGAGTATAAATTCAAAACATGAATGAACCTACTGTGAGCAACAGTGCAGCTATGTATGAACTATCAAAACAAGCCAGAAAACAAAACTTTGTTGAGCTTTCAAAACAGAACCATTGTGATGGTCAATTTCGATGCTAAAAATACAGTAACAACCATGTCATGTGCCATGCTTCCTACTACCATGTTGACTGTGCCTCGAGAAAACAGCATGAAAGTGCAGAACAGGCTTTGATGTTGTTTTCTTAGAACACCCTAGCAGACGCTTCACGTGGCCCACTGCACAACACAATGCTGACGTTCCTGCTAGAACCCCTGGCCAAACCCCATTGTTTCAGACCTCTGAACCCACGGAACACAGCATGTGAGAATTCCAACCATAAAAGCGTTTGTCATCCTGATTTGTTCAGCATGGCTCCCACACAGATTCCATTTGGGATGGGAAATGTCTAATTGAACTTCCACATCCTCTGTATCTAATGGGAGTATCACTGGGAAGCTTTCTAGTAGCAAGGCTCTTATCAGTACTGACTCAGCTGCCTCAGTGCAAACACAGGGAACAATTGTGCAGACACAGATGGGGAGAGAGACCGTGTCTGCTGTTTCCTTACAACCCAGAAACCAGCCAGCAAACACAGCCTCTGCCAAATCACGACTGGGTGGTAGCGAATAGCGAACCCAGTCACAAATACAACCACCATAGCTTGACAGACTAGGAACAGTATATTAGATGAGTTGCTTTAAACAGGGTCCCCAAATTATAGCAACATTAACATAATAAACAGTCAAGTATTATCATAATAAATACACATTTGTAAGTGAGAAATAATATTTGACAATGTATTATGGCCAAATGTGCACATCAAAGACTATAATTGAGTGTTGCTTGGACAATTTTATGCAAAATTACACAATTCGAAAATAGAACTACATGTCCCAGACCACGTGCGCAGACCACACTTTATCCTTCATCTCCGCCTCCCTGTCTACTAAAGGTTGCAAATGCATCGACTGGCCTTCCACTATACACACCCCCTAATTAAAAAGACCACTACTAATTTCTCAATCGGTTGCGGAATGCCTCGCGGCGACACAATCAATGTCATACGGTCCAATCTGTTTTAGAATGCATCGCGCCGCCACACTGCTGCGTTCAAAACCACTCATCGAGTCCTCCGCCATTACAACAATGCGACTGCTTCCTCTACATGCGGCGGCATTGCTGAGCTGCGGGAGAAAAGACGCAGTGCATACGGTACTAGAGTGCACCAAAATGTGGCCAAGAATACCAGCGAAACTATGATTTCGTTGCACAAATGCGATTACTTAAACTTTCACCGTGAATTTTACATAAATTATCCGGAAATGTGAAGTTACTGGAGGGAAGACTACGACAGATCCCTCACCACTTTAGCACAAGCATGGCCGCACTGCCCACAATAACTTCAGCGCGCTCCCCAACGAACTGAGCAAACAGTACTCCCTAGGACGTGAACGAAACATTCATAACAAAGGTGCGACACCTTTGTTATACATGTACTACCTCTCTTGCTCATATGTAAATTAGTATACTTATCCAAAACATAACGTAACCGTTGGGAAAATATCAAAATAGCCAGGGATCTCTCGGAACAGAGCAGCAGCGTGGTGTGCATGTAACCACGTGGGGTATGTTTGTTAGCTACTAAATGTCTAGATTTAGCTAAAGTAACGGTAAAATTAAGTTACATATGAATGTACTGAATCGTCTTCTACCTAATATGAGTACTTAATCGATATTCAATAAAGGTAATTGTCTCGCTCTTTGACAGTGGGTCGTGTACAGTACACAATAACATACAGATCAAATCAAGCATGTTGCCACGCCACAGTCTCTAAATGCGCACCACCAGCAGAGATAAACAAATTGTTATCGTATACAATAAGGCGAAATAGTAAAAATGCACACACACCTACAAAGACCCCCAATCACTTCCTTCTCCGTTTTCCTAAAATGTTGCAAGGAGGGCACCTTCTGTGCTGGTACCATGAAATACTCCATGCTTTCCTCTCCAGTTGTGTGTCCCCCGGTTCAAATGAATTAACGCACAAAATATGTCCCAGTTTCAGGTGCAAATTCCCTTGCTCATAAATCTAGAATAATTTCATAATTCGGAAAATTCCTTATGTAGTAGCAGAGCAGTCGGAGTTCTAAACGTTACTCTACTTCCAGCTGATAGGGTTCCCTCGTTGTGTGGCGCTCTCAATCTCTCTCTCTTTCCTTCTGCATGTACGTGTATGTGTGTAGTTGCAGCTGATCGGATGTCTTTCAAGGCGGGAAACAGCTGGTAGGAATCACACAGCACTACCAAAAGCCTCCTTCCGCGGACAGAGGGACTGCATCATGTAAACAAAGGATTATTTAAATCTACACTGGAGGGGGCGAGGCACGAGTCTGGTTGATTAAATGATAGCCACAAATGTAGAATTGTTTCCATTGAGTGATACCGATCACTGATGCTATATCTCGAATCCTAGTAGCCTAATCTACAGTTATTATGACATTATCTATTTTGTGAGGATTTTCCACGTAAATTAGGAAAAACATTATTTTTTTTGCATGCGTCACTTAATTATTTTAAATCTACGATGTTTTTCGAAATGTTAGCGATAGAGCGGAGGAAACCAGTCTGTTGTAGGGGCACTGGTCTCCTCTCACTATGAAGCGAACAAGCGGGATCAGCTGACGAGTTGGCAGGGCTCACAAAAACAGCAACAAACTGTGGGGGGCTCGAGTGGGGAGAGGAGCGAAGGGAAACAGCGCCGAGAGAAAGAAGCTGACATTGAACAGCTGAATGTGTTCACCATTTTGGGTGTAGGAGAGGAGAGTTACCTAATCGCCACTCCTGCCTTGTTGGTGCGTGCTGTGCGAGCAGAACAGAACTCGAGCCACAAAATGGGAGCAGTACCCTTGCACCCGGAAATGTGTGTAGGATAAGCGTGTGTAGCAATGTTACAATGTTGGTCAATTTCACGGCTGATCAGTCGCTGCTGCAACAATTGTTACACTTGCTGCTGTTGCTGTGTACAATGTTGCATGCCAGGCTATTACGGCGTTATAGTATAGCGCCATCTTTCTCCCAAAACTGCAGGCAATCCGCAAGTTTAGCACAGGATCATTTAGCTACTTATTGACACGCCCCAGCTATTGCTTTTCCTATGCTATTAGCGATTAATAGTTTTTATATGACATCATAGATAGGCTGGACCTAGATTCATTGACAAAAAAAATGAAAGCCTGCAGTCAGCTGGTTTTGCTTCTAGGCTAAAGGAGCTCACTGGGTGGTCAGGTTAGGTCCTGCCATGGAAAAGGAAGACCTGGTGCATGTCCTGCAGCGTGATGCACCATGCAACATACACAGTATTGCAGATGACATTGACAATACACAACTATTTTCAGCTACTGAAGAGACATCATCTAGGGAGGCTATTCCACATTCCTATGTAACTTTAATATTGTGCCCATGTGATCTGAATGGTCTGAATAACATACCTGTAATAAATGGAGGGCAGGAAAGATTAGAGCATTTTGCATTATGTCAGAGAACATTGTTAGTTGCATAGCCTATACACATAATTATAAGCAAAGTAGCCTATTACATCACTAATATGGGTAACCATTAAGAGCCTAAACTCATGCCTCCAGTCTCATTTCTGATTCTGCCCTTCACACCTGAATCTGAGCATTCCCAACAGTGTTTATTCAGTAGTCTACCTAGTCATAAAACAAATGAACAACTGGATTCGTTTTACAGGAAGAAAAAAAAACTCTGCAACAAATCTAACATACTGTACATCGGTAAAGGTGGCAATGAATCTGTTATTACATATATTTGCACCAGTCATCATTGCTCATAGGGCTACACTTCTCCTCCAGTACACACATACACACACACACACACACACACACACACACACACACACACACACACACACAGGCCCCGGAGGACAGCCAGGGACACTGGCATAATACCACAAAAGGACGAAGGCAACACAGTTGAACAGGAATATAATGAATTAGTTAAGTGTCATGTTCATACCCTTCAGTCTAACATGAACATAATATGTGCGTGAACATGTTGCTTGGGGGCTATTGTTATATGTTATAATGTAATCTGTTACAAGTATTTTGCATATATCTACTTTAAAGTTTCTAATATAACAGGTTCACGCAAGCTGATTTATGCACATAGGCCTACACTTAAAGGCTATACAGTCAAGTAATGTTGTCGACCTGCCATTATGTTTAGAGTTATGTGATAACTGTCTGTCTGGTGGCTGTGGTGCTACACATGACTTACCCTTCACCTTAAATAACCTGTTTGCATGGCTGTTTTCATCAATAATAATTATTTACACATTAATATAGGCTATGTTTATTTGTGTACTTTAGTGTGAGTGTATTTGCCTATGAATGTAACATTTTTGGATGTACCACTAGGTAGGTACCAGCCACTATAGGTCCAAAGAGTTCTGTACACAACACAGGTGTTGCATAACTTCCTCGTTACTTACCGTATGCCCCAGACATATTAACCCATATGTTCTCAGAGACAGACGTATTCACCCAATATCATGCACAAGTTATGTTGGACTTGATCATTAGTCCTAGTCTTGGGAGAGCTAGACATATGTGCAACCCATCACTAAAACACCAGACACAACTGGGCGGCAGGTAGCCTAGCGGTTAGAGTGTTGGGTGAGTAACCGAAAGATCGCTGGTTCGAATACCCACGCCGACAAGGTGAAAAATCAGAAATCTGTCAATGTGCTCTTGAGCAAGGCAGTTAAATCTAATTTGCTCCATGGGCGCTGTGCCACTATGTATGACCCTGTAAAACAACCAATTTCACTGCATATGACAATTAAACATGTATTATTATTAACTACTCGTCAAGATAATATGGCGTATTAATGATGGGCTGGAACAAAAGCCTGCTCACTTTGTAGCTCATGACCAGATTGGAGAGTCAAAATTCACAATTTACTGTTACTGACACGACCTCTGGTGGTTGGATGAGGTAAAACAATGTTACTGGTTCAGCACTTACCTGAAACACCATAATTGCTCTGGGGTTTTTGGTACTCCGAGGCAGTGTATCGGAGTTCTCCCTAAGCAACACAAGTGGGCTATACCTAATGGTGCACTGCAATAATTATTAGGGCTATGGGCCTAGGTATGTGCCACCTATTGCATCAGGAATTCATTGACTTGGTAGGTAGCCTAAGTACATTGATTGGTCCCTGTCATTTCCTAAATTAATTTAGTAATTGAATAACAATAGACAAAAAGATAGACATTTATATAGGTATATTTACAATAGTACTATTTTCTCCCATCATCTCTAATAAACTGAACGCGAATGAATAGAAAATAAGCAGATGTCACTTATAAGACACCAAAACAACTAGAAACACGTTTGTTGAATATAAAGAAGTTAACGGGTTAAATATGAACACCAAATATGTGGCAAGGAGTTTTTTTTAAAGAAGCTCAGCAATTTCCTGTTTAAACTTGGGAAAACAGAGACGTGTCCAGTAACACAGATGCGTTAAAACATGCAAACCAATTGTCTCCTAACACATACATATCCCTTATGATTTTCTGTATGGTTCATTGTAAGAGTTAAAGCGGGTTAAAGAAAACGGTATGTTCCGCGGGGAAGGAAAGAGACTTATTTTGAGAGGAGCTGAGGACTGACTGCCCATGGTGGATGGGCGGAGCAGCAAGCATGCGCTGAGCTGGCAGAGCCGGGGCTAGTCTGCTGCGCGCGAGGAGAGGGAGATCACGGGCTGGCTCGGGTCCTCTCAGACGGACGCGGGGAGACCACCTTACCAAACACGTCTCCTTGAGGACTAAATAGGCGAGAACAGAAAAGAGCAAGAGGGAGAGTGAGAGACAGGGAGAAATAGAAGAATAGAAAGCTATAAGGACAACACCTCCGTTTGTAACCACAGGGAGTCGGCATCTGGAAACATAACGAGCGAAGAAGACCCCCCCCCCCCCTCGCGACATCTCTCGGCTCTGTATCTCCCAGCGCACCCCTCCTATAGCCTACTCCCTGGAGAACGACCACCCATTGAACACCCTAATTGACCAGCGTTGCCATTAAGCGATGCACTTTGAATCCAAGACGAAACCGAACGCGTAATTTTTATGCACATTTTACAACCAGTGATCTTAATTTTCCAAAACGGAACAGTTTAGACTATGGATACAGTTTAGGGTGTTTAGCCTAAAATGAACGGGTTTCTGGCGACGAGAAATGATCTCATCCCCGGTAACTGACATCAACACTATACTATTATCTCGTATTGCTTGTGAAAGAATCTTATCGTCTTCGTTTTATTCCATTTTCTTTTTCAAACCAATGGTCTGGGAACGGACCGCCTCACTCGACACATACTATTGTATTTAGACGTGTCAGCTTCCTTTAGTGCTTTGAACGAGGACAACATTACAGAATTGCAAGGAGAAATTGCCATCGAGAGGCTTTTGCACAAACATACGGAGTGGAAAGTTTGTTGCCGGAGAGGGAATACATCGGAGACATCTCGGCCATATCCACGGGATTTTTCCCTAAGGTAAGCCCGTTGCCTTCAGCCTACAACTCCCCTATATCCTTCCCTCTATCCTTCTCTGTGTGTCGGGTTATTGTTACACTGGATGACATATAGGCGTTACATAATTTGCACGGGCAGTTTGTTCCCGTATGGTATATTTGATGTTTGTAAATGTGGTCTTGTGTGTCCGAGATAGTCGGTGAAATGTGAAATGGGCAGAGTTCAAGGAGGACAGGGCGGACTGACCTAATTTCTGAGTCCACAGTGGTGCGCCAGCCCTGCTCCGTTGTCCAGAGCCGCCGCCGCTCTCCCTGGACTGCCTGTCATATCTTTCTTTATACACTGGCCATGGCGTAGGCCTACGTGCACCGCCAGCGTCTGTGATTTACAAAGACACCGTGTCACTCCTCATATTCATAGGGACACGACATGTCTGCTTGACAGTCACACCCAACAAAAAGTAGAATTCCCCCAGAAACACATTTTCAGAGCGCGCATGACAAGAGAGGCCTTACTCTCCTTGTGGGGTTGCATCGGCTCAAATAGTGAAGCCATATGCGCGGGGCATGTCAAGGATTTCAGTTCTGCGCGATGATGGAATGGAGTCAGATTCAGAACCAGAAGCAGAACACTATCGGTATTATTTCTACCATTACATCAGTTTACTGTGATACATTATCAATATTCAAAGCCTTAAACAAAAATATGCTATTGCAAACCCTAAAGACTCAATGTTCTCTCATAACAGCAGGTGAACAAACAACACTGGGATCCAATAACGGCACTGTCATGAAATATCACCATTGTTATGTTGCCAGTTCCCAATTTAACAAAACATAACTCAGAGTTGCTCTCAAGGGCCAAGCACCCAAACCAATAGCAGACCAGGACAGCTACACTGTACTGGGCAATGGGGCAGCAGATGATCTGTGTGGGCAGAAGCCTGGATAAAGAGGCTATTTTCCTCCAATTAAGCAATTGCTCTGTCCCTGCGCCTAATGGTGTGCACATTTGGAGCTCGGGGAGCAGGTTTGGGACAGAGCCTCTCCCGATTGGCTGCCTCCCATTGTCCCAGATGAGGCCAGGGGAAAAGGGCGAAGGCCTGCCAAGGCAGAATACAGTTAACCAACCCATGAGGAGGCCTGATCATTATAAAACATTACATTATGAACCCAGGCACACTCTTACTTTCTGAGGGGGGTTGGATTGGAGGGGGTTGGTTGGGGGCTGGATGAAAGTTTGAATGTTTTCAAGGGGTTGGTGTTTTTGAATATGTTTCTTAAGTGTGTGTGTGTAGCCTACTGTGTGTGTGTGTGTATATATATATATATATATATATATATATATATATATATATATATATATATATATGAGACTCACTGGAGGAGGTCTGGCTGGGGGCCCACTGGAGGTTTTGGGGAAGAAGAACAGGAAGAGAAGGGGATATTGAATCTCCTAGAGAGCTGCCTCCCATCCAAGCCCCCTGTCCACTATTTCATCCATAATACTGCTGTGAACTATGAGACTATGTGTGAGGGCCGTATTCCAGGTGCTCTTCACATCTACATAGACACAGGCACGTGCATGTGTTCACACACATGAAGACACAGAAAAACACACATACGCATGAACGCATGCACATCCAAACAGGAACACACAAACGCACACACACACACACACACACACACACACACACTAGATTTTTCAACGCCGATACCAATTATTGGAGGACCCAAAAAAAAAGCCGATACCGATTAATCGGCCGATTTTAAACTTTTATTTGTAATAATGACAATTACAACAAAACTGAATGAACACTTATTTGAACTTAATATAATACATCAATAAAATTAATTTAGCCTCAAATAAATAATGAAACATGCTTTAAATAATGCAAAAACAAAGTGTTGGAGAAGAAAGTAAAAGTGCAATATGTGCCATGTAAGAAAGCTAACGTTTCAGTTCCTTGCTCAGAACATGAGAACATATGAAAGCTGGTGGTTCCTTTTAACATGAGTCTTCAATATTCCCAGGTAAGACGTTTTAGGTTGTAGTTATTATAGGAATTATAGGACTATTTCTCTCTATACCATTTGTATTTCATATACCTTTGACTATTGGATGTTCTTATAGGCCCTTTAGTATTGCCAGTGTAACAGTATAGCTTCCGTCCCTCTCCTCGCCGCTGCCTGGGCTCAAACCAGGAACACATCGACAACAGCCACCCTCGATGCATCGTTACCCATTGCGCCACGGTTCTTGAAACCCCGAGCTGACAAGGTACAAATCTGTCATTCTGCAGTTAACCCACCGTTCCTAGGCCGCCATTGAAAAAAATAATGTGTTCTTAACTGACTTATCGGTGTCCAAAAATACCGATTTCTGATTGTTATGAAAACTTGAAATCGGCCCTAATTAATCTGCCATTCCGATTAATCGGTCGACCTCTAACACATACACACACACACACACACACACACACACACACACACACACACACACACACACACACACACACACACACACACACACACACACACACACACACACACACACACACACACACACAACTCTGTGTAACCAATCAGCTGATGAGCGACAGACTGAGAGATGACTGAGATCAGTTCTCCTGAGGGTTAGCGGTTTTCATCAGACAGCAGCATGGTTAGCCAGCATGGTAATGATTTTCCCACTCACTACAGTATTCATTGCTGCTCTCTGTGAGGCAGTCAGTTAGTCGGTCAGTCTGGCCACAGGCCAGATAACCACTGATGTCCAGCTGTGTATCTCTGTGGTGGTGATCCTATTCCAAGGTCTCACACCTCAATAGTGTGTGTGTGTGTGTGTGTGTGTGTGCATGCTCTTGTTAGTGTCTGTGTGTGCACACATTTGTCTGTGTGTGTGCTTTTGTAGTTGTGAGTGTGTGTATACACAGAGCATTCTGCCTAGCGCTGTGCATAGTTTTGTCCTGCCTGCATGCTTGGCCAGATGTGGATAGCTTGGACAGCTGTGTGAGGCAACAGTTGGTGCTGTACAGCTCTTCCTGGTTTGGAACCACAGGTTTGACACGGGTACTTTAATGGTCGAGCCCATCACTGAGCTGCAGTCTTTCTCTGGTCCAGTCACACAATAAGGCTCAGTCCCAATGTCCACCCAAAAAGTCCGCATACATTTCAAGTCGGAAGTTTACATACACCTTAACCAAATATATTTAAACTCAGTTTTTCACAATTGCTGACATTTAATCATAGTAAAAATTCCCTGTCTTAGGTTAGTTAGGATCACTACTTTATTTTAAGAATGTGAAATGTCAGAATTATAGTAGAGAGAATTATTTATTTAAGCTTTTATTTCTTTCATCACATTCCCAGTGGGTCAGAAGTTTACATACACTGAATTTGTATTTGGTAGCATTGCCTTTAAATTGTTTAATTTGGGTCAAAGTTTTGGGTAGCCTTCCACAGGCTTCCCACAATAATTTGGGTGATTTTTGGCCCATTCTTCCTGACTGAGCTGGTGTAACAGAGTCAGGTTTGTAGGCCTCCTTGCTCGCACACACTTTTTCAGTTCTTCCCACAAATTGTCTATAGGGTTGATGTCAGGGCTTTGTGATGGCCACTCCAATACCTTGACTTTGTTGTCCTGAAACCATTTTGCCACAACTTTGGAAGTATGCTTGGGGTCATTGTCCATTTGGAAGACCCATTTGCGACCAAGCTTTAACTGATGTCTTGAGATGTTGCTTCAATATATCCACATAATTTTCCTGCCTAATGATGCCATCTATTTTTGTGAAGTGCACCAGTCCCTCCTGCAGCAAAGCACCCCCACAACATGATGCTGCCACCCCCGTGCTTCACGGTTGGGATGGTGTTCTTCGGCTTGCAAGCCTCTCCCTTTTTCATCCAAACATAACGATGGTCATTATGGGCAAACAGTTCCATTTTTGTTTCATCAGACCAGAGGACATTTCTTCAAAAAGTACGATATGCAGTTGCCAACCGTAGTCTGGCTTTTTTTATGGCGGTTTTGGAGCAGTGGCTTCTTCCTTGCTGAGCGGCCTTTCAGGTTATGTCGATATAGGACTCGTTTTACTGTGGATATAGATACTTTTGTACCTGTTTCCTCCAGCATCTTCACAAGGTCCTTTGCTGTTGTTCTGGGATTGATTTGCACTTTTCACACCAAAGTACGTTCATCTTTAGGAGACAGAATGCATCTCCTTCCTGAGCGGTATGACGGCTGCGTGGTCCCATGGTGTTTATACTTGCGTGCTATTGTTTGTACAGATGAACGTGGTACCTTCAGGCGTTTGGAAATTGCTCCCAAGGATGAACCAGACTTGTGGAGGTCTACAATTTTTTTTCTGAGGTCTTGGATGATTTCTTTTGAGTTTCCCATGATGTCAAGCAAAGAGGCATTGAGTTTGATAGTAGGCCTTGAAATACATCCACAGGCACACCTCCAATTGACTCAAATTATGTCAATTAGCCTATCAGAAGCTTCTAAAGCCAATTTTCTGGAATTTTCCAAGCTATTTAAAGGCACAGTCAACTTAGTGTATGTTAACTTCTGACCCACTGGCATTGTGATACAGTGAATTATAAGTGAAATAATCTGTCTGGTAACAATTGTTGGATGAATTATTTGTGTCATGCACAAAGTAGATGTCCTAACCGACTTGCCAAAACTGTATTTTGTTAACAAGACATTTGTGGAGTGATTGAAAAACAAGTTTTAATGACTCCAACCTAAGTGTATGTAAACATCCAACTTCAACTGTAGAGGAGTCTATTGGGAACTTTAGTAGTTTGCTTTGCTAGTACAGCGTGCTAGTTGGAACATAGCCTTTAGGAAGCTTGCCTTAGACAGTCAACTAAGAGTGTCAATGAAGGTTTAGTCTGCAAGCATACATTATGTACTGTAGATGTACTCAGTTTATTAGGTACACCAATCTAGTACTGGGTCAGACCCCCCTTTGCCTCCAGAACAGCCTGAATTCTTCAGGGCATGGAAATGTTGCTCAATTGGTATCAAGGGACCTAACATGTGCCAGGAAAACATTCCCCACACCATTACACCACCGCCACCAGCCTGTACCGTTGACACCAGGCAGGATGGGGCCATGGACTCACGCTGCTTACGCAAAATCCTGACTCTGCTGTCAGCATGACGCAACAGTAACTGGGATTCGGCGGATCAGGCAATGTTTTTCCACTCCTCAATTATCCAGTGTTGGTGGCCCGCTTCTTGTTTTTAGCTGGTAGGAGTGGAACCCGGTGTGGTTGTCTGCTGTAATAGCCCATCCGTGACGAGGACTGACGAGTTGTGCGTTCTGAGATGCCGTTCTGCACACCACTGTTGTACTGCGCCATTATTTGTCTGTTTGTGGCCCGCCTGTTAGCTTGCGCGATTCTTGCTGTTCTCCTTCGACCTCTCATCAACGAGCTGTTTTCGCCCACAGGACTGCCGATGACTACATTTTTTTGTTTGTCTCACCATTCTCAGTAAACCCTCGACTGTCATGCTTGAAAAGCCCAGGAGGCCAGTGAGTGAGTACTCCTGTAGTGAGTACTCCATCTGGGCATGGTGTTGTGCAGTATGTGGTACCCCTCCACATCCAGAGTTTCATGCCATATGAACCCACCCTGCACCACCCCCGCAGCTCTGAAGTCATGCCCTTAGGGCGCCTTTCACCCTCTGAGGGCAGACAGCTGCACTGTGGGAAAATAAGGCGTGTCCTGATGGATGGATCATCATGCCCCTGGCCTGTATCATAGACAGCCAACCAAGAGACATGTTGTTGGGTATAACCACATAGACAGCCAACCAAGAGACATGTTGTTGGGTATAACCACATAGAACTATAAGGCTTTCTTTTTTGGGACAAGCTAAGAAATGCACACTAAAAATGAATGTCAGAGATTTATTTCCCCCAGATTATGTATGTTGGTAGGATGTAAATCATATAGCAGTCCTGACTTCTTTTGGCCAGAATATAAATTCCTACTAAACTGAATGGAAGAGCCATGGTTCCCCAAGATGACAGGCAAGAGGTAAAGAATATCAGGCTCATCATTCAACAATAGCCTACACACAGCGAAATATCAAAATCAATAGAAACCACATTCCTGTTATTGAAAGTACCAACAGATGCTAGAACCTTGAGAATGGTTTACCAAGAAAAAACGTCCAAACAGACTCAGTCAAGTTAAAAAAGAGTAGAACGTCCAAACAGACTCATTCAAGTTAAAAAAGGAGTAGAACGTCCAAACAGACTCATTCAAGTTAAAAAAGGAGTAGAAAATCCAAACAGACTCATTCAAGTTAAAAAGGAGTAGAACGTCCAAACAGACTCATTCAAGTTAAAAAAGGAGTAGAAAATCCAAACAGACTCATTCAAGTTAATAAGGAGTAGAACGTCCAAACAGACTCATTCAAGTTAAAAAAGGAGTAGAAAATCCAAACAGACTCATTCAAGTTAAAAAGGAGTAGAACGTCCAAACAGACTCATTCAAGTTAATAAGGAGTAGAACGTCCAAACAGACTCATTCAAGTTAAAAAAGGAGTTGTTGCACTCATCAAAAAAGGCAGAGATGGATTTCTTATTGCTCACTGTAATCCACTAGAACCTGCACCACTGAAATTAACCCAGGTAAGACAACCAAAGAGAACTGTTAGCCGAGCGCTTTTAAGGCTCTCACACATCTCACCAAATGTGGATCCACCGTTTATCTTCAGATCGTTCAGGCCCGCTGTGTTTTAGGGACCACCTGCTGTAGACGTCAGACTGACGTCATTTTTCACGCGATTCTACAAGTTAAATCGGTGCCCACTCGTTTCGCAAATTACATTCAGAGGTGCTAAGTACTCTGAGCCAGCAGATGCTATTGGTGTGTCTGAGCATTTACTCTGTGGCTTGTTTAAACTTTCAGTGTCACAGCCACTGCTTGGAGAATGGAGAGCCCAGTTAGACACTCTGGGACTGCGTGTGTCTGATTTAATATCTCAGTGGGATGCCAATAGCAGCCAGTGGATTACGGTCGGGCTGAAAGGCAACGCAGCAGCAGGGGTCCTGGATTAGAGCGGCCAGTGAATGTCGAGGCATGCAGTGGAGACAAGTGGGGACAAGCCGAGACAACTCCCTCACACTCACACACTTATCAGCACCGCGAGGGACTCCAGGAGAAGCCTACCCCCACCCACCCACTTGTCTGGAGCTATGGCTCCTCGTGGCGGGAGTGTCACCCGCTCAATCACAGGGTTCAGTCAAGAGGCTGGTTTTCCAAAAGCATTCCACGCTGAGGTAGTAGTTTAGTCCTCTTGAATAGCTAAGGCCGGGATTGAAACAAACCGCAATCCGTAGACATCGTACTGCACTTGACATTTAAATACCATTTCCCTGTAGTTGTCCCGTGTTTCTCCTCACTGACACGAGCGCTGAACACACCGTTTCTTGGTTTAAAACTGGTATTCAAACTTCTTCGACGGGAACCCCATTTTTTTCACCAGAATTTCTGACAACCCCAAATCTAATGACACAACCTTAAAATCTGCAAATTCTCATTTTCACATAAAACATAACCTTCACTCCTTTAAAGGTTTATCTCAAAATGAAGAGAATCAATAAAAACATTTACTCCCCAACAAAATATTTCCCCCCACTGAATAGCACTGTTTGAAAAGAACTCCATGTGATAGAATGACTGACATTATCACGTGACAACTATACTGTTCCTGAACCTTTTTCTGGGATATTAAGTATGTTGCTATCTATGTCTATCTACACTGAGTGTAAACTATCAAAATAAAGGAAGTCGCACATATAAACTCCCAGCAATTGAATGGGTATTTACCAATGTTTGGGCATCACTGTGCCTTCCTCAGGGTCAGTGATGCCGAAACGCTGGTAAAACCCCATTCAGTTGCTGGGAGTTTATACATGGAGTGTGCTACTTTCTTTATTTTGATAGTTTATAGTTTATTCGCCGTTAGTCAGCACCTCCACACACACTATTTTGTCTGGGTGTGTGCCAGCTTATGTTTTTTAATCTACACTGAGTGTACACAACATCATGGACAAAACATTGAGACAGTTGAGACATGGATTGTGTGTTATTCAGAGGGGGAATGGGCAAGACTAAATATTTAAGTGCCTTTGAACGGGGTATGGTAGTAGGTGCCAGACACACCGCTTTTAAAAAATCTAGAACTGCAACGCTGCTGGGTTTTTTATGCTCAACAGTTTCCTGTGTGTATCAAAAATGGTCCACCACCCAAAGGCCATTCAGCCAACTTGATACAACTGTGGGAAGCATTGGAGTCAACATGGGCCAGTATCCCTGTGGAACGCTTTTGACACCTTGTAGAGTCCATGTCCTGATGAATTGAGGCTGTTCTGAGGGCACAAGGGGGAGGGGTGTCCTTAATGTATTGTACACTCAGTGTGTACACTGTACACTCAGTGTGTACAAAAATCGAACAATTTTTTCAGAATGGCACAAATTCCCCGATATCAGGGTACTCATGTCAACATGTTTGCTTTACGTCTATCTATCTATACTTGTCAGAAAGGCAAAGTGACTGGTGCTGCTGTGACGTCTCTGATGGTGAGCTGCAGGGATTGTCCCCTCCATGGAGTAGGGAAATGGGATTGAGGGTATAAAATGATGTGTCCCTGATGGGATTTTCAGGCTTCAAGTAAATCCTGTTAAATTGCAGTTTATTTGTGTACGTGTCTGTTTGTTTGTGTGTCAGAGAGAGAGAGAGAGAGAGAGAAAGAGAGATGAGAGAGAGAGAGAGAGAGAGAGAGAGAGAGAGAGATGAGAGAGAGATGAGAGAGAGATGAGAGAGAGAGAGAGAGAGAGAGAGAGAGATGAGAGAGAGAGAGAGAGATGAGAGAGAGAGAGAGAGAGAGAGAGAGAGAGATGAGAGAGAGATGAGAGAGAGAGAGAGAGATGAGAGAGAGATGAGATAGAGAGAGAGATGAGAGAGAGAGAGATGAGAGAGAGAGAGATGAGAGAGAGAGAGATGAGAGAGAGAGAGATGAGATAGAGAGAGAGAGAGAGAGAGAGAGAGAGAGAGAGAGAGAGAGAGAGAGAGAGAGAGAGAGAGAGAGAGAGAGATGAGAGAGAGATGAGATAGAGAGCCTACTGAACTCTCAGTCAACTATGCCCTTTATGCTTGTTGGGACAACTCGGCTGCCACCTGTTTTGGAGGGAAACAGAATCACAATATCAGAGATGAGCAGCTTAATAAAACACAGCCGTTTGTACCAACTGCTGTGAGGAGTTGGAATGGAATGTTACTGCGGCAAACTGATCACAGCCATGGAGGTAGAATTCTTACTAACTTTGGAATCATCTACAGGTGGAAATGATTATGTGTTTCTGTCACAGTCACAATGGTAACCATACGCACACACACACACACACACACACACACACACACACACACACACACACACACACACACACACACACACACACACACACACACACACACACACACATACACGCACACGCACACACACAGTATGGTGGCTGGTCTCACTGTCTCCAGCCCAGCCACAGACTCATGGGGCAGATTGAGACTCCCTATAGGGAGATGCAAACAGTTCACATGCATCTGAAGGAAGGGGAAATCATACATGAAGAGGGAGTGCAACCCACATTACCACACCTCATAGACAGAAGTCAGGATATAGTAAAGATGATTAAGTGGGCTACATACAGATTCCTTAGTTGTATCACTAACAGTGATGACAATATGGGAGGGCCTATAAACCTAGCTGTATATTCATAGGGTTGGTTTCCCAGACACAGATTAGGACTAGTCCTGGACTAAAAAGCATTCTCAATGCTTAAATTTGCTTCTTTGTCCAGGCATAGGCTTAATCTATGTCTGGGAAACTGGCCCATACTATCTGCTGCTATGAGACTGGGAGTAGGTGACACACACATATTCTGGATAGTTTCAACATGAGGTGTCTGTGTGGGGTGGTGATGGCCAGCCAGACTCCTGGACCTACACAGAGAGTAGAGACAGAACTGCCATAAAGACCGTAGCCAAACCTGACACACTCGAGCTGAGAGGCGAGGGCTCCTATTCACAAATTGTCTCAGAGAATAGGGGCTCTATTTTGGGCTGGCGGTAAGGAGGCGCAAGTGTCAAACGCACGTTAGTTTGCAATTTCGTCTTGTAAAAACTGCCGCATTGGCATTTTCCAGCCCTAACGCCAGGTTCGGCAATTTAACTGTCTAACATCGATTGCTTGCGCTGAGGTGGGAGGGGTGGAAATATTTGAGGCGTGTCCTTAAAAACACGTGCCAATATGGCAATTTCAGTGAGCCTACCTGGGGATATTTAAGAGCGACTTAAAGCTGATCATAGCGGTATTTTGTCAGTGGAGGCGCACACAGTAACCTAATATACATCACCAATGTTTATTAAAAAATCACAAGCAGCAAAACAGTCATTTCTCTTTTTATATTGGACATTATTTTCGTCCAGCTTCTGGGAAACGTTTGTACTCATTATGTGGGATTCCCATTGCATGAAAGGTGTCAGTAACTGTCGGAAGCCTGTTTAGGAACATCAAGTTATTAAAAAAAATGCGTCTTCCCCTTTTCTCTGTTGGACCTAACTGTCAAATCGTGGGAATTCCGATCGATGTCTGTGGTGCTGAATCTGCTTGTAGGCTATATTTACCTGTTTGTTTGTTTGTTTACTTGTCACGTGGTAAAGTCACTACTTTCTTTTCACTCGTGTGAAAAGTTTGGATGTGCGTAAAACCCTCCGAAGTCTATGTTGTTTTAGGCCTAATATTACAAGCCCACGGGGAGCCATTTTTTAAAACAAGTTATGTAGTTTTATTCGATTTTGATTGGAATTATTCGCTGTGTTTTTAGATGTTACCACTAGTGAAATAATCTGGTTTATTGACAACGCTAGACACGTCCATGGCTCAGACATAATGCATTTTACAGTAGGCTTATATCACTGGGAATGCTATGTTAACAGTATATTTCCATATTGAAGCCATGCAATTACTGTTCAAAAACATATTCAACATATTTAGCAAATATGGGATAGGCCGAAATGTTGTTATTTTGTTTGTGTAGACTATTTAACAAAATAGGCTACAACGGACTAACATTCGATTCGGAGTGGATGACAACACAATACATACAAGACTGTAAAAACACAAGTTCAAGAAGACACATATTTAGCCATGGAGCACATTCTGATTGGCCAGTGAGGGGTCAAGCCTGGACACACATTGTTTATTCATGAAAATCCAGCTCTTTCACCTCTCCGCCCTGTACTGTGTCCTTAATTCTGGTTATGAAAATATAATAAATACTTCTGACACCCCGAACCTATAGCTACCGCCAGTGCTTAGATTTTCCATTGCATTAGGTTTGTTAAAATAGAGCCATATGAGTGCTGATCTAGGACCAGTTTAATCTTTTAGATCAAATTGAATAAGATTACATGGACGGGGGAACTGATCCTAGACCAACCCTCCTACGCTTTATAAATATGGCCCATTCGCCCCTGGGCTCGTCTTCAGACTATAGCAGTGCTGATCTAGGACAAGTTTTGCCATTAGATTATAATGAATATTATTACTTGGGGGGGGGGGGGGGGGGGATCTGATCCCAGATCAGCACTTCTACTCTGAGGTATGAATTTGGGTCCAGGCCAGTAAAACCACTCCTATCTGGCTGGGCCTCGGCCCCGACCCTCCCAGCCCACAGACCATGCATACCTCTCCAGTTAAACTGTAACCACTAATCACAACAAGGCCTCACCGTTTCCTCCTTGGAGCAGATCATTCATGTACTCTGGGGGTTGTTTCATTAACCTGTATTTACTGTAGTCCCCCCAGTCCTGATCACCTGAATGGGATGGGACATCCCAGAAGAGAACAGTTGAAGTCAGGAACTAAGGTAGGATATGTCATGGTGAACTTGAAGGCTCCCCTGCGCTATGGGTTCAGTTCCCTTGCTGTTTGTCTGCAGGGCTGCATTTCCAAAATAAACACTGACAATTCTGTGCCTCACCCCCAGGCGCCACCCGCCTTACAGTACCCCTCCCTCCCTCCCTCCCTCCCTCCCTCCCTCCAGCTGCCCTGTGTTTCTGGAGTGAGAGAACTTCAGCTCTGAGACATCTTAAAAACAATAGACAGACCAGACAACTTGATGGGGGAAAGTCTGAGTGTTAACACAGAAGACAGGAGGAAAGCCAAAGTTATAACAAAAACAGAAATTAACAAAACAATGGAGAGGAGTTCATTTGATGAAGTTTTCTATAGTTTGTTGGTTGACAATAACAGTAATAACAGACAATGACAGCAATGACTAGGTAATATAGGTCATACTGAACATTAAGCTCCCAAATGAGCGCTCTGCATCTAGAGCTCACAAAAGCTCTAAAACGGTATGAGAGCTCTACTATATGAGCTCTGAGCATTAGACAAAGTTAGTTGCATTCAATCCTTTCTAGGTTATAATCCCTAGGTCATACTTAACATTTAGCACCCAAATGAGAGATCTGCATCTAGAGTTTGCAGGAGCTAAAACTGCCTAAGAGCTCTACTATATAAGCCTCCATGAGCTCTGATGAGTAACTGTTTTTTTTTTTTACAAAACTATACAATGCATACTCTACTGTAGCGCTTGCAAATACTCTAAAGCTGACTTAGAGCTCTAATATATGATCTCTAGCAGTAACATTAACATTTAGTTACCAAATGAGAGCTCTACATTTAGAGCATGCAGGAGCTTTAAAGATGTCTAAGAGCTCTACTATATGAGCTCTGGACAGTAACATTAATTACCAAATGAGAGCTCTACTATATGAGCTCTGGTCAGTAACATTAGTTACCAAATGAGAGCTCTACTATTTGAGCTCTGGTCAGTAACATTAGTTACCAAATGAGAGCTCTACTATATGAGCTCTGTTCAGTAACATTAGTTACCAAATGAGAGCTCTACAATTTGAGCTCTGGTCAGTAACGTTAATTACCAAATGAGACTACGTAGAGCTTGCAGAAGCTCTAACGCTGTCAGAAAGCTCTGCGGTAGGGTACCGTCATATGCTAGCCTGACAGCAGCAGTTTAACTGGGACCACAGCTGGTTTGTATTATTATTTACTTACGTGGCCAACACCCTCCCTGGATTCTCTGGTATACAGACCCACAATATTATAGAACTATTATAACGCTGCAGCAATGCAATATGTAAATATAAGGAAGGCACGTGAATATGTACAGGTGTAGGATCTTAATTTGATCACCCTGTTGTTGAAGGAAATGCAAACTTGTAATGTATTCAAGGCTAAAAAGGCTTTTAAAGTTTGTAATTTCCACTCTAAAATGTCAGACTTGATTTGCTCAAACTAAAAATGTATCAACCCCTACACAAAGTCCATGAATTACAATCCACACAATAATTCAAATTTCCTGTTGCTGCTTGATTATTTTTCTGCAGTGAGAATCTGGTCGAATTAAGATTCTACATATGTAAATGTGTGTTTGTTCTAGGGGAGAGAGAGAGAGTGGAGTGAGAGGAGAGAGTGTGGAGAGAGACAATGATATTCAATAAGTGGATGAGGAGAAATAGATTGAAAGAGGGAGTGATTCTGTAAGGGGGATGAGAAAGGACGGCGGGAGGGAGGAAGAAAGAAAAAAAAGTGTATGAGGCATTTGTGAGAGAGAAACAAGGCCCTCTCAAGTCTGGGCCTGGGCCTGGGCTTGGCTCTGTGTCTGCCTGTGCCTGGGCAAATCCCATTCCTGTCAGCAGAGAGCTCCCTCTGAGGCTCTGCCCTTGCCCTGCCTCTTCACTCCTCCTCCACCCACCTCCCACACCTGACTCCCTGTGACTCCTTCTGTCTCTTTTTTTAACTCCCTCCTTCCTCTCCTCCCCTGCTCCCCTACACCCACCCTCTGACTTCAGCTCCCCCCTCTCTCCCTCCTTCCTCTCCTCCCCTGCTCCCCTACACCCACCCTCTGACTTCAGCTCCCCCCTCTCTCCCTCCGTCCTCTTTCATTCCCTCTGTTTCTACCTCCTTTTCTTTCTGTCTCCCCCACTTTCACAGCTCTATAACTATATAACTCCTGAATACATAAGACATTATTCATCTTACTGTATGCAGAGAGGAAAATACAGTTTTGTCTGTAACTATTTACCCTCAGTATGGGGATGTTGCCAGCACAAATTTGATTCATATGCGCCCCGTAGCTGTTTTCTGCCAATGTGGGAACTTATATAAGTTTGGAAAGTCTATGCAGATGTCATGTAAAAAATCAGCCATTCAGCCTCTCTTGGACGACAATAGAAGTTGAATAAACAAATAAACAAAATCGACATATGTTTATTTCTGAAAAATAGCATTCATCAGAATATGCGGTGCAGATGTTGCCATAGAAATAGTATGACTAGAAAGGACAGTCCCTTTCACGTCAGCGTTCGGTGATGGGTGGACACCTACTCAGCCTACTAACCAGCTGATGCTGAGCTAGTGAGGACACTAGATACCGGAAGTGACTGTTCACTTCCGTCCTCCTCCCACTCTTCAACACTGTCAGCTGACTCACACTCTCATAACGTTGGAGATCCAAAGCTCTGTCCAGCACCCGGCTGCAATCCAGTAGAAAACACTGCTCTTTTTTAAAACACATAAATATGTCAGAGCCTGCATCGTTCTCTCTAGGGCTCTATACTGTTCCCTATGTCAGAGCCGGCATCGTTCTCTCTAGGGCTCCATACTGTTCCCTATGTCAGAGCCTGCATCGTTCTCTCTAGGGCTCCATACTGTTCCCTATGTCAGAGCCTGCATCGTTCTCTCTAGGGCTCCATACTGTTCCCTATGTCAGAGCCTGCATCGTTCTCTCTAGGGCTCCATACTGTTCCCTATGTCAGAGCCTGCATCGTTCTCTCTAGGGCTCCATACTGTTCCCTATGTCAGAGCCGGCATCGTTCTCTCTAGGGCTCCATACTGTTCCCTATGTCAGAGCCGGCATCGTTCTCTCTAGGGCTCCATACTGTTCCCTATGTCAGAGCCGGCATCGTTCTCTCTAGGGCTCCATACTGTTCCCTATGTCAGAGCCGGCATCGTTCTCTGTAGGGCTCCATACTGTTCCCTATGTCAGAGCCGGCATCGTTCTCTCTAGGGCTCCATACTGTTCCCTATGTCAGAGCCGGCATCATTCTCTCTAGGGCTCCATACTGTTCCCTATGTCAGAGCCGGCATCGTTCTCTCTAGGGCTCCATACTGTTCCCTATGTCAGAGCCGGCATCGTTCTCTCTAGGTCTCTATACTGTTCCCTATGTCAGAGCCGGCATCGTTCTCTCTAGGGCTCCATACTGTTCCCTATGTCAGAGCCGGCATCGTTCTCTCTAGGTCTCTATACTGTTCCCTATGTCAGAGCCGGCATTGTTCTCTCTAGGTCTCCATAATGTTTCCTATGTCAGAGCCTGCATCGTTCTCTCTAGGTCTCTATACTGTTCCCTATGTCAGAGCCGGCATCGTTCTCTCTAGGGCTCCATACTGTTCCCTATGTCAGAGCCGGCATCGTTCTCTCTAGGTCTCTATACTGTTCCCTATGTCAGAGCCGGCATCGTTCTCTCTAGGTCTCCATAATGTTTCCTATGTCAGAGCCTGCATCGTTCTCTCTAGGTCTCTATACTGTTCCCTATGTCAGAGCCGGCATCGTTCTCTCTAGGTCTCTATACTGTTCCCTATGTCAGAGCCGGCATCGTTCTCTCTAGGTCTCCATAATGTTTCCTATGTCAGAGCCGGCATCGTTCTCTCTAGGTCTCCATAATGTTTCCTATGTCAGAGCCGGCATCATTCTCTCTTGGTCTCCATAATGTTCCCTATGTCAGAGCCTGCATCGTTCTCTCTAGGTCTCCATAATGTTTCCTATGTCAGAGCCTGCATCGTTCTCTCTAGGTCTCCATAATGTTTCCTATGTCAGAGCCGGCATCGTTCTCTCTAGGTCTCCATAATGTTTCCTATGTCAGAGCCTGCATCGTTCTCTCTAGGTCTCCATAATGTTTCCTATGTCAGAGCCGGCATCGTTCTCTCTAGGGCTCCATAATGTTTCCTATGTCAGAGCCTGCATCGTTCTCTCTAGGTCTCCATAATGTTTCCTATGTCAGAGCCGGCATCGTTCTCTCTAGGTCTCCATAATGTTTCCTATGTCAGAGCCTGCATCGTTCTCTCTAGGTCTCCATAATGTTTCCTATGTCAGAGCCTGCATCGTTCTCTCTAGGTCTCCATAATGTTTCCTATGTCAGAGCCGGCATCGTTCTCTCTAGGTCTCCATAATGTTTCCTATGTCAGAGCCTGCATCGTTCTCTCTAGGTCTCCATAATGTTTCCTATGTCAGAGCCGGCATCGTTCTCTCTAGGTCTCCATAATGTTTCCTATGTCAGAGCCTGCATCGTTCTCTCTAGGTCTCCATAATGTTTCCTATGTCAGAGCCTGCATCGTTCTCTCTAGGTCTCCATAATGTTTCCTATGTCAGAGCCGGCATCGTTCTCTCTAGGTCTCCATAATGTTTCCTATGTCAGAGCCGGCATCGTTCTCTCTAGGTCTCCATAATGTTTCCTATGTCAGAGCCGGCATCGTTCTCTCTAGGGCTCTATACTGTTCCCTATGTCAGAGCCGGCATCGTTCTCTCTAGGTCTCCATAATGTTTCCTATGTCAGAGCCGGCATCGTTCTCTCTAGGGCTCCATACTGTTCCCTATGTCAGAGCCGGCATCGTTCTCTCTAGGGCTCCATACTGTTCCCTATGTCAGAGCCGGCATCGTTCTCTCTAGGGCTCCATACTGTTCCCTATGTCAGAGCCGGCATCGTTCTCTCTAGGGCTCCATACTGTTCCCTATGTCAGAGCCGGCATCATTCTCTCTAGGGCTCCATAATGTTTCCTATGTCAGAGCCGGCATCGTTCTCTCTAGGGCTCCAAACTGTTCCCTATGTCAGAGCCGGCATCGTTCTCTCTAGGGCTCCATACTGTTCCCTATGTCAAAGCCGGCATCGTTCTCTCTAGGTCTCTATACTGTTCCCTATGTCAGAGCCGGCATCGTTCTCTCTAGGTTTCCATAATGTTTCCTATGTCAGAGCCGGCATCGTTCTCTCTAGGTTTCTATACTGTTCCCTATGTCAGAGCCGGCATCGTTCTCTCTAGGGCTCCATACTGTTCCCTATGTCAGAGCCGGCATCGTTCTCTCTAGGGCTCCATACTGTTCCCTATGTCAAAGCCGGCATCGTTCTCTCTAGGGCTCCATACTGTTCCCTATGTCAGAGCCGGCATCGTTCTCTCTAGGGCTCCATACTGTTCCCTATGTCAGAGCCGGCATCGTTCTCTCTAGGGCTCCATACTGTTCCCTATGTCAGAGCCGGCATCGTTCTCTCTAGGGCTCCATACTGTTCCCTATGTCAGAGCCGGCATCGTTCTCTCTAGGGCTCCATACTGTTCCCTATGTCAGAGCCGGCATCGTTCTCTCTAGGGCTCCATACTGTTCCCTATGTCAGAGCCGGCATCGTTCTCTCTAGGGCTCCATACTGTTCCCTATGTCAGAGCCGGCATCGTTCTCTCTAGGGCTCCATACTGTTCCCTATGTCAGAGCCGGCATCGTTCTCTCTAGGGCTCCATACTGTTCCCTATGTCAGAGCCGGCATCGTTCTCTCTAGGGCTCCATACTGTTCCCTATGTCAGAGCCGGCATCGTTCTCTCTAGGGCTCCATACTGTTCCCTATGTTAGAGCCGGCATCGTTCTCTCTAGGGCTCCATACTGTTCCACTTTCTTTCTTCCATGTTTCCTTCCCGAAGCAGCACACATGAAGTGTGTTAAGTATTGTGTGTAGTATTGTACATGTAGAGCAGAGTAGAGTATGGGAGTGTTAACTCCTTTTCTGGTGCTGAATATATACAGAGTATGTTTAATGGAACCCAGCGGAACAGAGCAGAGATAGAAAGACAGATTATAGCTTTTTTAATGCCCATGTTTGCAGAGATCTTTCTAGATTATCGCACAAACACACATAAGGATGCACACGCTCATACGTACGTACGCACGCACACACACAACCCTCCACTGCCTGGTTGGCTTTGCAGAGGCAGACCTCCCCTGAAGGCAGCACAGCAGAAATGAGCACAAGGTCAGAGAAGGAATGTAGAGGAATGGCACCTGCCCAACCCATTTAAAACACCAGGACAAACACACAGGCACGCATAAACGCACACGCACGCATGCACGCACGCACGCACACACACACACACACACACACACACACACACGCACACGCACACGCACACGCACACACAAACACGTACGCACACACTCACATACACACTCACATACACACAGGCACGCATAAACGCACGCACACACTCACAGGCATGAACACACACGGATGGACGGACGGACGGACAGACAGACAGAGAGAGAGAGACAGGGTAGTTGCTCTGGACGGACGGACAGACAGACAGACAGACAGACAGACAGAGACAGGGTAGTTGCTCTGGGGTTGCTCTGGGTAGATTCAGGGTTCACAGGTGGTGTTTTAAGGCTTTAGTCACATTGTTGGAGTCAAACAGTCATCACACAGGTGACCCTGGCCGTGACCCCACTCTCCAAGGGTGTCACAGGGGGAGTTGGGATATGTAAAAAACTAGATCTGATTCACACTTGCATATTAATACATATTAATACATATTAATACATACTTGTATTCATGTGTGAAATAGGACAAATATAAGCACCCACCTAATGACTATATTATAAGGTATGGTGTGGGATAGATAGTATTGTGTGGGGTTACCATTCAGGTTGGAGGATCTATTGCTGAACACTAGAGGATATGACCTTCTAGCTAGGCATCTGTAGGCTAAGCTTTGGGTGAATGGTGTTGGATCTATAAGAATCTATGGATTGGGGAGATATAGGAGATGGTTATAGCATGTGAAGGGTATAGGCTTCGGCTGTGCAAACGGCCAACGATTGTGGCTGAACTCTCCATGAGATCTGTTCGTAATGTTCCCTCCCTCCCTCTGTGGTGAAATCCAGAGAGCCAGCCAGCTGTAAGCCACTGGGTAATGTTCCCAAAGTCTGCTCTCTCTCCCACGCAGTTAACAGCCCACTGGCCTGGGGATTAATAGGGCTGACTAGCGTTTGGAAAGAGTGGATATTGTGCATGATAAGGAACGACACCCCCTGCCATATTTCAGCACCAGTTTGGAGGGGGACCAGGGGCGAGGAGGTTGGACCCTCGCAGTGACAGCATGAGGAATGGGGGACTGGTGGGCGGAGACCGACTAGAGCAGCTTTAAGGCGTCCGCATGCTTCCCAGACCAAACAGTTCAGAAGACATATATTAGGACCACTTTTTTCTTCCTTTCTGTTCGTTTCTGGGCTGTTCGTGCACACAACACTTTTTCTCCAGGCGAGCTGAGGTCAACGCCCCTTCGTCTGCGATTGGTCAACTGTAGAGATTCTTCAATAAAGTCTGCTGCAACTTAATAACACAAGGTCCATTCTCCCCTCCCTGGGAAGCTGAGTTCTTCTTCAATAGCCAGGGTAACATGATAGGATCTACAGCTGTATGAAGCAGCTCCCCGGGGGTGTGGCTGTGGTGTCCAGGGCTTTCACTGTGGTCGGACACGTAGATTGTACAAAGAGAGTGTAAAGTTACCCCGTTCAGAATTCCTGGGCCGGCGCGCCCTGTCCCTGGGGGGAACCGGGTGAGGGGGAGACACCTGTGCACCAGCCACGCTACGTTAGTGCCTAGTGTCAGCATGGAGAGGAGAGGGGGGACAGAGCACCAGATGTGCAGCAGGAGGCAGAAGCTCTGGCCAGGATGTGTTTGTGTGTGTGTGGGTGTTTTCAGGCTCCCAAAAGCAAAGCATATTGAGACGAGAAGAAAACAGGAAGAAGGAGAAACACAAAAACAGCAGAGAGTAATTAGCAGACAAACTGACGTGTGTTTTTCTCTATGTATGTGTGTGTGTGTGTTAGAAAGACAGTGAGTGAGGGCTGGGCGGTCAACGTGGATGGGATAGTTTAGCCTCCAATGAGAGAGGGAGAGAACCAGACTGTACTGTGGGATCATTGGAGATACAGTGGGGCAAAAAAGTATTTAGTCAGCCACCAATTGTGTAAGTTCTCCCACTTAAAACGACGAGAGAGGCCTGTAATTTTCATCATAGGTACACTTCAACTATGACGGACAAAATGAGAAAAAAATATTTTGTTATTGACCAAATACTTATTTTCCACCATAATTTGCAAATAAATTCATAAAAAATCCTACAATGTGATTTTCTGGATTTTTTTTCTAATTTTGTCCGTCATAGTTGAAGTGTACCTATGATCAAAATTACAGGCCTCTCATATTTTTAAGTGGGAGAACTTGCACAATTGGCTCCTCACATGGGGTGCCTGTTTTTTCCTCTCTTCTCCTCACACGGGAGCGCCTGTTTTCTCCTCACACGGGGTGCCTGTTTTCTCCTCTCTTCTCCTCTCTTCTCCTCTCTTCTCCTCTCTTCTCCTCACACGGGGTGCCTGTTTTCTCCTCTCTTCTCCTCTCTTCTCCTCACACGGGGTGCCTGTTTTCTCCTCTCTTCTCCTCACACGGGGGTGCCTGTTTTCTCTGAGTGATACCCCCCTCTTTGCCCCCCCCTCTCCCAAAAGCCTGGCAGCCAGACAAGGTCAACATGACAGCTTTTTTCTCTCCCTCTTTATCTGTCTCTGTTTCTGTGTCTTAGTTCAGCTGAGCGACAGGCTCCTCCCTAACACTGAGAGCCTTTCATCTTCTGGAGAGAGAGAGAGGGAGGAGAGAACGAGAGCGAGAGAGACAGTTAGAGGGAACGAAAGAGCGAGTGAGGGAAGCGAGAGAGAGGGGTAGCAAGAGAGAAACAGAGA
The DNA here is from genome assembly GCF_013265735.2 of Oncorhynchus mykiss. NCBI lineage: Eukaryota > Metazoa > Chordata > Actinopteri > Salmoniformes > Salmonidae > Oncorhynchus > Oncorhynchus mykiss. Next base: position 59,568,279 of record NC_048577.1, read on the forward strand.
GAGAGAGGGGGGAGGGAGGAAGTGAAAAAGAGAGAGATAAAAAGGGAGAGAATAGGAACAAGGCCAATAGACAGATGCAGAGGGACAGATGGAGGGAGAAAGAGATGGCAGGAGAGAGATAGAGGGGCATAATGGGAGCACTCAACTCTGATTTAACAAGTAGGCATGAAGCTTTTGTCACAAAGATGCCAAAGTGGGACCTAACTAAAAATCTTCCAGAAATGGGAGTATACTAAAACCTCATATAACCACACCAGAGGGGTTGGGTCAACCTCTCTTTCGTGTCGTCTGAGATCCCCAAAGATTGGAAAGCTGCCGCGGTTATCCCCCTCTTCAAAGTGGGAGACACTCTAGACCCAAACTGCTACAGACCTATATCTATCCTACCCTGCCTTTCTAAGGTCTTCGAACGCCAAGTTAACAAACAGATCAGCAACCATTTTGAATCCCACTGTACCTTCTCCGCTATGCAATCTGGTTTCCGAGTTGGTCATGGGTGCACCTCAGCCACGCTCAAGTTCCTAAACGATATCATAACCGCCATCGATAAGAGACAATACTGTGCAGCTGGTTCACCAACTACTTCTCAGATAGAGTTCAGTGTGTCAAATCGGAGGGCCTGTTGTCCGGGCCTCTGGCAGTCTCTATGGGGGTACCACAGGGTTCAATTCTCGGGCCGACTTTTCTCTGTATACATCAATGATGTCGATCTTGCTGCTGTTGATTCTCTGATCCACCTCTACGCAGACGACATCATTCTGTATACTTCTGGCCCCTCTTTGGACACTGTGTTAACTAACCTCCAGACGAGCTTCAATGCCATACAACTCTCCTTCCGTGGCCTCCAACTGTTCTTAAATGCAAGTAAAACTAAATGTATGCTCTTCAACCGATTGCTGCCCGTATCTGCCCGCCCGTCCATCATCACTACTCTGGACGGTTCTGACTTAGAATACGTGGACAACTAAAAATACCTAGGCGTCTGGTTAGACTGTAAACTCTCCTTCCAGACTCACAATAAGCATCTCCAATCCAAAATGAAATCTAGAATCGGCTTCCTATTTCGCAACAAAGCATCCTTCACTCATGCTGCTCAACATACCCTCTTAAAATGGACTATCCTGCAGATCCTTGACTTCGGCGACGTCATTTACAAAATAGCCTCCAACACTCTACTCAGACTACATCCAGTTTGCTATCACAGTGACATTTTGTCACTGTTTTGTCACCAAAGCCCCATATACTACCCACCACTGCGACCTGTATGCTCTCGTTGGCTGGCCCTCGCTTTATATTCGTCTCCAATCCCACTGGCTCCAGGTCATCTATAGGTCTTTGCTAGGTAAAGCCTTATCTCAGCTCTCTGGTCACCATAGAAACACCCACCCGTAGCACGAGCTCCAGCAGGTATATTTCACAGGTCACCCCCAAAGCCAATTCCTCCTTTGGTCGTCTTTCCTTCCAGTTCTCTGCTGCCAATGACTGGAACAAATTGCAAAAATCACTGAAGCTGGAGACTCATATCTCCCTCACTAACTTTAAGCAGCAGCTGTCAGAGCAGCTCACAGATCACTGCACCTGTACATAGCCCATCTCTAAATATCCCATCAAACTACCTCATCCCCATACTGTTATTTATTTTTGCTCCTTTGCACCCCAGTATCTCTACTTGCACATTCATTATTTGCACATCTATCACTCCAGTGTTTAATTGTAATTATTTTGCCACTATGGCCTATTTATTGCCTTACCTCCCTTATCTTACCTCATTTGCACTCACTGTTTATAGATCCTTTTTTCTGTTGTGTTATTGACTGTACGTTTGTTTATGTGTAACTCTGTGTTGTATGTGTCGAACTGCTTTGCTTTATCTTGGCCAGGTCGCAGTTGTAAATGAGAACTTGTCCTCAACTGGCCTACCTGGTTAAATAAAGGTGAAATAAAATGTAAAAAATGAAAATGCAGAAGACACATTTTGATTAAATGCGTTCAGTTGTGCAACTGACTAGTTATTCCCGAGTGGTGCAGCGGTCTAAGGCACTGCATCTCAGTGCAAGGGGTGTCACTACAGTCCTTGGTTCGAATCCAGGCCATATCACATCCGTGATTGGGAGTCCCATAGGGCAGCGCACAATTGGCCCGGCGTCATCCGGGTTTGGCCGGGGTAGGCCGTCATTGTAAATAAGAATTTGTTTTTAACTGAGTTTCTTTAGTTAAATAAAAAAATGAAATAAATAAAAACATCCCCATTCCCTTTCATTATAAATAGCTAGCTAAATGAATGTGTCATCATAAATAGGAACAGCCATTGACAGCTTTGCAAGGCATGAACCTAGGAAAGGATTTCGCTCCCGTACCTGTAGTGGGGGTCATAGGAATAACCTGTCCAAATCTCCCTTTAGGCGCTCCGAAGTAGAAGTTGACCCTAGCCACAGATCTAGGAACAGTTTCCCCCAACCCCAACAGGAAGATAAAATAATAAAAAATATGACCCTGGACCAGTGTTATCTACCCACTCCTCTTTAGACACTAGGCTGCTCTGGACCAGTGTTATCTACCCACTCCCCTTTAGACACTAGGCTGCTCTGGACCAGTGGTTATCTACCCACTCCTCTTTAGACACTAGGCTGGTCTGGACCAGTGTTATCTACCCACTCCCCTTTAGACACTAGGCTGCTCTGGACCAGTGTTATCTACCCACTCCCCTTTAGACACTAGGCTGCTCTGGACCAGTGTTATCTACCCACTCCCCTTTAGACACTAGGCTGCTCTGGACCAGTGGTTATCTACCCACTCCTCTTTAGACACTAGGCTGGTCTGGACCAGTGTTATCTACCCACTCCCCTTTAGACACTAGGCTGCTCTGGACCAGTGGTTATCTACCCACTCCTCTTTAGACACTAGGCTGCTGTGGACCAGTGGTTATCTACCCACTCCTCTTTAGACACTAGGCTGCTCTGGACCAGTGTTATCTACCCACTCCTCTTTAGACACTAGGCTGCTCTGGACCAGTGGTTATCTACCCACTCCCCTTTAGACACTAGGCTGCTCTGGACCAGTGGTTATCTACCCACTCCTCTTTAGACACTAGTCTGCTCTGGACCAGTGGTTATCCACCCACTCCCCTTTAGACACTAGGCTGCTCTGGACCAGTGTTATCTACCCACTCCTCTTTAGACACTAGGCTGGTCTGGACCAGTGGTTATCTACCCACTCCCCTTTAGACACTAGGCTGCTCTGGACCAGTGTTATCTACCCACTCCTCTTTAGACACTAGGCTGCTCTGGACCAGTGGTTATCCACCCACTCCCCTTTAGACACTAGGCTGCTCTGGACCAGTGTTATCTACCCACTCCTCTTTAGACACTAGGCTGCTATGGACCAGTGTTATCTACCCACTCCTCTTTAGACACTAGGCTGCTCTGGACCAGTGGTTATCTACCCACTCCCCTTTAGACACTAGGCTGCTCTGGACCAGTGGTTATCTACCCACTCCTCTTTAGACACTAGGCTGCTCTGGACCAGTGTTATCTACCCACTCCTCTTTAGACACTAGGCTGCTCTGGACCAGTGTTATCTACCCACTCCTCTTTAGACACTAGGCTGCTCTGGACCAGTGGGTATCCACCCACTCCCCTTTAGACACTAGGCTGCTCTGGACCAGTGTTATCTACCCACTCCTCTTTAGACACTAGGCTGCTCTGGACCAGTGGTTATCCACCCACTCCCCTTTAGACACTAGGCTGCTCTGGACCAGTGTTATCTACCCACTCCTCTTTAGACACTAGGCTGGTCTGGACCAGTGGTTATCTACCCACTCCTCTTTAGACACTAGGCTGCTCTGGACCAGTGTTATCTACCCACTCCCCTTTAGACACTAGGCTGCTCTGGACCAGTGGTTATCTACCCACTCCTCTTTAGACACTAGGCTGCTCTGGACCAGTGTTATCTACCCACTCCCCTTTAGACACTAGGCTGCTCTGGACCAGTGGTTATCTACCCACTCCTCTTTAGACACTAGGCTGCTCTGGACCAGTGGTTATCTACCCACTCCTCTTTAGACACTAGGCTGCTCTGGACCAGTGTTATCTACCCACTCCTCTTTAGACACTAGGCTGCTCTGGACCAGTGGTTATCTACCCACTCCCCTTTAGACACTAGGCTGCTCTGGACCAGTGGTTATCTACCCACTCCTCTTTAGACACTAGGCTGCTCTGGACCAGTGGTTATCTACCCACTCCTCTTTAGACACTAGGCTGCTCTGGACCAGTGGTTATCTACCCACTCCTCTTTAGACACTAGGCTGCTCTGGACCAGTGTTATCTACCCACTCCTCTTTAGACACTAGGCTGCAATGGACCAGTGTTATCTACCCACTCCTCTTTAGACACTAGGCTGCTCTGGACCAGTGGTTATCCACCCACTCCCCTTTAGACACTAGGCTGCTCTGGACCAGTGTTATCCACCCACTCCCCTTTAGACACTAGGCTGCTCTGGACCAGTGGTTATCTACCCACTCCTCTTTAGACACTAGGCTGCTCTGGACCAGTGTTATCTACCCACTCCTCTTTAGACACTAGGCTGCTCTGGACCAGTGTTATCTACCCACTCCTCTTTAGACACTAGGCTGCTCTGGACCAGTGGTTATCCACCCACTCCCCTTTAGACACTAGGCTGCTCTGGACCAGTGTTATCTACTTACTCCCCTTTAGACACTAGGCTGGTCTGGACCAGTGGTTATCTACCCACTCCTCTTTAGACACTAGGCTGCTCTGGACCAGTGTTATCTACCCACTCCTCTTTAGACACTAGGCTGCTCTGGACCAGTGGTTATCTACCCACTCCTCTTTAGACACTAGGCTGCTCTGGACCAGTGGTTATCTACCCACTCCTCTTTAGACACTAGGCTGCTCTGGACCAGTGTTATCTACCCACTCCTCTTTAGACACTAGGCTGCTCTGGACCAGTGTTATCTACCCACTCCTCTTTAGACACTAGGCTGCTCTGGACCAGTGGTTATCCACCCACTCCCCTTTAGACACTAGGCTGCTCTGGACCAGTGTTATCTACCCACTCCTCTTTAGACATTAGGCTGCTCTGGACCAGTGGTTATCCACCCACTCCCCTTTAGACACTAGGCTGCTCTGGACCAGTGTTATCTACCCACTCCTCTTTAGACACTAGGCTGGTCTGGACCAGTGGTTATCTACCCACTCCTCTTTAGACACTAGGCTGCTCTGGACCAGTGGTTATCTACCCACTCCTCTTTAGACACTAGGCTGCTATGGACCAGTGGTTATCTACCCACTCCTCTTTAGACACTAGGCTGCTCTGGACCAGTGTTATCTACCCACTCCTCTTTAGACACTAGGCTGCAATGGACCAGTGTTATCTACCCACTCCTCTTTAGACACTAGGCTGCTCTGGACCAGTGGTTATCCACCCACTCCCCTTTAGACACTAGGCTGCTCTGGACCAGTGTTATCCACCCACTCCCCTTTAGACACTAGGCTGCTCTGGACCAGTGGTTATCCACCCACTCCCCTTTAGACACTAGGCTGCTCTGGACCAGTGTTATCTACCCACTCCTCTTTAGACACTAGGCTGCTCTGGACCAGTGTTATCTACCCACCCCCTTTAGACACTAGGCTGCTCTGGACCAGTGGTTATCTACCCACTCCCCTTTAGACACTAGGCTGCTCTGGACCAGTGTTATCTACTTACTCCCCTTTAGACACTAGGCTGGTCTGGACCAGTGGTTATCTACCCACTCCTCTTTAGACACTAGGCTGCTCTGGACCAGTGTTATCTACCCACTCCTCTTTAGACACTAGGCTGCTCTGGACCAGTGGTTATCTACCCACTCCTCTTTAGACACTAGGCTGCTCTGGACCAGTGTTATCTACCCACTCCCCTTTAGACACTAGGCTGCTCTGGACCAGTGGTTATCTACCCACTCCCCTTTAGACACTAGGCTGGTCTGGACCAGTGGTTATCTACCCACTCCTCTTTAGACACTAGGCTGCTCTGGACCAGTGTTATCTACCCACTCCCCTTTAGACACTAGGCTGCTCACTATCCACCCACTTCCCTTTAGACACTAGGCTGCTCTGGACCAGTGGTTATCCACCCACTCCCCTTTAGACACTAGGCTGCTCTGGGTCAATGCTGACATTCAGAATCAATGACGGAATAGCAGAGGACCAATTGAGTGGCAGGATCATTTACTGAGACCAGTGCAAACAAGCAGCAAGGACGCTTGGGAGTGATCAGGCATGTTGACAGAGAGTGGGAGTGATCAGGCATGTTGACAGAGAGTGGGAGTGATCAGGCATGTTGACAGAGAGTGGGAGTGATCAGGCATGGTGACAGAGAGTGGGAGTGATCAGGCATGGTGACAGAGAGTGGGAGTGATCAGGCACGTTGACAGAGAGTGGGAGTGATCAGGCATGTTGACAGAGAGTGGGAGTGATCAGGCATGTTGACAGAGAGTGGGAGTGATCAGGCATGGTGACAGAGAGTGGGAGGGATCAGGCATGTTGACAAAGAGTCGGAGTGATCAGGCATGGTGACAGAGAGTGGGAGTGATCAGGCATGGTGACAGAGAGTGGGAGTGATCAGCCATGGTGACAGAGAGTGGGGATGATCAGGCATGGTGACAGAGAGTGGGCGTGATCAGGCATGGTGACAGAGAGTGGGAGTGATCGGGCATGGTGACAGAGAGTGGGAGTGATCGGGCATGGTGACAGAGAGTGGGAGTGATCAGGCATGGTGACAGAGAGTGGGAGTGATCAGGCATGGTGACAGAGAGTGGGAGTGATCAGGCATGGTGACAGAGAGTGGGAGTGATCAGGCATGTTGACAGAGAGTGGGAGTGATCAGGCATGGTGACAGAGAGTGGGAGTGATCAGGCATGGTGACAGAGAGTGGGAGTGATCAGGCATGTTGACAGAGAGTGGGAGTGATCAGGCATGTTGACAGAGAGTGGGAGTGATCAGGCATGTTGACAGAGAGTGGGAGTGATCAGGCATGGTGACAGAGAGTGGGGGTGATCAGGCATGGTGACAGAGAGTGGGAGTGATCAGGCATGGTGACAGAGAGTGGGAGTGATCAGGCATGTTGACAGAGAGTGGGAGTGATCAGGCATGTTGACAGAGAGTGGGAGTGATCAGGCATGTTTACAGAGAGTGGGAGTGATCAGGCATGTTGACAGAGAGTGGGAGTGATCAGGCATGTTGACAGAGAGTGGGAGTGATCAGGCATGGTGACAGAGAGTGGGAGTGATCAGGCATGGTGACAGAGAGTGGGGGTGATCAGGCATGGTGACAGAGAGTGGGAGTGATCAGGCATTGTGACAGAGAGTGGGAGTGATCAGGCATGGTGACAGAGAGTGGGAGTGATCAGGCATGGTGACAGAGAGTGGGCGTGATCAGGCATGGTGACAGAGAGTGGGAGTGATCAGGCATGGTGACAGAGAGTGGGCGTGATCAGGCATGATGACAGAGAGTGGGAGTGATCAGGCATGGTGACAGAGAGTGGGAGTGATCAGGCATGGTGACAGAGAGTGGGAGTGATCAGGCATGGTGACAGAGAGTGGGAGTGATCAGGCATGGTGACAGAGAGTGGGAGTCATCAGGCACGATGACAGAGAGTGGGAGTGATCAGGCATGTTGACAGAGAGTGGGAGTGATCAGGCATGTTGACAGAGAGTGGGAGTGATCAGGCATGTTGACAGAGAGTGGGAGTGATCAGGCATGGTGACAGAGAGTGGGAGTGATCAGGCATGGTGACAGAGAGTGGGAGTGATCAGGCATGGTGACAGAGAGTGGGAGTGATCAGGCATGGTGACAGAGAGTGGGAGTGATCAGGCATGTTGACAGAGAGTGGGAGTGATCAGGCATGGTGACAGAGAGTGGGAGTGATCAGGCATGTTGACAGAGAGTGGGAGTGATCAGGCATGGTGACAGAGAGTGGGAGTGATCAGGCATGATGACAGAGAGTGGGAGTGATCAGGCATGGTGACAGAGAGTGGGAGTGATCAGGCATGTTGACAGAGAGTGGGAGTGATCAGGCATGTTGACAGAGAGTGGGAGTGATCAGGCATGGTGACAGAGAGTGGGAGTGATCAGGCATGTTGACAGAGAGTGGGAGTGATCAGGCATGGTGACAGAGAGTGGGAGTGATCAGGCATGTTGACAGAGAGTGGGAGTGATCAGGCATGTTGACAGAGAGTGGGAGTGATCAGGCATGGTGACAGAGAGTGGGAGTGATCAGGCATGTTGACAGAGAGTGGGAGTGATCAGGCATGGTGACAGAGAGTGGGAGTGATCAGGCATGGTGACAGAGAGTGGGAGTGATCAGCCATGGTGACAGAGAGTGGGGATGATCAGGCATGGTGACAGAGAGTGGGAGTGATCAGGCATGTTGACAGAGAGTGGGGATGATCAGGCATGGTGACAGAGAGTGGGAGTGATCAGGCATGTTGACAGAGAGTGGGAGTGATCAGGCATGGTGACAGAGAGTGGGAGTGATCAGGCATGTTGACAGAGAGTGGGAGTGATCAGGCATGGTGACAGAGAGTGGGAGTGATCAGGCATGGTGACAGAGAGTGGGAGTGATCAGGCATGGTGACAGAGAGTGGGAGTGATCAGGCATGGTGACAGAACGATGGAAATGCACATTTGTTGTGTATTTGAGTTTTAAAATTGCTTCTAAAGTTTGTCATTTCCACTTTGAAATTTCTGATTTGATTTGCCGTAAAGAAAAACGTACAAACCCCTACAAAAATGTCCATTAATTATAATCCACATAGTAATTCACATATCCTGTTGCTGCAGGATTATTTTCCTGCTTTAGCAAACTGGCTCAAATTAAGATCCTACATACGTACAGTACGTATAGATCTGGAGCCAGCTAGCTTGGCTTTGATATTCATTTGATATTATTGTATATTCTGAATGTCTGTTGAGAGAGACTAGGTCCCCCATCCCACCTTGGTATGTACCACACCAGATATAACTCATTCAAATGATAGTTTACTCCAATAGCATTTCATGATGGGTCTAGTATTGAATCAAAAACAAGTAGTTTACCCCGAGTGGAAAAGAGTGGGATATGACTAGTTTGACGCTGTAAAAACGAAGCCATTAGGTTTTATTGTGGGACTTTTTCAATTCTCACTCTTTTCACCCTTTAGTCCTGACAGCTCCTCCTTCCCTTTCTCCTCCCTTCCTTCCTTCTTTCTCTCTCTCTTTCTTTCTTTCTTTCTTTCTTTCTTTCTTTCTTTCTTTCTTTCTTTCTTTCTTTCTTTCTTTCTTTCTTTCTTTCTTTCTTTCTTTCTTTCTTTCTTCCCTCCCTCCCTCCCTCCCTCCCTTGCTTCCTTTCATATGTTAGCGTGGTGCGGTGGCGGTAATGTGGTGACGCCCCAGCTTGGCTGCTTGGCGAGCAAACTCCAGACCCTGTGATTGCATGCAGGAGTCGGAGGATTGCATCACTGCCTGAGTGCCTGTGGGGAGAGGCCACAGGAGCCGACTGACAGAGAGGGGAGGAGAGGAGGGGACAAGACGGAGTGGGAGACGGGAGAGTGAATGGATGCATGGACAGTGTGAGAGAGAGAGAGAGAGAGAGAGAGAGAGAGAGAGAGAGAGAGAGAGAGAGAGAGAGAGAGAGAGAAAGAGAAGGTTTGGGATGGACAGTGTCTGGGAAAGGTATTGAGAGAAAGATGAAGAGAAAAGGAGGGGGTTAAGGAGGAATAGAAAGGAAGAACAGGCAATAACTGAAAGAGAGAGGAAAGGCTCCCAGGGAGTGGAGATAGAGAGAGGAAAGGCTCCCTGGGAGTGGAGATAGAGAGAGGAATGGCTCCCAGGGAGTGGAGATAGAGAGAGGAATGGCTCCCAGGGAGTGGAGATAGGGAGAGGAAAGGCTCCCTGGGAGTGGAGACAGAGAGAGGAAAGGCTCCCAGGGAGTGGAGATAGGGAGAGGAAATGCTCCCTGGGAGTGGAGACAGAGAGAGGAAAGGCTCCCAGGGAGTGGAGATAGGGAGAGGAAAGGCTCCCTGGGAGTGGAGACAGAGAGAGGAAAGGCTCCCAGGGAGGGGAGATAGAGAGAAGAAAGGCTCCCTGGGAGTGGAGATAGAGAGAGGAAAGGCTCCCAGGGAGTGGAGATAGAGAGAGGAAGAGGAACAGTGAGAGGGAGAGAGCAGGCAGGAGAGAGAATAGGGAGTGTAGAGAGAGAGAGACACACACAGAGTGTCAGTGGGAGGTCAGGGCTGGGTCTCTGACATTATCTCCAACACTCAATTCAATTCAAGGTCATTTTTGTTATGATAAAGATATGTTTACATTGCCAAAGCAAGTGAAATAGGTAATAAACAAAAGTGAAATAAACAATATAGAATTTAGTACAAAAGGGAAAATAAATATGGGTTGTATTTACAATGGTGTTTGTTCTTCCCTGGTTGCCATTTTCTTGTGGTATCAGGTCACAAATATTGCTGCTGTGATGGCACACTGTGGTATTTCACCCAGTAGATATGGGAGTATATCAACATTGGATTTGTTTTCAAATTCTTTGTGGGTCTGTGTAATCTGAGGGAAATATGGTCATACATTTGATTTGACATTTGATTTGACATTTGGAGGTTAGGGGGAGGTTAGGAAGTGCAGCTCAGTTTCCACCTCACTTTGTGGGCAGTGTGCACATAGTCTTCTTTTGAGAGCCAGGTCTGCCTACGGTGGCCTTTCTCAATAGCAAGGCTATCCTCACTGAGTCTGTACATAGTCAAAGCTTTCCTTGATTTTGTGTCAGTCACGGTGGTCAGGTATTCTGCCGCTGTGTACTCTCTGTTTATATCAGGTTTCAGGTCAGTCCCAGATGCAGACAGTGTCAAAGTACTAGTACAGGGACAAACAAAACGACAGGTCAAGGGCAGACAGGGGTCAGTCAACCAGATAGGGTGCAGAAGGTCCAGAATGGCAGGCAGTCTCAGGGTCAGAGCAGGCAGGGGTCAATAATCCAGTGAGGTGTGGCTACGTACAGAACAGCAGGCAGGCTCAGGGTCAGGGCAGGCAGAATGGTCAAAACCAGGAAAACCTAGAAAACAGGAACTAGAACAGCTGGGATCAAGGGGAAAACCGCTGGTAGGTTTCATGAAACAAAACTAACTGGCAACAGACAAACAGAGAACACAGGTATAAATATATTGGGGATAATGGGGAAGATTGGAAACACCTGGAGGGGGGTGGAGACAAGCACAAAGACAGGTGGAACAGATCAGGGTGTGACAGTTTAGGGCCAAATAGCATTCTAGTTTGCTTTGTTTCTTTGTTAATTCTTAACCAATGTGTCAAGTAATGATATTTTTGTTTTCTCATGATTTGGCTGGGTGTAATTGTGTTGCTGTCCTGGGGCTCTTTGGGGTCTGTTTGTGTTTGTGAACAGAGTCCCAGGACCAGCTTGCTTAGGGGGCTCTTCTCCAGGTTAATTTCTCTGTAGGTGATGGCTTTGTTATGGAAGTGGAAAGGAATCGTTTTCCTTTTAGGTGGTTGTAGAATACAACCCTCTCTTCCTCTCTCCCTGGTGGTCTCTCCTGCTGTTATTCTGCTTAGTGTGGTGCTCTGTGTGTAGTAGGGACTGGGTTGTTGTGAAATAGCCCACATTATTGTCAGATTACTCAGGTCTTTTCAAAGCCTCCACTACTGTTGTACTATGTGCCTAAGGTAATTTGGCCAATCTTGCAACCTTACAGTTAACTACTCCAACGCAATAACGACCTGCCTCTCTCTCGTTGCACTCTACAAGGAGACTGCCTGTTACGCGAATGCAGTAAGCCAAGGTAAGTTGCTAGCTAGCATTAAACTTATCTCATAAAAAAACAATCAATCTGGAGAGAGCAAACTCTCTCCAGAAGTTCAGTGAGGATCTCTGAATGATCCAATGTTGACCTAAATGACTAATGATGATAAATACAATCCACCTGTGTGTAATCAAGTCTCCGTATCAAATCAAATCAAATTTTATTTGTCACATACACATGGTTAGCAGATGTTAATGCGAGTGTAGCGAAATGCTTGTGCTTCTAGTTCCGACAATGCAGTAATAACAAGTAATCTAACTAACAATTCCAAAACTACTGTCTTGTACACAGTGTAAGGGGATAAAGAATATGTACATAAGGATATATGAATGAGTGATGGTACAGAGCAGCATAGGCAAGATACAGTAGATGGTATCGGGTACAGTATGTACAAATGAGATGAGTATGTAAACAAAGTGGCATAGTATAGTATAAAGTGGCTAGTGATACATGTATTACATAAGGATACCGTCGATGATATAGAGTACAGTATATACGTATGCATATGAGATGAATAATGTAGGGTAAGTAACATTTATATAAGGTAGCATTGTTTAAAGTGGCTAGTGATATATTTACATCATTTCCCATCAATTCCCATTATTAAAGTGGCTGGAGTTGAGTCAGTGTCAGTGTGTTGGCAGCAGCCACTCAGTGTTAGTGGTGGCTGTTTAACAGTCTGATGGCCTTGAGATAGAAGCTGTTTTTCAGTCTCTCGGTCCCAGCTTTGATGCACCTGTACTGACCTCGCCTTCTGGATGATAGCGGGGTGAACAGGCAGTGGCTCGGGTGGTTGATGTCCTTGATGATCTTTATGGCCTTCCTGTGACATCGGGTGGTGTAGGTGTCCTGGAGGGCAGGTAGTTTGCCCCCGGTGATGCGTTGTGCAGACCTCACTACCCTCTGGAGAGCCTTACGGTTGAGGGCGGTGCAGTTGCCATACCAGGCGGTGATACAGCCCGCCAGGATGCTCTCGATTGTGCATCTGTAGAAGTTTGTGAGTGCTTTTGGTGACAAGCCAAATTTCTTCAGCCTCCTGAGGTTGAAGAGGCGCTGCTGCGCCTTCTTCACGATGCTGTCTGTGTGAGTGGACCAATTCAGTTTGTCTGTGATGTGTATGCCGAGGAACTTAAAACTTGCTACCCTCTCCACTACTGTTCCATCGATGTGGATAGGGGGGTGTTCCCTCTGCTGTTTCCTGAAGTCCACAATCATCTCCTTAGTTTTGTTGACGTTGAGTGTGAGGTTATTTTCCTGACACCACACTCCGAGGGCCCTCGTATAAATGCACCTGCACTGTGATAGTCTCAGAGGTCCGTTAAAAGCGCAGAGAGCATCATGAAGAACAAGGAACACACCAGGCAGGTCCGAGATACTGTTGTGAAGAAGTTTAAAGCCAGATTTGGATACAAAAAGATTTCCCAAGATTTAAACATCCCAAGGAGCAATGTGCAAGCGATAATATTGAAATGGAAGGAGTATCAGACCACTGCAAATCTACCAAGATCTGGCCGTCCCTCTACACTTTCAGCTCATACAAGGAGAAGACTGATCAAAGATGCAGCCAAGAGGCCCATGATCACTCTGGATGAACTGCAGAGATCTACAACTGAGGAGGGAGACTCTGTCCATAGGACAACAATCAGTCGTATATTGCACAAATCTGGCCTTTATGGTAGAGTGGCAAGAAGAAAGCCATTTCTTAAAGATATCCATAAAAGGTGTTGTTTAATGTTTGCCACAAGCCACCTGGGAGACACACCAAACATGTGGAAGAAGGTGCTCTGGTCAGATTAAACCAAAATTGAACTTTTTGGCAACAATGCAAAACGTTATGTTTGGCGTAAAAGCAACACAGCTGAACACACCATCCCCACTGTCAAACATGGTGGTGGCAGCATCATGGTTTGGGCCTGCTTTTCTTCAGCAGGGACAGGGAAGATGGTTAAAATTGATGGGAAGATGGATGGAGCCAAATACAGGACCATTCTGGAAGAAAAGCTGATGGAGTCTGCAAAAGACCTGAGACTGGGACGGAGATTTGTCTTCCAACAAGACAATGATCCAAAACATAAAGCAAAATCTACAATGGAATGGTTCAAAAATAAACATATCCAGGTGTTAGAATGGCCAAGTCAAAGTCCAGACCTGAATCCAATCGAGAATCTGTGGAAAGAACTGAAAACTGCTGTTCACAAATGCTCTCCATCCAACCTCACTGAGCTCGAGCTGTTTTGCAAGGAGGAATGGGAAAAAATTTCAGTCTCTCGATGTGCAAAACTGATAGAGACATACCCCAAGCGACTTACAGCTGTAATCGCAGCAAAAGGTCGCGCTACAAAGTATTAACTTAAGGGGGCTGAATAATTTTGCACGCCCAATTTTTCAGTTTTTATTTTGTTAAAAAAGTTTGAAATATCCAATAAATGGAGTTCCACTTCATGATTGTGTCCCACTTGTTGTTGATTCTTCACAAAAAAATACAGTCTTATATATTTATGTTTGAAGCCTGACATGTGGCAAAAGGTCGCAAAGTTCAAGGGGGCCGAATACTTTCGCAAGGCACTGTACATATGGTTGATGATATTACTAGATATTATCTAGCGTGTCCTGCGTTGCATATAATCTGACTGAGCATACAAGCATACAAGTATCTAAGTATCTGACTGAGAGGTGGTAGGCAGAAGCAGGTGCGTAAACATGAATTCAAACAGCACTCTCGTGCGTTTTGCCAGCAGCTCCTCGTTGTGCGTCAAGCATTGCGCTGTTTATGACTTCAAGCCTATCAACTCCCGAGATGAGGCTGGTGTGACCAAAGTGAAATGGCTGGCTAGTTAGAGCGCGCTACTCGCTCTGAGCCTTGGGGTGGTTGTTTCCCTTGCTCTGCATGGGTAACGCTGCTTCGATGTGGTGGCTGTTGTCGTTGTGTTGCTGGTTCGAGCCCAGGGAGGAGCGAGGAGAGGGACGGAAGCTATACTGTTACACTGGCAATACTAAAGTGACTATAAGAACATCCAATAGTCAACGGTTAATTAAATACAAATGGTATAGAGAGAAATAGTCCTATAAATCCTATATTAACTACAACCTAAAACTTCTTACCTGGGAATATTGAAGACTCATGTTAAAAGGAACCACCAGCTTTCATATGT
The DNA here is from genome assembly GCF_013265735.2 of Oncorhynchus mykiss. Classification (NCBI taxonomy): domain Eukaryota; kingdom Metazoa; phylum Chordata; class Actinopteri; order Salmoniformes; family Salmonidae; genus Oncorhynchus; species Oncorhynchus mykiss. Next base: position 59,583,285 of record NC_048577.1, read on the forward strand.
TCTCATGTTCTGAGCAAGGAAATTAAATGTTAGCTTTCTTACATAGCACATATTGCACTTTTACTTTCTTCTCCAACACTTTGTTTTTGCATTATTTAAACCAAATTGAACATGTTTCATTATTTATTTGAGGCTAAATTGATTTTATTGATGTATTATATTAAGTTCAAATAAGTGTTAATTCAGTTTTGTTGGAATTGTCATTATTACAAATACATTTAAAATAAATTTAAAAAACGTCCGATTAATCGGTATCGGCTTTTTTGGTCCTCCAATAATCGGTATCGGCGTTGAAAAATCATAATCGGTCGACCTCTAGCCTAAATCGCTAGCTAGCGTTAGTGAAGGTAAGCATCTGCATAGCAGTGACTCGCCTACCCAGGGGGCTGACTGTTTACATATGAGTGCATGTATTAGGATATTTGACAAACCACCATGGTTTGGGTAGTGATACTGTGGGTGGACAGGTTGATTAAGCTTTTTGTATTAAAACATGGATTTCTTAAGGTAGGTAAGATAATACATGATATTTCAAATAGACGTGGGTACAAATACTTGTTGAACTTTTGCATACTTTATCTGTGCTTGGTTGAGCATGCCTGTTGCAATGGAAAAGTCCCAAAACTGCAAACCCCGCCCATCTGGCACTCCGGGCAGGCTAAAGCAAACACTAGAAACCAGATCTGATCACGGGTCCAGTCTTGGTGAAAGGGAGAAAGTATTAATTTTGAGACACACACACACGACAGATCTCAGTTAATAAAAGTGTCTGCTGCTGCCTGGGAGAAGAAGTTTCCTCGCCCGAAGCCAGAACTGAAGACCACAGTCCTGGCTGCTACCCCTACCCTCTCCCCACCTTTTCTCTCTCTCTGTCTCTCTCCTTTTTGTCAATAATACCTATGTCTACCATTTCTATATACAGTATTTACCCCTTACCACCTCCCTCCCTCCTGCCCCAGAGTCAAGTCAGGTCAGGCAGTGTGTTGTAACCCAGGCCTTGGCAGACTCAGTCAGAGTGTGAAAACACTGCCAATCCACTGTTCTCAGACTAGCTCTCTGTTTGGGTCTAACAGTGATACTGGGCCTGAAAGAGACATGTTGCCCCCCCATTCCAACTTAGTGCTGGCCTTTGACAACTAAATCCACTACACGGGCCCTCCTACTCTCTCTCACGCTCTACTGTCATCTCTCACTCCCTCTCTCTCCTTCTTCTACCTCCCTTCCTCCCTCCTACCACCTTCCCTCTCTCCTCCGTCTGAGAGTTCTGGCTGGGGGCCATCCGTAGCTCAGTAAGAGGGTTCCTGTTGCAGTAAGTCCCCTCTGTTTCTCTTTCTCCCTCTCTCTCTCTCTCTCTCTCTCTCTCTCTCTCTCTCTCTCAATCTCACACACACACATTTGTTTTGCTGTCCATGTCGGGACCAAACAACTGATTCCCATTCAAAATCCTATTTTCCCTAACCCCTAACCTAAACCCAACCTTAAAGGCAGCACTTAATCCCTTGGTGTGATTTATCATTATTTACTACATTAATGATGTATTCTTTACCATTCAGCCATCAGATTTGCCACCAATGCTCCTTATAGGACACATCACTGCACTCTACACTACTCTGTAAACTGGTCATCTCTGTATACCCACTGGTTGATGCTTATTTATAAAACCCTCATAGGCCTCACAACCCCTATCTGAGATACCTACTGCAGCCCTCATCCTCCACATACAACACCAGTTCTGCCAGTCACATTCTGTTAAAGATCCCCAAAGCACACACATCCCTGGGCCGCTCCTCTTTTCAGTTCGCTGCAGCTGGCGACTGGAACGAGCTGCAAGCAACACTCAAACGGGCCAGTTTTGTCTCAATCATGGACACTCTTACTGACAGTTGAGGCTGCTTCGCGTGATGTATTGTTGTCTTTATCTTCTTGGCCTTTGTGCTGTTGTTAGGCATGTTTGTACCATGTTTGTGCTGCTACCATGTTGTGTTGCTACCGTGTTGTTGTCATGTTGTGTTGCTACCATGCTATGTTGTCATGTGTTGCTGCAATGTTGTGTTGTCTTAGAAAATAAAATATATTTATCTATTAATTTATTGGTCCAGTTGGCATGCTTTATTATTATAATTAGTCTCTACTCACATTGTTGTCTTCCTGTCATTGTCTTCCTGTCATTGAATCGTAGCAGGTGACCTCTCTGAGCTCTCAGCCTCCATTGATCCCTCAGAAAAATAACCAACCCAATGTTCAATGCGCTGAATGATCGGCAGACGAACGCTAGATCCACATTCAGTGTGATGTGTTCGAACCTTAACCCTAACTCCTAACCTTAACTCTAACTCCTAACCTTAACCCTAACTCCTAACCTTAACTCTAACTCCTAACCTTAACTCTAACTCCTAACCTTAACTCTAACTCCTAACCTTAACTCTAACTCCTAACCTTAACCCTAACTCCTAACCTTAACTCTAACTCCTAACCTTAACCCTAACTCCTAACCTTAACTCTAACTCCTAACCTTAACTCTAACTCCTAACCTTAACTCTAACTCCTAACCTTAACCCTAACTCCTAACCTTAACTCTAACTCCTAACCTTAACTCTAACTCCTAACCTTAACTCTAACTCCTAACCTTAACTCTAACTCCTAACCTTAACTCTAACTCCTAACCTTAACTCTAACTCCTAACCTTAACTCTAACTCCTAACCTTAACTCTAACTCCTAACCTTAACTCTAACTCCTAACCTTAACTCTAACTCCTAACCTTAACCCTCACTCCTAACCTTAACCCTCACTCCTAACCTTAACCCTAACTCCTAACCTTAACTCTAACTCCTAACCTTAACCCTCACTCCTAACCTTAACTCTAAGTCCTAACCTTAACTCTAACTCCTAACCTTAACTCTAACTCCTAACCTTAACCCTCACTCCTAACCTTAACCTTAACCCTAACTCCTAACCTTAACTCTAACTCCTAACCTTAACTCTAACTCCTAACCTTAACTCTAACTCCTAACCTTAACTCTAACTCCTAACCTTAAGCCTAAAATGGCCTTTTCCCTTGTGGGGACCAGCAAAATGTCCCCACTTGTCCAAATCTTCCCTGTTTTACTATCCTTGTGAGGACTTATGTTTACCATAAGGATAGTAAAAACAAAAACACTAACTCTCTCCCTCCCTCTCTCTGTTTTCAGTCCCCCCCGGTATGTATTGATAGAGAGAGGAAGGGAAGTGTGAGGTATGTATTGATAGAGAGAGGAAGGGAAGTGTGAGGTAGGTATTGGTAGAAAGAGGAGGTGTGCGGTATGTATTGATAGAAGAGGAAGTGTGAGGTATGTATTGATAGAGAGAGGAAGGGAAGTGTGAGGCATGTAATTGGCAGAAAGAGGAAGAAAAGTGTGAGGTAGGTATTGGTAGAAAGAGGAAGGGAAGTGTGAGATATGTATTGATAGAAAGAGGAGGTGTGAGGTATGTATTGATAGAAAGAGGAAGTGTGAGGTATGTATTGATAGAAAGAGGAAGTGTGAGCTATGTATTAATAGAAAGAGGAAGTGTGATGTATGTATTGATAGAAAGAGGAAGTGTGAGGTATATATTGATAGAAAGAGGTGTGAGGTATGTATTGATAGAAAGAGGAAGTGTGAGGTATGTATTGATAGAAAGAGGAAGGGAAGTGTGAGGTATGTATTGGCAGAAAGAGGAAGGAAAGTGTTAGGTATGTATTGGCAGAAAGAGGAAGGGAAGTGTGAGGTATGTATTGACAGAAAGAGGAAGGGAAGTGTGAGGTATGTATTGATAGAACGAGGAAGTGTGATGTATGTATTGATAGAAAGAGGAAGTGTGATGTATGTATTGATAGAAAGAGGAAGTGTGAGGTATGTATTGATATAAAGAGGAGGTGTGAGGTATGTATTGATAGAAAGAGGAAGTGTGAGGTATGTATTGATAGAAAGAGGAAGTGTGAGGTATGTATTGATAGAAAGAGGAGGTGTGAGGTATGTATTGATAGAAAGAGGAAGTGTGAGGTATGTATTGATAGAAAGAGGAGGTGTGAGGCATGTATTGATAGAAAGAGGAAGTGTGAGGTATGTATTGATAGAAAGAGGAAGAAAAGTGTGAGGTATGTATTGATAGAAAGAGGAAGTGTGAGGAATGTATTGATAGAAAGAGGAAGTGTGATGTATGTATTGATAGAAAGAGGAAGTGTGAGGTATGTATTGATAGAAAGAGGAAGTGTGATGTATGTATTGATAGAAAGAGGAAGTGTGAGATATGTATTGATAGAAAGAGGAAGTGTGAGGTATGTATTGATATAAAGAGGAAGGGAAGTGTGAGGCATGTATGAAGTGTTAGGTATATATTGATAGAAAGAGGAAGAGGTATGTAAAAAAGTGTGAATTATGTATTGACAGAAAGAAGAAGGGGAGTGTGAGGTATATATGAAGTGTGAGGTATGTATTGATAGAAAGAGGAAGATGTATGTAAAAAAGTGTGAGGTATGTATTGGCAGAAAGAGGAAGGGAAGTGTGAGGTATGTATTGATAGAGAGAGGAAGGGAAGTGTGAGGCATGTAATTGGTAGAAAGAGGAAGGGAAGTGTGAGGTATGTATTGATAGTAAGAGGAAGGGAAGTGTGAGGTATGTATTGATAGAAAGAGGAGGTGTGAGGTATGTATTGATAGAAAGAGGAAGTGTGAGGTATGTATTGATAGAAAGAGGAAGTGTGATGTATGTATTGATAGAAAGAGGAGGGGAAGTGTGAGGTATGTATTGATAGAAAGAGGAGGTGTGAGGTATGTATTGATAGAAAGAGGAAGTGTGATGTATGTATTGATAGAAAGAGGAAGTGTGATGTATGTATTGATAGAAAGAGGAGGGGAAGTGTGAGGTATGTATTGATAGAAAGAGGAAGTGTGAGGTATGTATTGATAGAAAGATGAAGTGTGATGTATGTATTGATAGAAAGAGGAAGTGTGAGGTATATATTGATAGAAAGAGGTGTGAGGTATGTATTGTTTGAAAGGAAGTGTGAGGTATGTATTGATGGAAAGAGGAAGTGTGAGGAATGTATTGATAGAAAGAGGAAGTGTGATGTATGTATTGATAGAAAGAGGAAGTGTGAGGTATGTATTGATAGAAAGATGAAGTGTGAGGTATGTATTGATATAAAGAGGAAGGGAAGTGTGAGGCATGTATGAAGTGTTAGGTATATATTGATAGAAAGAAGAAGTATGAGGTATGTATTGACAGAAAGAGGAAGGGGAGTGTGAGGTATATATGAAGTGTGAGGTATGTATTGATAGAAAGAGGAAGAGGTATGTAAAAAAGTGTGAGGTATGTATTGGCAGAAAGAGGAAGAGAAGTGTGAGGTATGTATTGATAGAGAGAGGAAGGGAAGTGTGAGGCATGTAATTGGCAGAAAGAGGAAGAAAAGTGTGAGGTAGGTATTGATAGTAAGAGGAAGGGAAGTGTGAGGTATGTATTGATAGAAAGAGGAGGTGTGAGGTATGTATTGATAGAAAGAGGAAGTGTGAGGTATGTATTGATAGAAAGAGGAGGGGAAGTGTGAGGTATGTATTCATAGTAAGAGGAAGGGAAGTGTGAGGTATGTATTGATAGAAAGAGGAGGTGTGAGGTATGTATTGATAGTAAGAGGAAGGGAAGTGTGAGGTATGTATTGATAGAAAGAGGAGGTGTGAGGTAGGTATTGGTAGAAAGAGGAAGGGAAGTGTGAGGTATGTATTGATAGTAAGAGGAAGGGAAGTGTGAGGTATGTATTGATAGAAAGAGGAGGTGTGAGGTATGTATTGATAGAAAGAGGAAGTGTGAGGTATGTATTGATAGAAAGAGGAGGGGAAGTGTGAGGTATGTATTGATAGAAAGAGGAGGTGTGAGGTATGTATTGATAGAAAGAGGAAGTGTGATGTATGTATTGATAGAAAGAGGAAGTGTGATGTATGTATTGATAGAAAGAGGAGGGGAAGTGTGAGGTATGTATTGATAGCAAGAGGAAGTGTGATGTATATATTGATAGAAAGAGGACATGAAGTGTGAGGTATGTATTGATAGAAAGAGGAGTTGTGAGGTATGTATTGATAGAAAGAGGAAGTGTGAGGTATGTATTGATAGAAAGATGAAGTGTGATGTATGTATTGATAGAAAGAGGAAGTGTGAGGTTTATATTGATAGAAAGAGGTGTGAGGTATGTATTGATTGAAAGGAAGTGTGAGGTATGTATTGATGGAAAGAGGAAGTGTGAGGAATGTATTGATAGAAAGAGGAAGTGTGATGTATGTATTGATAGAAAGAGGAAGTGTGAGGTATGTATTGATATAAAGAGGAAGGGAAGTGTGAGGTATGTATTGATAGAAAGAGGAAGTGTGAGGTATGTATTGATATAAAGAGGAAGGGAAGTGTGAGGTATGTATGAAGTGTTAGGTATATATTGATAGAAAGAAGAAGTATGAGGTATGTATTGACAGAAAGAGGAAGGGAAGTGTGAGGTATGTATGAAGTATGAGGTATGTATTGACAGAAAAAGGAAGGGAAGTGTGAGGTATGTATGAAGTGTGATGTATGTATTGTCAGAAAGAGGAAGTGTGAGGTATGTATTGATAGAAAGAGGAAGTGTGAGGTATGTATTGACAGAAAAAGGAAGAGAAGTGTGAGGTATGTATGAAGTGTGATGTATGTATTGGCAGAAAGAGGAAGTGTGAGGTATGTATTGACACAAAAAGGAAGATAAGTGTGAGGTATGTATGAAGTGTGATGTATGTATTGGCAGAAAGAGGAAGTGTGAGGTATGTATTGACAGAAAGAGGAAGGGAAGTGTGAGGTATGTATGAAGTATGAGGTATGTATTGACAGAAAAAGGAAGGGAAGTGTGAGGTATGTATGAAGTGTGATGTATGTATTGTCAGAAAGAGGAAGTGTGAGGTATGTATTGATAGAAAGAGGAAGTGTGAGGTATGTATTGACAGAAAGAGGAAGGGAAATGTGAGGTATGTATGAAGTATGAGGTATGTATTGACAGAAAAAGGAAGGGAAGTGTGAGGTATGTATGAAGTGTGATGTATGTATTGTCAGACAGAGGAAGTGTGAGGTATGTATTGATAGAAAGAGGAAGTGTGAGGTATGTATTGACAGAAAAAGGAAGAGAAGTGTGAGGTATGTATGAAGTGTGATGTATGTATTGGCAGAAAGAGGAAGTGTGAGGTATGTATTGACACAAAAAGGAAGATAAGTGTGAGGTATGTATGAAGTGTGATGTATGTATTGGCAGAAAGAGGAAGTGTGAGGTATGTATTGACAGAAAGAAGAAAACAGAGAGTGGAGGAGTCTGGTCAGAAAGGACAAGGTTCACTTACAGAATTATGACATAAAGGAGAGAGAATTATGAAAAAGAGAGAGAGAGAGAGAGAAAGAAAGAATGGAAAAATAGAAATAGCAAACTATCCAGGGAAGGAGGAAGGGGGAGGGTGTTGAGAAAAATAAAAGACAGGAGGAGAGAGGGCAGAGAAAATTAGAGAAAACAATTGTGAGAAAGGGAAAGGAAAGTCAGAAAGAGGGGGAGAGATAGACTGAGAGGGGAAAGAGAGAGAAAGAGAGAGAGGCCCAGTGAAGGCTGAGGGGAAACTGAGGTTTCCTATCTGAGGAGGTGGCTGGCTGAGAAGAAAAACATCTCTCAACTCAGTGTGTGTGTGCGTGTCATTGTTGAGTGATGGGACAGGGGAGGAGGGGTATGTTGAGGTTGTGGTTTGGGTGTGTATGTGTCAGGGAGGAGGGGTATGTTGAGGTTATGGTTTGGGTGTGTATGTGTCAGGGAGGAGGGGTATGTTGAGGTTGTGGTTTGGGTGTGTATGTGTCAGGGAGGAGGGGTATGTTGAGGTTGTGGTTTGGGTGTGTATGTGTCAGGGAGGAGGGGTATGTTGTGGTTTGGGTGTGTATGTGTCAGGGAGGAGGGGTATGTTGAGGTTGTGGTTTGGGTGTGTATGTGTCAGGGAGGAGGGGTATGTTGAGGTTGTGGTTTGGGTGTGTATGTGTCAGGGAGGAGGGGACAGTCAGAACTCCTGCCCTGAAAGAAGGATGGAGAAGGGGGGGAGAGAAGATGAGAGGAAGCAAGGGGGGGAGAGAAGGTGAGAGGAAGTGAGAGGGAGAGAGAAGGTGAGAGGAAGCGAGAAGGTGAGAGGAAGCGAGGGGGGAGAGAAGGTGAGAGGAAGTGAGAGGGAGAGAGAAGGTGAGAGGAAGCGAGGGGGGGAGAGAAGGTGAGAGGAAGCGATGGGGGGAGAGAAGGTGAGAGGAAGCGAGAGGGAGAGAGAAGGTGAGAGGAAGCGAGGGGGGGAGAGAAGGTGAGAGGAAGCGAGGGGGGGAGAGAAGGTGAGAGGAAGTGAGAGGGAGAGAGAAGGTGAGAGGAAGCGAGGGGGGGAGAGAAGGTGAGAGGAAGCGATGGGGGGAGAGAAGGTGAGAGGAAGCGAGAGGGAGAGAGAAGGTGAGAGGAAGCGAGGGGGGGAGAGAAGGTGAGAGGAAGCGATGGGGGGAGAGAAGGTGAGAGGAAGCGAGAGGGAGAGAGAAGTGGAAGAGTGAGACACTAAAAGAAAACGTCAGAAAGGAGAAGTCCGTCGTATGGGTTCAATGGTGGAAGGCCAATTGTAGCCTGGCTACAGATTTATTTGGTCATTCTCTGTTTAGCGTGACAATAACCATAGGAGTTGCTAAAACAGTACAGGCTAGAATTTGCTCAGGTTAGTGGCCAAGATATACCTTTTTGTATGTTTACTAAAGATATCTACTGCATCCTGTTCTAGGTGTACAGCCTGGCTAAACCAGACTCATCATAGTTGAGCACAGCCAGCAGTGACTGAGAGACCCATGAGGCGGTGCACAGCGGGCCCAGCGTCGTCTGGGTTAGGGGAGGGTCTGGACACAGCTCCACTGCAAAGTGACTTGCTTGAGGTGTGAACAACGGATGCCATTATGTGTCAAATGACCTCAGGGGCGGCAGGTAGCCTGGTGGTTAAGACAGGTAGCCTGGTGGTTAGAGGCAGGTAGCCTAGTGGTTAGAGGCAGGTAGCCTGGTAGTTAGAGGCAGGTAGCCTGGTGGTTAGAGACAGGTAGCCTGATGGTTAGAGACAGGTAGCCTGATGGTTAGAGGCAGGTAGCCTGGTGGTTAGAGGCAGGTAGCCTGGTGGTTAGAGACAGGTAGCCTGGTGGTTAGAGACAGGTAGTCTGGTGGTTAGAGACAGGTAGCCTTTTGGTTAGAGACAGGTAGCCTGGTGGTTAGAGACAGGTAGCCTTTTGGTTAGAGACAGGTAGCCTGGTGGTTAGAGACAGGTAGTCTGGTGGTTAGAGACAGGTAGCCTGGTGGTTAGAGACAGGTAGTCTGGTGGTTAGAGACAGGTAGTCTAGTGGTTAGAGACAGGTAGTCTAGTGGTTAGAGGCAGGTAGCCTGGTGGTTAGAGACAGGTAGCCCGGTGGTTAGAGACAGGTAGCCTAGTGGTTAGAGACAGGTAGTCTAGTGGTTAGAGACAGGTAGTCTAGTGGTTAGAGACAGGTAGCCTAGTGGTTAGAGACAGGTAGTCTAGTGGTTAGAGACAGGTAGCCTAGTGGTTAGAGGCAGGTAGCCTGGTGGTTAGAGACAGGTAGCCCGGTGGTTAGAGGCAGGTAGCCTGGTGGTTAGAGGCAGGTAGCCTGGTGGTTAGAGACAGGTAGCCTAGTGGTTAGAGACAGGTAGCCCGGTGGTTAGAGACAGGTAGCCTAGTGGTTAGAGACAGGTGGCCTAGTGGTTAGAGACAGGTAGCCTGGTGGTTAGAGACAGGTAGCCCGGTGGTTAGAGACAGGTAGCCTGGTGGTTAGAGACAGGTGGCCTAGTGGTTAGAGACAGGTAGCCTGGTGGTTAGAGACAGGTAGCCCGGTGGTTAGAGACAGGTAGCCCGGTGGTTAGAGACAGGTAGCCTGGTGGTTAGAGACAGGTAGTCTGGTGGTTAGAGGCAGGTAGCCTGGTGGTTAGAGACAGGTAGCCTGGTGGTTAGAGACAGGTAGCCTAGTGGTTAGAGACAGGTAGCCTGGTGGTTAGAGACAGGTAGCCTGGTGGTTAGAGGCAGGTAGCCTGGTGGTTAGAGACAGGTATTCTGGTGGTTAGCGACAGGTAGCCTGGTGGTTAGAGACAGGTAGCCTGGTAGTTAGAGACAGGTAGCCTGGTTGTTAGAGACAGGTAGCCTAGTGGTTAGAGACAGGTAGCCTGGTGGTTAGAGACAGGTAGCCTGGTAGTTAGAGACAGGTAGCCTGGTTGTTAGAGACAGGTAGCCTGGTGGTTAGAGACAGGTAGCCTAGTGGTTAGAGACAGGTAGCCTAGTGGTTAGAGACAGGTAGCTCGGTGGTTAGAGACAGGTAGCCTGTTGGTTATAAACAGGTAGCCTGGTGGTTAGAGACAGGTAGCCTGGTGGTTAGAGACAGGTAGCCTGGTGGTTAGAGACAGGTAGCCTGGTGGTTAGAGACAGGTAGCCTGGTGGTTAGAGCATTGGGCCAGTAACAGAAAGGTTGCAAGAATCCCCAAGCTGATAAAAATCTGTCATGCTGCCCCTGAACAAGGCTGTCATGCTGCCCCTGAACAAGGCTGTCATGCTGCCTCTGAACAAGGCTGTCATGCTGCCCCTGAACAAGGCTGTCATGCTGCCCCTGAACAAGGCTGTCATGCTGCCCCTGAACAAGGCTGTCATGCTGCCCCTGAACAAGGCTGTCATGCTGCCCCTGAACAAGGCTGTCATGCTGCCCCTGAACAAGGCTGTCATGCTGCCCCTGAACAAGGCTGTCATGCTGCCTCTGAACAAGGCTGTCATGCTGCCCCTGAACAAAGCTGTTCCTAGGCTGTCATTGTAAATAAGAATTTGTTCTTACCTGACTTGCCTAGTTAAATAAAGGTTAAATAAAAAAGTTTCACTCAGTGCCATTGCTAACACTAAAACCTCATGGAAACTGCAAAGAGACTGCTCCCAGATGAGGACACTTATATTATATTATAGACCTCCACTTTATGGCTGACCCATAAATGTTATCATAACTAATGCAAGAGGGTTGAACTAGAGAGTAATCCCTTCCAGATAACATAAGATAATGGTGGTTGGGGCTGAGGGAAGAAGTCAACAGTTCAGCTGCTTCTGTGAATGTGTGTGAGAACCAGGACTAGGACACAGGAGGACCTCCCTCTAAGGCCTTGGATTGTGGGATAGGATCACAGCCAGTGTGTGTGGAAGCACTGAGAGAGGTCCCTCTTGCGGGCCACAGCAGGAGGGGAATCAGTTAAAATCAGGCTCAGAGACGGGGTTATGATCTCACACACACACACACACACACACACACACACACACACACGCACGAGATCCATCCATGACATAATTTTGGTCTTGTTATACCATAGATTCATTTCTCTCAGAACCTACTCCAGTATCCACAGTGTCTTGGTACACTGAAATATAACACTAAGTGTATATCTAATCTGATATAATAGGGTAAAGATCAGTAGGTCAGAGCAGGGTCAGAGGTCATCTCTGATCCAGCCTGGAACAGTAGAGGTGTTGAAACACCCCATCCCACTACATCCTCCTGACCCTTCACCTAATCTAGCTCCCACCCACCACCCACCTCACCCTCACCCCTCCCGCATGCACCTTTCACCTCTCCCCCCATGTCACCTTCCACCTCTCCCCCATGCATCTATCACCTCTCCCCCCATATCACCTTCCACCTCTCCCCCATGTCACCTTCCACCTCTCCCCCATGTCACCTTCCACCTCTCCCCCATGTGACCTTCCACCTCTCCCCCCATGTCACTTTCCACCTCTGACCCATGCCACCTTCCACCTCTCCCCCATGTCACCTTCTACCTCCCCCCATGTGATCTTCCACCTCTCCCCCATGTCACCTTCTACCTCCCCCCATGTCATCTTCCACCTCCCCCCATGTTACCCTCCACCTCTCCCCTATGTCATCTTCTACCTCTCCTCCATGTGACCTTCCACCTCTCCCCCATAGATCACCTTCCACCTCTCCCCCATGTTATCTTCCACCTCTCCCCCATGTGACCTTCCACCTCTCCCCCATATGTCACCTTCCACCTCCCCCCATGTCACCTTCCACCACTCCCCCATGTGACCTTCCACCTCTCCCCCATGTTACCTTCCACCTCTCCCCCATGTGACCTTCCACCTCTCCCCCATATGTCACCTTCCACCTCCCCCCATGTCACCTTCCACCTCTCCCCCATGTGACCTTCCATCTCTCCCCCATGTTACCTTCCACCTCTCCCCATGTTACCTTCCACCTCTCCCCATGTCACCTTCCACCTCTCCCCTATGTCACCTTCTACCTCTCCCCTATGTCACCTTCCACTTCTCCCCCATGTTACCTTCCACCTCTCCCCATGTCACCTTCCACTTCTCCCCCATGTTACCTTCCACCTCTCCCCACCTCTCCCTCATGTCACCTTCCACCTCTCCCCTATGTCACCTTCTACCTCTCCCCTATGTTACCTTCTACCTCTCCCCTATGTCACCTTCCACCTCTCCCCCCATGTGACCTTCCACCTCTCCCCTATGACACCTTCCACCTCTCCCCCCATGTGACCTTCCACCTCTCCCCTATGTCACCTTCTACCTCTCCCCTATGTCACCTTCCACCTCTCCCCCCATGTGACCTTCCACCTCTCCCCCATGTCACCTTCTACCTCTCCCCTATGTCAACTTCCACCCCTCCCCCCATGTGATCTTCAACCTCACCCCCCATGTGACCTTCCACCTCTCCCCCATGTTACCTTCCACCTCTCCCCATGTCACCTTCCACCTCTCCCCTATGTCACCTTCTACCTGTCCCCTATGTCACCTTCCACTTCTCCCCCATGTCACCTTCCACCTCTCCCCTATGTCACCTTCTACCTCTCCCCTATGTCACCTTCCACCTCTCCCCCCATGTGACCTTCCACCTCTCCCCCATGTCACCTTCTACCTCTCCCCTATGTCACCTTCTACCTCTCCCCCATGTCACCTTCCACCTCTCCCCCATGCACCTTCCACCTCTCCCCCCATGTCACCTTCTACCTCTCCCCTATGTCAACTTCCACCCCTCCCCCATGTGACCTTCCACCTCACCCCCCATGTGACATTCCACCTCTCCCCCATGTTACCTTCCACCTCACCCCCCATGTGACATTCCACCCCACCCCCCATGTGATTTTCCACCTCTCCCCCATGTGACCTTCCAAATCTCCCCCATGTGACCTTCCACCTCTCCCCAATGTCACCTTCCACCTCTCCCCCATGTTACCTTCCACCTCTCCCCCCATGTCAGCTTCCACATCTCCCTATGTCACCTTCCACCTCCCCCCCATGTGAGCTTCCAACTCTCCCCCATGTCACCTTCTACCTCTCCCCCATGTGACCTTCCACCTCTCCCCCCATGTGACCTTCTACCTCTCCCCCATGTGACCTTCCACCTCTCCCCCATGTTACCTCCCACCTCTCCCCCCATGTCACCCCACCTCACCCAACCATCGCTCTGACTTGCCCACCACCCAGCATATGCATTACCTCTCCCCACCCTCCACCTCACCTTTCCAAAGCGCCAAAGGGAAGTGTGTTGAGTTCGGTACTTCCTTACAGGGGAGGTAGAAAATAACCTGGAATAGGATGGGAAAGGGAGGTAAAACAGAGGAGACACAGACCTCTCATTCACTCTCCTCACCCCCCTCGCTCTCATTCAGCTGTTACAGCCTGTGTTTGCTTTGCCTTGGCAGGGGCGAGAGGGGGGGCTTCGGAGGGGCACAAAGCTGCCTTTCAAAGAGGCTAGCGACCCCACGGCTGAGTGAGGAAGTCTGCACAGGGGCCGAGCAACACCCCTTCCCCAAACTTCACAGCCTCCCGCCATCCCGCCACTGCCCCCTCCTAAATCACTGACTGGGCCGTACACACACACACAAAACACACAGAAACACACACACACACACACACAGAGAAACACACACAGAAACACACACAGGGCCAGCTAGCTCCCCCTTCCTTCTGACCTCCGCTGGTTCTAGAATCCACACTGACTCACTTCCAGCCAGGGCCCTTCTCCAAAGTCATTACTGTAAAGAGAGGGTATCCTGAGGTGAATCAACATGCAGCGGAGTCATTCATTTCCAGCACCACTGATTCACTTGTTCAACATACCCTCTAGTACTAAACGGGGACATGAGAACAGCATGGCCCGGCGGAACTCAAGAGGGGACTATTTTATAGTTGCTCTGAATGTGCCTAGTATTTCTAAAGGGACGATCACATGCTATTCATCATTCTATTCGTGAGAGATGATTGCTGTCATGTACAGTGAACTGTTACATAGGACTCTTTGAGACATTTTATAGATACAGCTTTAACAGTATCCTTAGAATGTCTCTCCATCACCCCCCTCTTTTTTCCAGGGTATTGCAACATTCCAACCCAGCCTGTATGACAGCCTGGACTGTACCACTGTTGGATTGCTCAGTTTATAGGGTGACAGCTTGCTAACTCCTATGGTTATTGTCACTGTTTGGCGTAAATAACCATAGGAGTTGGCAAGACAGCACAGACAGATCTGAGACCAGGCTAATGTTAGCAGGGTTGGGCTAGGAAAAAAAAGGGGAAGAGAAGATGATGTATAGCATCTGTCCTCAGGTCAGATCTTGTAATGGTTTACACGTGGAGCTACTGGGGTGTGTGGGATATAAGAGGGGCTTTTGTGTCCAGACCCCCACAGTGGATTCTGCCCCAGGCAGCACGGAGAACAGAGCACAGTGATAGGACCATCAGCCACAGGAAGGGATCTGATGGGGGGGTCAGGGACGTTTTCCAGTTTTAATTTCACGTGCATAAGTACAGCCTTTCTTGCCAGCTCTAAACCCAACAATGCAGTATTCAATATCAATTTAACACTACAAACAACACGAGGTAGAACAGAAACACACTGAAATAAAACATAAGAAGAACAGGAGAAAGTAAGAAGTTATATACAGGGTCAGTTCCAATACCATATTTACAATGTGCAGGGATACTGGAGTGAAACAGGTAGATATGTATAGGGCTAAAGTGACTAGGCAATCACAGGGAGGGATTTGACCGTTTAAAGGGGATGACGGGGGGCTTTCTGCTACATAAACAAACATAAACTTAAACATGTTGGCAGTGTGTGATGTGAGTTACACAACTTAGAGAGAGATCTACTCTGCTGGGAGAGGCTTGATGAAGTTATCACATGTACTCTGACTCTCAGGAGGTCAGAGAAGCAGACAGAGGGAGATCTACTCTGCTGGCCGAGGCTTGATGAAGTTACCACATGTACCCAGACTCTCAGGAGGTCAGAGAAGCAGACAGAGGGAGATCTACTCTGCTGGCTGAGGCTTGATGAAGTTACCACATGTACCCAGACTCTCAGGAGGTCAGAGAAGCAGACAGACAGAGGGAGATCTACTCTGCTGGGAGAGGCTTGATGAAGTTCCCACATGTACCCAGACTCTCAGTAGGTCAGAGAAGCAGACAGAGGGAGATCTACTCTGCTGGCTGAGGCTTGATGAAGTTACCACATGTACCCAGACTCCCAGGAGGTCAGAGAAGCAGACAGACAGAGGGAGATATACTCTGCTGGGAGAGGCTTGATGAAGTTACCACATGTACCCAGACACTCAGGAGGTCATAGAAGCAGACAGAGGGAGATCTACTCTGCTGGCAGAGGCTTGATGAAGTTATCACATGTACCCAGACCCTCAGGAGGTCAGAGAAGCAGACAGAGGGAGATCTACTCTGCTGGCAGATGCTTGATGAAGTTACCACATGTACTCAGACTCTCAGGAGGTCAGAGAAGCAGACAGAGGGAGAAGGGAGGGAGACGGAGCCAGGGCATTTGTGGCACACTTTCCGTGAGTGTGATAAGCTCAATCAAGCACGGCTAAAGTTTAAATTATAAGTATTCAAATACTATTTGAATGCAGGTCTGGTATCCACTATCCATTCTTATCCATCTTCTACCTCATTGGTCAGGTTACAACACACTCTTATTCAAACATCATGTGATTTTGTGTGTGTTTATCAGTCTGTGGCTGGAGTGTGTATGAAGCAGGTGATTACCTTGTAGTGTTGACATATGTGGGGTTAGACAGATATAAGCTGTTGGAATCTGTCAGGACAGAGAACACACATGTACACACGTACACACACACACTTTCAAGGTGGGAGACACAGGTCACTGTAGGACATTACTCTGAATTAGATATCAAACACATGAAAATGATTAACTAAGTTCTTGCGAAGGCTATACCTATCTCCTACTACTACTCTACCTCTGGGAACATCAATACATTATACAGGTGAGTCAGTATTAAAACAAATCCTCGGGAAGGACTCAAATGACCAAAGAACCAATCAGAGGGGTGGTAGGCGTGGTTTAGCCCCACATAAGTTATTAATAAGTTATTAGGGTTATGATCTAGGGTGGGGCTAGTGTCCTTTGAAAGGATAGGTTCTAGTGCCCACCAATGTGACCTGATTGCTCTGAAAGTGAGCCAGACAGCAAGAGACAGGAGATACAACAGATTGTATATTAACTTCTCTTACTGACCTGATACCAACCCGACCATGGGCAGAATGCCATCAGTAACAATGTCATTCTGTGTATACTTTTTGGTTATATGTTGTCTGTACGTTGTATGGGTATTTCATGATTAGACATTTCCTAATGAACTTGGCAGTTGGCGTCACCTTGCGAGAGAGTATGTCATATTACCAATGCACCTTTCTGCAGCAAGACATTATGATCTGTACCTCATATTACCAATGCACCTTCCATCAGCAAGACATTATGATCTGTACCTCATATTACCAATGTACCTTCCATCAGCAAGACATTATGATCTGTACCTCATATTACCAATGTACCTTTCAGCAGCAAGACATTATGATCTGTACCTCATATTACCAATGTACCTTTCATCAGCAAGACATTATGATCTGTACCTCATATTACCAATGCACCTTTCAGCAGCAAGACATTATGATCTGTACCTCATATTACCAATGTACCTTTCATCAGCAAGACATTATGATCTGTACCTCATATTACCAATGCACCTTTCAGCAGCAAGACATTATGATCTGTACCTCATATTACCAATGTACCTTTCATCAGCAAGACATTATGATCTGTACCTCATATTACCAATGTACCTTTCATCAGCAAGACATTATGATCTGTACCTCATATTACCAATGTACCTTTCATCAGCAAGACATTATGATCTGTACCTCATATTACCAATGTACCTTTCAGCAGCAAGACATTATGATCTGTACCTCATATTACCAATGTACCTTTCATCAGCAAGACATTATGATCTGTACCTCATATTACCAATGTACCTTTCAGCAGCAAGACATTATGATCTGTACCTCATATTACCAATGTACCTTTCATCAGCAAGACATTATGATCTGTACCTCATATTACCAATGCACCTTTCAGCAGCAAGACATTATGATCTGTACCTCATATTACCAATGTACCTTTCATCAGCAAGACATTATGATCTGTACCTCATATTACCAATGCACCTTTCAGCAGCAAGACATTATGATCTGTACCTCATATTACCAATGTACCTTTCATCAGCAAGACATTATGATCTGTACCTCATATTACCAATGTACCTTTCATCAGCAAGACATTATGATCTGTACCTCATATTACCAATGTACCTTTCATCAGCAAGACATTATGATCTGTACCTCATATTACCAATGTACCTTTCAGCAGCAAGACATTATGATCTGTACCTCATATTACCAATGTACCTTTCATCAGCAAGACATTATGATCTGTACCTCATATTACCAATGTACCTTTCAGCAGCAAGACATTATGATCTGTACCTCATATTACCAATGTACCTTTCATCAGCAAGACATTATGATCTGTACCTCATATTACCAATGCACCTTTCAGCAGCAAGACATTATGATCTGTACCTCATATTACCAATGTACCTTTCAGCAGCAAGACATTATGATCTGTACCTCATATTACCAATGCACCTTTCAGCAGCAAGACATTATGATCTGTACCTCATATTACCAATGTACCTTTCAGCAGCAAGACATTATGATCTGTACCTCATATTACCAATGTACCTTTCAGCAGCAAGACATTATGATCTGTACCTCATATTACCAATGCACCTTTCATCAGCAAGACATTATGATCTGTACCTCATATTACCAATGTACCTTTCATCAGCAAGACATTATGATCTGTACCTCATATTACCAATGTACCTTTCAGCAGCAAGACATTATGATCTGTACCTCATATTACCAATGTACCTTTCATCAGCAAGACATTATGATCTGTACCTCATATTACCAATGTACCTTTCTGCAGCAAGACATTATGATCTGTACCTCATATTACCAATGTACCTTTCATCAGCAAGACATTATGATCTGTACCTCATATTACCAATGTACCTTTCTGCAGCAAGACATTATGATCTGTACCTCATATTACCAATGTACCTTTCATCAGCAAGACATTATGATCTGTACCTCATATTACCAATGTACCTTTCATCAGCAAGACATTATGATCTGTACCTCATATTACCAATGTACCTTTCATCAGCAAGACATTATGATCTGTACCTCATATTACCAATGTACCTTTCATCAGCAAGACATTATGATCTGTACCTCATATTACCAATGTACCTTTCTGCAGCAAGACATTGTGATCTGTACCTCCAACACATATGGTTTGTATTGCTGTGCTTTGAAAAATGTATGAAGGACTCCCCTCCACTTACATCTGACTAGGTTATGTTACAGGTCTCCACTAGGTTATGTTACAGGTCTCCACTAGGTTATGTTACAGGTCTCCACTAGGTTATGTTAGAGGTCTCCACTAGGTTATGTTACAGGTCTCCTCTAGGTTATGTTACAGGTCTCCACTAGGTTATGTTACAGGTCTCCACTAGGTTATGTTACAGGTCTCCACTAGGTTATGTTACAGGTCTCCACTAGGTTATGTTACAGGTCTCCACTAGGTTATGTTACAGGTCTCCACTAGGTTATGTTACAGGTTTCCACTAGGTTATGTTACAGGTCTCCACTAGGTTATGTTACAGATCTCCACTAGGTTATGTTACAGGTCTCCACTAGGTTATGTTACAGGTCTCCTCTAGGTTATGTTACAGGTCTCCACTAGGTTATGTTACAGGTCTCCACTAGGTTATGTTACAGGTCTCCACTAGGTTATGTTACAGGTCTCCACTAGGTTATGTTACAGGTCTCCACTAGGTTATGTTACAGGTCTCCACTAGGTTATGTTAAAGGTCTCCTCTAGGTTATGTTACAGGTCTCCACTAGGTTATGTTCCTGTACTCCACTAGGTTATGTTCCTGTACTCCACTAGGTTATGTTACAGGTCTCCACTAGGTTATGTTACAGGTCTCCACTAGGTTATGTTACAGGTCTCCACTAGGTTATGTTACAGGTCTCCACTAGGTTACAGATCTCCACTAGGTTATGTTACAGGTCTCCTCTAGGTTATGTTACAGGTCTCCACTAGGTTATGTTACAGGTCTCCACTAGGTTATGCCTCAGGTCTCCACTAGGTTATGTTACAGGTCTCCACTAGGTTACATATCTCCACTAGGTTATGTTACAGGTCTCCACCAGGTTATGTTACAGGTCTCCACTAGGTTATGTTACAGGTCTCCTCTAGGTTATGTTACAGGTCTCCACTAGGTTATGTTACAGGTCTCCACTAGGTTATGTTACAGGTCTCCACTAGGTTATGTTACAGATCTCCACTAGGTTATGTTACAGGTCTCCTCTAGGTTATGTTACAGGTCTCCACTAGGTTATGCCTCAGGTCTCCACTAGGTTATGTTACAGGTCTCCACTAGGTTACATATCTCCACTAGGTTATGTTACAGGTCTCCACTAGGTTATGTTACAGGTCTCCACTAGGTTACAGATCTCCACTAGGTTATGTTACAGGTCTCCACTAGGTTATGTTACAGGTCTCCACTAGGTTATGTTACAGGTCTCCTCTAGGTTATGTTACAGGTCTCCACTAGGTTATGTTACAGGTCTCCACTAGGTTATGCCTCAGGTCTCCACTAGGTTATGTTACAGGTCTCCACTAGGTTACATATCTCCACTAGGTTATGTTACAGGTCTCCACTAGGTTATGTTACAGGTCTCCACTAGGTTATGTTACAGGTCTCCACTAGGTTATGTTACAGGTCTCCACTAGGTTATGTTACAGGTCTCCACTAGGTTATGTTACAGGTCTCCACTAGGTTATGTTACAGATCTCCACTAGGTTATGTTACAGGTCTCCTCTAGGTTATGTTACAGGTCTCCCCTAGGTTATGTTACAGGTCTCCTCTAGGTTATGTTACAGGTCTCCACTAGGTTATGTTACAGTGCTCCAAATATCAGTTATTTGTGTCTTTAGATTAGAACACAGGTCTTGTGGTATTCTCTGCAGAGTTTGTGTGTAGATATTAGTTGAGTGCTCTTTGTGTGTGTGTGTCCCGCTCTCTGTGTGTTTTCCCTCCTGTGTGTGTGTATGTGTGTGTGTGTGTCCCGCTCTGTTTGTGTATGCCCCGCTCTCTGTGTGTGTGTGTTTTCCCTCCTGTGTGTGTGTATGTGGGTGTGTGTGTTCCGCTCTGTGTGTGTGTGTTTTCCCTCCTGTGTGTGTGTATGTGGGTGTGTGTGTTCCGCTCTGTGTGTGTGTTTTCCCTCCTGTGTGTGTGTATGTGGGTGTGTGTTTTCCGCTCTGTGTGTGTGTTTTCCCTCCTGTGTGTGTGTATGTGGGTGTGTGTGTTCCTCTCTCTGTGTGTGTGTTTTACCTCCTGTGTGTGTGTCATCCCCTGCTATCTCCTGCTGATCAGGCCTGTTATCCCCCTGGGCTGGGTTGTGGCGGTGGGGTGGCTGAACTTGGTGACCCCTCCCAGACACAGCTTCTCCTCATGTGGCCCCTGGCCAAACTCGCTCTCAAAGACCACCATTCAGTTCTGCACCGTCGCTGCGCAGCTCTGTGTTTGTGTGAGTATGTGTATGAGTGAGTGAGTGTGAGTATGTGTGGGGGTGTGTGTGTGACAGAGAGAGAGAGAGAGAAAGAGAGAGAGTGAGTGTGTGTTTTAGAGAGAGAGCGAGAGAGAGAGAGAGAGAGAGAAAGGAGAGGGAGAGAGAAGCCGGGGCAGGATTTGTGGAAATTACTGTGTGTTTTAGAGAGAGAGCGAGAGAGAGAGAGAGAGAGAGAGAGAGAAAGGAGAGGGAGAGAGAAGCCGGGGCAGGATTTGTGGAAATTACAGTAGGATAATTGCTTGTGTGTGTGTTTGTTTATGTGTTAGCTGGGGGCAGGAGTAGATCAGTGTGTGTATTAGAGCTGTGTGGCAGAAATATAGACAGTACTGTGACTGAGGGAGGAGAGAGAGAGAGAGGGACAGAGAGAGACATTGAAATTGAATTAAGAGAGACATAGAGAGAGAGAGAGTGAGAGAGAAAGAGAGAGAGAGAGAGAGTTGCTCTCTATGGTTGTGAGGTCTGGGGTACACTCACCAACCAATAATTCACAAAATGGGACAAACACCCAATTGAGACGCCGCATGCAGAATTCTGTCAAAATGTACTCTGTGTTTCTGTGTGTGTTTGTGTTTGTGTGTGTGTGTGTGTGTAAAGTGGAACTGAGTGGGGGCTGATGGGCTGAGAGGGGGGGGGGGGGGGGGGGGGGGGGGGGGGGGGGGGGGTCATGCAGTGGGGCTGCAAGGTCCATAGCGATTGGGAGGTGCTGGCCAGGGGGGGCTAGAGGGCAGTGGCCGGAGGGAGGTAGTGGGGTGGAGGGGTCAGGGTGAGCATCTGGATTGGGTTGTAGACATTCCTGTGGAAGAGTGTGTGAGCAAAGGTCACAGGAGGGAGGGGACACTGGGAGAGTGTGTATGTGTGGGGGGAGGACAGTGTGTGTGGGGGGGGGGGGGCGTGTGGGGGGAGGGGGAGGACAGTGTAGGGAAGGGGGAGGACAGTGTAGGGAAGGGGGAGGACAGTGTGTGTGGGGGGAGGGGGGGGGGCTGTATTAAACAGAGGTCATCCTCTAACCTGTCCCTGTATTAAACAGAGGTCATCCTCTAACCTGTCCCTGTATTAAACAGAGGTCATCCTCTAACCTGTCCCTGTATTAAACAGAGGTCATCCTCTAACCTGTCCCTGTATTAAACAGAGGTCATCCTCGAACCTGTCCCTGTATTAAACAGAGGTCATCCTCGAACCTGTCCCTGTATTAAACAGAGGTCATCCTCTAACCTGTCCCTGTATTAAACAGAGGTCATCCTCTAACCTGTCCCTGTATTAAACAGAGGTCATCCTCTAACCTGTCCCTGTATTAAACAGAGGTCATCCTCTAACCTGTCCCTGTATTAAACAGAGGTCATCCTCTAACCTGTCCCTGTATTAAACAGAGGTCATCCTCTAACCTGTCCCTGTATTAAACAGAGGTCATCCTCTAACCTGTCCCTGTATTAAACAGAGGTAATCCTCTAACCTGTCCCTGTATTAAACAGAGGTCATCCTCTAACCTGTCCCTGTATTAAACAGAGGTCATCCTCTAACCTGTCCCTGTATTAAACAGAGGTCATCCTCTAACCTGTCCCTGTATTAAACAGAGGTCATCCTCTAACCTGTCCCTGTATTAAACAGAGGTCATCCTCTAACCTGTCCCTGTATTAAACAGAGGTCATCCTCTAACCTGTCCCTGTATTAAACAGAGGTCATCCTCTAACCTGTCCCTGTATTAAACAGAGGTCATCCTCTAACCTGTCCCTGTATTAAACAGAGGTCATCCTCTAACCTGTCCCTGTATTAAACAGAGGTCATCCTCTAACCTGTCCCTGTATTAAACAGAGGTCATCCTCTAACCTGTCCCTGTATTAAACAGAGGTCATCCTCTAACCTGTCCCTGTATTAAACAGAGGTCATCCTCTAACCTGTCCCTGTATTAAACAGAGGTCATCCTCTAACCTGTCCCCGTATTAAACAGAGGTCATCCTCTAACCTGTCCCTGTATTAAACAGAGGTCATCCTCTAACCTGTCCCTGTATTAAACAGAGGTCATCCTCTAACCTGTCCCTGTATTAAACAGTCATCCTCTAACCTGTCCCTGTATTAAACAGTCATCCTCTAACCTGTCCCCGTATTAAACAGAGGTCATCCTCTAACCTGTCCCTGTATTAAACAGAGGTCATCCTCTAACCTGTCCCTGTATTAAACAGTCATCCTCTAACCTGTCCCTGTATTAAACAGAGGTCATCCTCTAACCTGTCCCTGTATTAAACAGTCATCCTCTAACCTGTCCCCGTATTAAACAGTCATCCTCTAACCTGTCCCTGTATTAAACAGAGGTCATCCTCTAACCTGTCCCTGTATTAAACAGAGGTCATCCTCGAACCTGTCCCTGTATTAAACAGAGGTCATCCTCGAACCTGTCCCTGTATTAAACAGTCATCCTCTAACCTGTCCCTGTATTAAACAGAGGTCATCCTCTAACCTGTCCCTGTATTAAACAGAGGTCATCCTCTAACCTGTCCCTGTATTAAACAGAGGTCATCCTCTAACCTGTCCCTGTATTAAACAGAGGTCATCCTCTAACCTGTCCCTGTATTAAACAGTCATCCTCTAACCTGTCCCTGTATTAAACAGTCATCCTCTAACCTGTCCCTGTATTAAACAGTCATCCTCTAACCTGTCCCTGTATTAAACAGAGGTCATCCTCTAACCTGTCCCTGTATTAAACAGAGGTCATCCTCTAACCTGTCCCTGTATTAAACAGAGGTCATCCTCTAACCTGTCCCTGTATTAAACAGAGGTCATCCTCTAACCTGTCCCTGTATTAAACAGAGGTCATCCTCTAACCTGTCCCTGTATTAAACAGAGGTCATCCTCTAACCTGTCCCTGTATTAAACAGAGGTCATCCTCTAACCTGTCCCTGTATTAAACAGAGGTCATCCTCTAACCTGTCCCTGTATTAAACAGAGGTCATCCTCTAACCTGTCCCTGTATTAAACAGAGGTCATCCTCTAACCTGTCCCTGTATTAAACAGAGGTCATCCTCTAACCTGTCCCCGTATTAAACAGAGGTCATCCTCTAACCTGTCCCTGTATTAAACAGAGGTCATCCTCTAACCTGTCCCTGTATTAAACAGAGGTCATCCTCGAACCTGTCCCTGTATTAAACAGTCATCCTCTAACCTGTCCCTGTATTAAACAGTCATCCTCTAACCTGTCCCTGTATTAAACAGAGGTCTCCTCTAACCTGTCCCTGTATTAAACAGAGGTCATCCTCTAACCTGTCCCTGTATTAAACAGAGGTCATCCTCTAACCTGTCCCTGTATTAAACAGTCATCCTCTAACCTGTCCCCGTATTAAACAGAGGTCATCCTCTAACCTGTCCCTGTATTAAACAGTCATCCTCTAACCTGTCCCTGTATTAAACAGAGGTCATCCTCTAACCTGTCCCTGTATTAAACAGTCATCCTCTAACCTGTCCCTGTATTAAACAGAGGTCATCCTCTAACCTGTCCCTGTATTAAACAGAGGTCATCCTCTAACCTGTCCCTGTATTAAACAGTCATCCTCTAACCTGTCCCTGTATTAAACAGAGGTCATCCTCTAACCTGTCCCTGTATTAAACAGTCATCCTCTAACCTGTCCCTGTATTAAACAGAGGTCATCCTCTAACCTGTCCCTGTATTAAACAGTCATCCTCTAACCTGTCCCTGTATTAAACAGAGGTCATCCTCTAACCTGTCCCTGTATTAAACAGAGGTCATCCTCTAACCTGTCCCTGTATTAAACAGAGGTCATCCTCTAACCTGTCCCTGTATTAAACAGAGGTCATCCTCTAACCTGTCCCTGTATTAAACAGAGGTCATCCTCTAACCTGTCCCTGTATTAAACAGAGGTCATCCTTAACCTGTCCCCGTATTAAACAGAGGTCATCCTCTAACCTGTCCCTGTATTAAACAGAGGTCATCCTCTAACCTGTCCCTGTATTAAACAGAGGTCATCCTCTAACCTGTCCCTGTATTAAACAGAGGTCATCCTCTAACCTGTCCCTGTATTAAACAGAGGTCATCCTCTAACCTGTCCCTGTATTAAACAGAGGTCATCCTCGAACCTGTCCCTGTATTAAACAGAGGTCATCCTCTAACCTGTCCCTGTATTAAACAGAGGTCATCCTCTAACCTGTCCCTGTATTAAACAGAGGTCATCCTCTAACCTGTCCCTGTATTAAACAGTCATCCTCTAACCTGTCCCTGTATTAAACAGAGGTCATCCTCTAACCTGTCCCTGTATTAAACAGAGGTCATCCTCTAACCTGTCCCTGTATTAAACAGTCATCCTCTAACCTGTCCCCGTATTAAACAGAGGTCATCCTCTAACCTGTCCCTGTATTAAACAGAGGTCATCCTCTAACCTGTCCCTGTATTAAACAGTCATCCTCTTACCTGTCCCTGTATTAAACAGAGGTCATCCTCTAACCTGTCCCTGTATTAAACAGAGGTCATCCTCTAACCTGTCCCTGTATTAAACAGAGGTCATCCTCTAACCTGTCCCTGTATTAAACAGAGGTCATCCTCTAACCTGTCCCTGTATTAAACAGAGGTCATCCTCTAACCTGTCCCTGTATTAAACAGAGGTCATCCTCTAACCTGTCCCTGTATTAAACAGAGGTCATCCTCTAACCTGTCCCTGTATTAAACAGAGGTCATCCTCTAACCTGTCCCTGTATTAAACAGAGGTCATCCTCTAACCTGTCCCTGTATTAAACAGAGCCATTACTTAACCACACCTTTACTGACTCGCTCTGTTCATTGGTCATCACATTATTACAAGTTGTTAAAAACACTGAATTACTTTGCTGTTACAGTATAAATCATTGGCATCGACCATACCAGTCATTTACCGGTAATATTATATGAAATAAGTGTATTTGATATTAAAACCCACATTCAATATTTATTTTATTTAACCTTTATTTAACTAGGCAAGTCAGTTAAGAACAAATTCTTATTTTCAATGACAGCCTAGGAACAGTGGGTTAACTGCCTTGTTCAGGGGCAGAATGACAGATTTTTACCTTGTCAGCTCGGGGGTTCAATCTTGCAACCTTCTGGTTACTGACCCATCGCTCTAACCACTATCTCTGTGCAGGTCGGAAGTCTGTGGGAATAGAGCCATTGCACTCTCTCCAAGTATGATTGGCTGAATACTAGGGCTGGCCACTCTCTCCAAGTATGATTGGCTGAATACTAGGGCTGGCCACTCTCTCCAAGTATGATTGGCTGAATACTAGGGCTGGCCACTCTCTCCAAGTAAGATTGGCTGAATACTAGGGCTGGCCACTCTCTCCAAGTATGATTGGCTGAATACTAGGGTTGGCCACTCTCTCCAAGTATGATTGGCTGAATACTAGGGCTGGCCACTCTCTCCAAGTATGATTGGCTGAATACTAGGGCTGGCCACTCTCTCCAAGTATGATTGGCTGAATACTAGGGCTGGCCACTCTCTCCAAGTATGATTGGCTGAATACTAGGGCTGGCCACTCTCTCCAAGTATGATTGGCTGAATACTAGGGCTGTCCACTCTCTCCAAGTATGATTGGCTGAATACTAGGGCTGTCCACTCTCTCCAAGTATGATTGGCTGAATACTAGGGCTGTCCACTCTCTCCAAGTATGATTGGCTGAATACTAGGGCTGGCCACTCTCTCCAAGTATGATTGCCTGAATACTAGGGCTGGCCACTCTCTCCAAGTATGATTGGCTGA